>NC_133332.1:60619972-60933600 GCF_042186555.1 Aquarana catesbeiana
AATCTAACACGGCCTGAACCTTTGATAAATGTGAGTCCCAATCCTCACTATGGATGATCATGTCATCTAGGTACGCAGCAGCATAGGCTCGATGTGGCCAAAGGGTCTTATCCATTACCCATTGAAACATGGCATTCTGCAACCCAAAAGGCATCCTCCAATACTGGAAAGATCCCTCTGGAGTTGCAAATACATTTTTTTCCAAGAGAGGAATCTGCCAATACCCTTTCGTCAGGTCCAATGTCGTCATATACCGAGCTGTCCTTAGGCGATCAATCAATTTGTGCATGTGTGACATGGGATAGGTGTCAAACGTAGTTATCTTATTCAAGTGGCAAAAGTCATTCGAAAATCGTCAACTTCCACCTGGTTTGGTCACTAACACAATAGGGCTGGACCAATCACTATTTGACTCCTCTATAACCCCCAGTTCAAGCATTTTTTTTTACTTTTTGGCAAGTTGCCTCCTGCCTGGCTTCTGTAATTCCATAGAGTTTCAACTGGACCCCTTCCCCTGGTGGGGTAATAATGTCATGTTCAATCCCAGACATCCCAGGTGGCAATTCTGAAACATTTTCTTTACTGCAGAGCACAAATTCTCTAGCATCCTGTTGCTGAGCTTTTGACAATCTCCACTATTCAGACCTCAGGGATTAGCGAGTTAGGTGAAGCAAGAAGTAGGACAGTCTCCGTGACCAAGGATCTCCTATCCTTTCATGGTTTTAGCAAATTTATATGCTCAGGTTTCCATCTTCCTGGCTGGCTAATTTTGTAATTCACGTAATCTATTTTTTCCAACGCTTCATAGGGACCCTGCCATTTGGCAACGAATTTACTGGGGACCAACACCCTATCACCCCGTTAAAAAGAGCAGACCTGGGCCTCACAATTGTAAATCCTCTGCTGACCCAACTGGGCTTGAGCCAAATGGTCCTTTACTTTAGGCATCACTTGCGCAATTTTGACTTGCATTTTTGCTACATGTTCAATCACACTTCTATGTGGGGAACTCTTATGCCCCATACACACGGTCGGATTTTCCGACAGAAAATGTGTGATAGGACCTTGTTGTTGGAAATTCTGACCGTGTGTGGGCTCCATCACACATTTTCCATCAGATTTTCCGACACACAAAGTTTGAGAGCAGGCTATAAAATTTTCTGACAACAAAATCCGTTGTCGGAATTTCCGATCGTGTGTACACAAATCCGACGCACAAAGTGCCACGCATGCTCAGAATAAATAAAGAGATGAAAGCTATTGGCTACTGCCCCTTTTATAGTCTCGACGTACGTGTTTCACGTCACCGCGTGAATAATCGGATTTTCCGACAATTTTGTGTGACCGTGTGTATGCAAGACAAGTTTGAGCCAACATCCGTCGGAAAAAATCCTAGGATTTTGTTGTAGGAATGTCTGATCAATGTCCGACCGTGTGTATGGGACATTACTCTCCCATGTTTTTTTTGCAATGTCCAATAATCCCTGTGGGTGCCTCCCCTATAGTAGCACAAAAAGGAAGAGAACCCTGTGGATGATTGGGGAACCTCTCTGATAGCAAGCATTAAATAAGTAGTAGACAATCCTAATTCTTTCCATCTTTATCGACTGCCTTCCTTAATACAGTATATGTTTTAATATTTTGTTAAATCTTTCAACTAACCGGTCTGTTAGAGGGTGATACATGGAAGTACATAATTGTCTCACCTTCAGAATTTTGTAAAGCTTTATTTACTTTGAAGATAAACAGGGTGCCCTGGTCGGTCAGTACTTCTTTAGGAATGCCCACACGCCTGAAAACCTGAAATACTGTAGCTTGTTGGTAATTGTTTTGGCGGAGGTGTTTCAGAGAGGAATAGCTTCTGGATAATGGGTGGCATAGTCCATTATCACCAAATTTTGTTGGTGCCCTCTACCAGACATCAGCAAGGGGCCAACCAAATCCATGGCAATACTCTCAAAAGGGACATCAATGATGGGCAGGAAAACCAAAGGACTATGTAAATGTGGCATTGGGGCAGTAATCTGACATGCCAGACAGGAAGAACAGTACATTTACACATCCTTAGTGTTCCCAGTCTAATAGAACCTCTGTATGATTCTTTCTTGGGTCTTTTCAACTCCTAAATGTCCCCCACGAGTGTATCTGCTGAACTGTTCTGAGACCAACTTGCTGTAAGGTTTGGGCACCACCAGTTGCTCAATGGTTTCCCCTGCCCTCTGTGACACCCGGTATAATAGGTCCCTTTCTATGATAATGTATAGGAGGGCAATCCTCTTGTCAGGGTTAACTCCTTTGTATCTTGTATGAGCTACACCTTTGAGGGGAGAATGGTGTGTGAGGACCATTTTTGGGTCCTAGGCAGCACAACACCTGATGATGAGGATACTGTCTATCAAATGGACAGTTAGTGGTTGCGTAGTAAGGTGTACCTAAAACAAACAGTTACATGATCAAGTGATTCACAATTAACCTTTATTAGCTAGGAAAAAAGTATACAGCCAATACCAACACTAATAATTTGTCTTGGGATTAACTGCATTCACATTGATGCGTGCTGGCTAGCAGAAATGGCACCAGTAGATATGAATCCAGCTCTTCCCAAGCCAGTTAATCTTCTGGGTTTAGTCTGGATCTAATCACAAGATTCTGCCTAAGCCCTAAAGAAGGGGGAGGTCACATCAACAATCAAATTTTCTATATACTGCATTCCTAATCACTTGATCGTGCAATTGTTTGTAATAGCCTAGGTACTCACTCACAAAAACAATAACAATTTTTGGTTCCACATGTGTGCTTCCATGTAAATGTTTATGTTTGAATAGATTTCACCTTTAACAACTTTAATCTTACCTTTGCGTTACAACTATTAGTTTTAGTGATTGTCTTTGGATTGATTTTAAATGATTAAAGCATCAATAACATACATATAAACAAGTTAATATCTAATGAAAAGAAATGATGCCTATTTCTGACCCTCATGCTAGAGGACTTGTTTTGTTTCTCTATAAGCACATTTTAGCTAGTACTTACACTTGTCCCCCCTCATATGTCTCCAAATGGGAACTAGACCTTAATCGCTCATTTAATGCTACTGAATTGTCTAGTATATGGTCTGCCACTAAGTCTGCTTCTTTTAATGTGTTTGTTGTGGAAACTAACTTTAAGGTGCTAACCCGTTGGTATTTTGTCCCCGCTAGAATATCGAAATATGCTTCTGATTACCCTGGAGCTTCATATTTGGTGGGATTTCCCAATTTCCCAAAAATTCCGGAGGGCAGTTTTTGACTTATGCCGCGTACACACGAGCGGTTTTGCTGTTGGAATAAACTCTGAAGGTTTCTCCGACGGAATCCCTATGGAATTCCTCTCAAGCTGTCTTGCATACACATGGTCACAGCAAAGTCTGACCGTCAAGAACGTGGTGACATACAACAAATATGACAGCACTAGAAAGACCGAGCGCTTCCGTCTCGTACTTGCTTCAGAGCATGCGCCATTTTTGGTACGGCGTAACAGCATATAGATGAGCGGGTTTCCCGATAGTAATTAGTTCCGCCGGAAAAATTTAGAACATGCTCTCTATCTAAGTCCGTCTGATGGAAAAAGTCCGATTGGGCATCCACACGGTCGGAATATACGATGAAAAGCTCCCATCAGACTTTTTCTGACGGACATTCCGCTTGTGTGTATGCGGCATTAGCCTCCAAAATCTTTGATACACTTATACAGCCCAATCCTGCTACAGCCCTATTAAACCTGAAACCTGATGGGATCACACAGAATCAAGTTTGCCTTCTTTTACAGCTCCTAACAGCCGCAAAACAAACCATTGCTAAGGCATGGAAAATGAAATATTTAATTCTAGCTGAAACCATACACAGAACTAATAAAGATCTTATTCGTGCTAAAATGGAAGCAATCGAAAGAGCTCGAATCGGTCAATTTGAGAAACTCTGGCTTCCTTGGGTTAAGCATTGTTTACCTCCAGACTTTGATGACTCACTATTATTGCCTTGGTAGTTTTGCCTTGACTATACTTTCTATTCAATTTGGATCGCATCACCACTTGTTACCCCCCCCCATTCCCTTCCCCCCTTTTTTCTACCCTCTTCCCTCTACCTACTCCTATTTTTTGTTTTCTACCTTTCTTTTCATATTGTGTGGTAGTTGTAAACAGATTATCTCTTCTGTTTTTAATATATGCCTATTAGATTGATCTCCTTATTACTGCTTTTGCAAAATGAACCAATAGAATAGAATAGAATTTTATAATGCTTTCAACAAAATACTTCATTTATTACATTATTATAAACTCATCCTGTTCATAAATTGATATGTTTAGCTCTATTGCTATTTGTATATAGTACCACCATCCTTATATGTACTCAATTTGTCAATCTTTGTTATATTTAAAAAATTATAAACAAATTTGACGAGAAAAGAAATGACACCAATTTAGGATAATTATTTTGTTTTTAGGATCTTACCAAAGTCCTTAAAGAATAATTCTGTTAGATCCATATCCCCTCTGTCACTGAACACATCACTGCGATCAACCAGAGCCTCCTTCACAGCATCGTAGCCAATCAGCATGACCGCTCGATTGGTGGCAAGATAGACTGTATAAACAGGTCCGTACTTTTCACCTAGCTGTTGATAGAGATTTGTGTTTTCAAACAGAGTTGTACAGGTTAAAGCACAGCTGGGACTGTTAGATAGATCAGGCAATATGCAAACATTTGCTTTGATGTCTTAGGCTGACCATAGGCAAGAAGATATTTCACCATGAGCAAGGCATGGTGACATATCTGCCTGCCCTCGCTCACATCACTGAAGTGCCAGGACCCATCTCAATCTTTTTCTCCTATGCAGCCTACTCTGTGATTTGGTATTATCTCTGTGAGCTCCATTTCCTTTATTGTTTAGAAAGTGTATACAGTGCTTCCCAGTGAAGATCTTTTAACCTGAGGCTTGTCAGACTGTTCCTGCACATGACTGCCCCTAAAGTCTATAACCAGCCTTCAAAAGTATAGTGACAAGGGAAGAATTTAAAAAAAAAAAAAAAAATAATCAAAAATCTTCCCATGAGAAAATACACTGTATTGTCAAAAGTATTGAGACACCTGCCTTTAAACACACATGAACTTTAATGGCATCCCAGTCTTAGTCCTTAGGGTTTAATATTTAGTTGGCCCACTCTTTGCAGCTATAACAGCTTCAACTCTCCTGGGAAGGCTGTCCACAAGGTTTAGGAGTGTGTCTATGGGAATATTTGACCATTCTTACAGAAGCGCATTTGTGAGGTTAGGCTCTGATGTTGGTCGAGAAGGCCTGTCTCACAGTCTCCACTCTAATTCATTCCAAAAGGGTTCTATCGGGTTGATGTCAGGACTTTTTGCAGGCCAGTCAAGTTCCTCCACCCCAAACTCACTCATGCCTTAAAAGTTCCCTTCACTGGAACTAAGGGGCCAAGCCCAACCCCTGAAAAGACAACCCCACACCAAAATCCCCCATCCACCAAATGATTTGGACCAGTGCACAAAGTAAGGTCCATAAATAGATGAGCGAGTATGGGGTGGAGGAACTTGACTTGGTCCCTTAGTTCCAGTGAAGGGAACTCTTAAGGCGTCAGCATACCAAGGTATTTTGGACAATTTCATGCTCCCAACTTTGTGGGAACAGTTTGGGGATGGTCCCTTCCTGTTCCAACATGACTGCGCATGAGTGCACAAAGCAAGGTCCATAAAGATTTGGATGAGTGAGTGCTGACCTCAACCCAATAGAACACCTTTGGGATGAATTAGAGTGGAGACTGTGAATCAGGCCTTCTCGTCCAGAATCAGTGATTGACCTCACAAATGCGCTTCTTGAAGAATGGTCAAACATTCCCATAGACACACTCCTAAATCTTGTGGACAGCCTTCCCAGAAGAGTTAAAACTGTTATAGATGCAAAGGGAGGGCCAGCTCAATATTGAACCCTACGGACTAAGACTGGAATGCCATTTAAGCACGGAAAGCATGTAAAGGCAGGTGTCCCAATACTTTTGACAGTATAGTGTATATGCATTTAGCATATCCTGTATAGGAGTCTGATTCCTGGACTGTGGAGCAGGCACTTTTATATATCATGCATTTATTTCCAGATGAGCCCTTTTCACCAAATCCCAGGGAAATGTATTATGTATGGTAAATTGAGACCAAAATTGTATGGCTCACCCCCTGCCCCCTCTACTTTTCTTTCTACGTCTCCTTGTTGACCACTTATTGTTATAGGTTTGTCATCCTTATTGACCATTCAGGGGTCATATAGGGGGGTTATTGAACAGGAACCTATAGAAGCAGATTAACACCCAATTAATTTTTCAAGACTCTGTGGGTCTTCTTAAGCTATAGAAGTGATTTTTGCTTTTTGTTAGAGTTTTCACCACCATTTTGGGATAAATGTGACTCAGACTAAAAAAAGTAGCAGTTTGGGTTGTACCTTTTCCTGAAATTTCTGAGAGCTTTTTCCTAGAATACAAGAAGAGTGCATTGTTGTAGAATTGTCAGCATAATTATTCTTACCTTCACCAGAGACTGTGGCATTTCAGTGGTACTAATCTGCAGAATATTCCCCAGAAATGGCAGAGGGGTAGGTCCTGGTGGCAAGTCTTTCTTCTTAACATTCATCCACCATTTAATGAGGTAAATCAGAAGAGTGACCGCAGAAGCGAGGAGAAGTGTTGCTGCGACGTTCACTGCCATCCTGACAATAACTTCTATGTACTGTCTACAAATCACAAACTGCTATATTTATTTGTGAAGAGAAACTTGGCAACATTCCAACTGTCATTTTATCATTGAGGACAGGTTGAGTGTGTTGGAGTTTGGTCAAGTTACAGGCATATTGCATAACAGATTATAGCTATGCTAATGATTACTTATCCTGCAGGTTTTTAAATACCAAGAAAATGCAGTATCTGTGTAATAAACTTTTCATATACATTGCATTACATTGCATTTAAATGTAAGTCCCCTTCGCATCTGCTGTTTCTCCTTATCTATCGACCACCAAAACCAAACCCATCATTTATCGCTGAGATGTCAAATCTTCTCACAACTTTCTGCACATCCTCTGCCAATGTTATAATTTTGGGCGATATGAACATCCACGTTGACACCCCTTACTGCCGTTCTGCAGCTGAATTTCTTCAACTACTGGATTGTTCTCATTTAAAACAACTTCTTGATGTCCCCACACACACCAGGGAGCATACCTTGGATCTGGTCATTACAAACTCTGCTCCTCTCACCAACCTGCAGGTGTATGATCTAGGTGTGTCTGATCACAAGGCCATCTCTATGGATTTGCCATCCCCATCTGGCCTTTACAGGCCTAAGCGGAATATCTGTTTAAAAAAAATAAAAAACATAACTTTTGGCAGCAGACTTTCAGCATATTTCCACACATTTTTCATCAGTTGACGAAGTAGTGGATTATTACAACAGCCAACTTTGCAGCCTCTTGGACCTCCATGCCCCTGTTAAAACAAGAACAGTCACCTTCACCCGTTCAGCTCCCTGGTTCACAGATGAGCTTCCTAAAGGAAAAGGACCTGGGGTCCTAGTAGATGATTGGCTCAGCAATGGCATGCAATGCCAAGCTGCTGCTAACAAAACAAACAGAATATTGGCATTCATTAAAAAGGGGATCAACTCCAGAGATAAAACGATAATTCTCCTGCTCTACAAGACTCTGGTCCGGCCGCACCTAGAGTATGCTGTCCAGTTCTGGGCACCAGTTCTCAGGAAGGATGTACTGGAATTGGAACAGGTACAAAGAAGGGCAACAAAGCTAATAAAGGGTCTGGAGGATACTAGTTATGAGGAAATTGGAGAAGAGACGCTTGAGAGGGGATATGATTTCAATATACAAATACCGTACTGGTGACCCCACAATAGGAATAAAACTTTTTTGCAGAAGAGAGTTTAACAAGACTTGTGGCCACTCATTAAAATTTGAAGAAAAGGGTTTTTTTTAACACAAGTAATGTTTATTGAGTGAACTGTACATTACACTTGAAAATGCAAATCATATCATCATAAACAGGAACACAGTAAAGCAGGGTGTACAAGTTATATTGGTACATTCTCAAAAGTATACCATAGGTAGGTAAACTTCTCACCTAAGGTATTAGTGTGCTACTTCAGTACAGGAGCTAGACCATGGACAAACTTAGGCAGCAGACTTCAGGTAAGTCAGTGGGTGGGGGGAGAGGCAGGGGGGGGGGGTTCCCACAGGAGAGCAATCTGGTAATTGACAGCCAGAATCAGGGGAAAAATTGAGGGAAAAGGAAAGGAAATCAGGAGGAAAGCAAGAGGAAGGGTTGGGCCCAACACCATTCTGCTGAGTTTGAAGCCTCCAGGTATAAGGGTTTCCTATAGTAGGGAGTGAGCTCAATACATCTGTCACCAATCAGTTTTTCCCCCAAAAGATTATAGTGTTAGGTGCCTAGCTTCCACCCAAGCCGCCCATATTTTGTCAAACTTCTGGGGGCAGTTACTACCCATGTAAGTGAGTTTGTACAATGGCAGTATCGCATTCACCTGGGCCCGCCACGCTTTTACAGTAGGAGGGTCAGGTAGCTTCCATCTGAATAGGATTTCTTTTGTGGCATAATAGGCTGCATAAAACACAAACAACTTGGTGTGTTTAGTAGTTGCCAGGTTATCTGTGATGCCCAGAAGAAACACAAGCCGGTCAACATCCAGGTGCAATCCCGCCACTCCATTTATATCTGCCACCACTACTCGCCAATAAGTCTGAAGGATTGGGCATGACCAAACTACATGAAAGAAAGTTCCCACCGACTGCCTTCACTTGGGACAAATATCCTCCACTCCTGGGTAAATGGCGGATAGTTTGTGTGGGGTATAGTATGCTCTATGCAGAAACTTTAGCTGCACGAATCTGTCTCTTTCCAAAATCATGAGTGGAATGCATTGCTGCAGACCCTCTGACCAATCCTCCTCAGTCAACTCAGGGATATCTAGCTGCCATTTAGCGAACAGTGGGAGCATTTTTGAGGTGTCCTTACAAGTAAGTCTAAGGTATATAGAAGACAGTGTACGATCAATATCAGTTGCTGTGAGCAGGGACTCAACTGAGTGCGTAGCAAGGTCTATCCCGTCGGGGAACTGAGCCCGAGCCGCATGTCTAAGTTGCACAAACCTGAAGAACATCCAGGGGGGGAGTTGATATTTTCTTTTTAATTCTGTAAACGACAGAAGGCGACCCTCTTTAAAAATATGGCATGACGTCCGTAACCCCGTACATGGCCCAGACCTGTGGGTCCGGAACAGATTGGAAGTGTGGCAGTGTGGGATTACCCCACAATAGCGTATATGGAGATACAACATTCCGAGCATTAAGGTATATGGATACCTGGTGCCAGATCTTCACCGTCACTTTCATTAGTAACTTGGGGACTGTATTTCGGACCTCTGTACACCAGTTTACTAAGTTCCGAGTACAAACCAAGAATCGCAGCCTCCAGGTTAACCTCTGGATTAGTTTTGTCCCGAGTGAACCACCAACGCACAGACACCAACACCGCTGCCCAGTAATATTTCTTAAAATTCGGTAGGGAGAGGCCTCCTTCCGTGAGTGATAGCTGCAATGTGTGTTTAGCTATTCTGGGAGCCGCTCCCGCCCAGACAAAAGATGGTAGCTTGGTCTAATTTGACAAAAAAAGAGTTAGGGATGGGGACTGGAGTATGATGGAAGGCATATAAAAAATTAAGGGAGAAAGGACATTTTGATTAGATTCACCCTCCCCACTGGGGTCAGTGGAAGTGTCTTCCATACCGAACAACGCTGAATAAAGTATTGCAGGATGGGAAGGACATTATCATTTAGGTATTTCTGTAGATCTGCTTGTATCTGAATACCCAGATACTTGAACCGTGTAACCCTTTTTAGAGGGATGGGGGGGCCCGTCGGCGTGGGGGCATCTGTCAGGGAGAACAGGAGTGATTTTTCCCAGTTCACCCTGACCCCCGGAGAACACACCAAATTGATTAATAATGGACAGGGCCGCTCCCAGCGATTGCTGGTCGTCAAGAAGGTATAAGAGCATATCGTCCGCATATAACAAGACTTTTTCAGTTAAGGGAGGGAACAAAATGCCTCTCACCGCCACCACCGCCCTGAGAAGCACCGCCAGCGGCCCGATCGCAAGGGCGAATAGAGCCGGGGAGAGCGGGCAGCCCTGCCTGCAGTGGCGTCTCTAGGGGGTGGCTTTTGGGGCTATAGCCCCGAAACTGGGGCCCATAGCCCCGAGTCTCTGCAGGGGTCCCCAAGGGGAGGGGATGCTCTCTGGGGACCCTGATGTAAGTGGGGGGCTCTCTGGAGACCCTGATGCAGGAGGGAGGCTCTCTGGGGACCCTGATTTAAGGGGGAGGTTCTCTGGGGACCCTGATTTAAGGGGGTGGCTCTCTGGGTACCCTGATTTAAGGTAGAGGCTCTCTGGGAACCCTGATGCAAGGGGGAGGCTCTCTGGGAACCCTTATGCAAGGGGGAGACTCTCTGGGGATCCTAATGTAAAGGGGGGCTCTCTGGGGACCCTGATGTAAGGGGGGAACCTCTGGGGATATATACACACACGTATATTATATACATGTGTATGCCTGCCCAAGTGTACGACTTTCTTTACTATATTGCTATGGGCTTTAGCCCCAGATCTTTTGTAGACCTAGCAACGCCCCTGCCTGCCTTGTGCCTCAGTGGAGGGGCAATGAGGTTGATAGGACACCGTTTGTGCGAACTCTGGCCGTCGGGTTTGAGTATAAGAGGCGCAACCACATTATAAATGTAGGTCCTATTCCAAATCTATGCAAAATAAGCCATAGATATTCCCACTCCACCGAGTCAAAGGCTTTTTCTGAATCCAGGGAGGCCACCACATTAGCCTCCCCTTTAGCAGTCGGGCTCGCAAGCACAGTAAACAATCTACGCAAATATATGTCTGTTCCCTTGCCCGGCATAAAGCCGGTCTGATCACCGTGGATTAGGGATAGGATAACCGTATTAAGCCGGGTTGCCAAAACCTTTGCAAGGATCTTTGCATCCACATTAAGGAGTGATATGGGCCTGTATGAGGAGCAAAGTTCGGGGTCCTTGCGAGGCTTGGGAACTACCACAATAACAGCTCCGGACATAGAAGGGGGCAAGGAGGTAGAGTCAAAGGAGGCAGATAAAACTTCACGTAACCTGGCAGCAAGTATGTCAGCATGTTCCTTGTAGAATTCCACAGGGAACCCATTGTCACCCAGGGTCTTTCCCGACTGAAGGGAGCTAATGGCAGTTTGGATCTCTTTGAGGGAAAGCGGAGCGTCAAGTCCCTTACGTGCTACCTCTGATAGGGAAGGCAACTCAATGGCCTCTATGTACGCCTGTAGTTCATCGGCTGTAGTTCATCGGCAGAGTACTGTACTCTGGACGCATATAGGTCCTCATAGAACGAGGCAAAACAATTGTTTATGTCTCTGGGGTCACACATTAACCGTCCCGAGGCCTCTTTAATATTAGCCACAGAGGTCATCATTGTCTGCTCCCCAGACAGCCATGCCAGGTGTCGTCCAGTCCGCTCGCCCTGTTCAAAATACGGTGTGCAACAGCAACTACTTTGTGGCCGCTACCCGAAGAAGCGCCACTTCGCGCACAGCACACTGTAAATCTGTTCTATAGGTTTCATCTCTACTAGCAGTGTACTGGGCCTCTAAGTGAGCAGCCCTGCTCTCAGCCTGGAGTAGCGCCTCTCTAGTCTGACGCCGAGTGCAACCTATTGCTTTCTGATAATGATCTCTAGTATGATATTTAAAGTTCTCCCAAGTAGAAGCGGGTGATGTAGCGTGTGGATTGGCAGCCCAAAATTCCCGCACAGCCGACTCAGCCCCTGGGACTATACAGTCGTCGGAGACCCAAAATCTGGACAATCGCCAGAGGCAGTCGGCGGGAGCAGGGTTCATGTTTAGTCTTAGCAGGATGGGGGAGTGGTCAGATATACCCCTAGGCAGTTGGGAGATCTCCTGTACCTTGGTAAGAATAGAGCTAGTGGCAAACACCAAATCGATGCGAGACATGGCCCTATAGGAGGCTGATTGGCAGGTGTAGGCTCTCAATAGGGGATTCTTCCACCGCCAAACATCCGTGACATAGGCGTGCGCACAGGGTGTGCCGGGTGTGCCCAGGCACACCCTAATCACTCCGTGCACATTAGCGTTATCGCTCTGTGTAGCAGCAGAAACAGGGGAAAGATCTCCCTCTTACCGGCTCTGCCATAAGAGAAGTGTTTATGCTCTTCTCTTTCACTGTGCCAGCAGGGAGATCAATGTGCCGGGGTCATATATATGTAGACACCCGCATGTGTGTTTGAGCTTAAGGGTGCACACCCTAATGCAATAGGCTGCGCACACCTATGATCCGTGAGATCGAATGTGGACGCCCACTTAGATAGGGGAGACTCCACAGTCTTGTCCGGAGTTAGCCTGTCCACAGCTGGACAGGGAGGCATGTTAAAATCCCCCGCTAGGACCACATTGTCAGTAGAACAGCCTGCTATTAATTTAGAGATTTTATTTAAGACCAGCAGTGACGCCGGCGGAGGTATATAGAGCCCCACTACCACCACAGGCACATTTGCTATAACCGCATGTAGTACTACATATCTACCCTCTGGATCTAAGTGCAGGTCCAGCAGTGTACAGGATAGGTTCTTGTGGATTAGTATGCTAACCCCCCTGGCATACGAGGAAAAGGTAGCTTGGTAATAATGTCCCACCCACGGTTTCTTTAGACTAAGGACCCGACCCCCAGTGAGGTGGGTCTCCTGTAGTATACAAATATCTGGACGGTGGAGTTTAAGAAAATTGAAGACTAGTGAACGTTTAACCCTGGAGTTTAGCCCTCGGATGTTCCATGATATGATTGTTACGGGGGCCATGTTAGCTTGGGGCGATGTGAGACAATCTGCAGGAGAAGTGCACTCAAATCCCTAGGCAGAGAAATCAAACCCATCCTCCATAGCTCAGCAAGAAACATTGCATAGGTTAGTGACCAACAATATGTACCAAAAAAACAGTACAGCTTACATACCTGTATATAACTAAGATAACTTTTCCTCTTAAAACTTAAACTTAAACCTCCCCCCCTCCCCGCACACCCCCCAAACCAGAGCGTGCCTGTTCCCAAAAACTAAACATGATCATCGACCAACTGGGGTCATGAACCAGAGGGCCAAAAGTAGGTAACGCCCTCTCAAGCACAGAGGTCCAAGTCTGTAAAAGAAGCCGCGATCAAGCGGGAGAACACAGAATTCTTTTATTTTCTCCTGGTGGCACACACTTAAAAAAACAAAAACTAATATGAACCCCCCCCCCTCCCCCGAAGCCACCCCGTTCCAAAAATAAGAAAAAAAAAAAAGAGCAAGTGCAACAGTGTCACGTAAACAGAAGTTGAGAAGTGGCCATCAAGTGAAGCAACAGCCTGGGGCTGCAATAATCTGATCAGTATCACCCCCGTCTGGCGGACCTGCCAGGGTCACCGCCTCCACATCAACACCCCCCGGATCGAGTGGAGGCAGGGCAGTCAATGTAGTTCCAGGGTGCACGGAGGTGCACCATCCACAATTAGAGCGTGAGTCATGCAGGGGGGAGTCGCCGAACAAGGGCCCGGGTATCCACACCGGGCATGAGCCCCACCAAAGGCGAGCTCCCAAGTCAGGCCATGTTTATATTCAAAGGGGTCAATATAAGGCAGTACGTGGCAGTACCTGTGTAGCGAACAAACCGCAGGGACTGGCAATAATGTATCCTCAGCAGCAGGTTGTCAACACCTCTAGTGGCGGGGCAGACTGTTCAGCCACTGTGAGGCCTCATTGGGGGAAGTAAAGAACCGGACACTCTCACCGTCCTGTACACAGAGTCGGGCAGGGAATAGCATACTGTACCGTATTCCTTTGACTCTCAGGGCCTGCTTTACCGCATCGAATGACTTGCGCTGCTTCTGGGTGTCCACCAAGAAGTCAGGAAAGAACATCAGGTGGGCCGCCTCATGTCGAATATCCGCCATCTTGCGAGCCTCGCGGAGTATCAGGTCCCGGTCCCTGAAGTTTAATAACCGGAATATAAATGTTCGAGGTAGAGCCCCTGGAGTACCACGGGCGGGTGGCATCCTGTGAGCCCTCTCAACGGCAAAGTATGGCGAGAATGCCGCCTAAGGGAGTAACCGCTCTGTGTAGGTAGATGTGTCAGGGCCCTCGGACCCCTCAGGCAGTCAGATTATCCGCAGGTTATTAAGCCTATTTTGGTTTTCGGAATCTTCGGCTTTCGCCTCCAAATGCTTCACTCTCACTTGCAGGGTATGGAGGGAAGCAGAGTGATCTCTAACCGTGTCCTCCTTGTCCCCCAAACGGCGCTCCACCTCATTGACCCGCTGTCTCACCTTCTCAAAGTCCTGCCTGATGAGGCCGATCTCCCGTTGCACAGTGTCAATCTTAGTGGTAAGAGCAGAGAGGGAAGACTGACAGCCCGTAATAGCTTGCATCAAGGCAGCGAAATTGCTCTGTTCTGTGGGAGCGGGCTCCGGCCCTTCCGTCTGGGTCACCATGCTGTGCACTGCTTCCACGTGTGCGGCGGCGCCTCCGGGACTAATCCGAGTATTCCTCAGGCTGTGATGCCCAAGGCGCCACCGGTTCCTCGTCGCATCCGCAGGGGGAGATCAGGAGGTGTCTCAGGCGGTCAAGGAGGTTCACAGGATGGGATAAAAGGATTTATTCCCCACGATGGCTGCAGAGCTTCTTGACTAAGCGTCCTACACCGTCGCCATCTTGGTCACGCCCCCGAAGAAAAGAGGTTTAACCTTAAACTAAGTAGAGGGTTCTTTACTGTAATAGCGGCAAGGATGTGGAATTCCCTTCCACAGGCTGTGGTCTCAGCAGGCATCGATAGTTTCAAGAAACTATTAGATAAGCACCTGAATGACCACAACATACAGGGATATACAATGTAATACTGACATATGATCACACACATAGGTTGGACTTGATGGACTTGTGTCTTTTGTCAACCTCACCTATTATGTAACTATGTAATATGTAAGGCAGCAGGGTGGGTACTTGGGCGGCGCTTCAAAGCCCCTGGCCTCAGTGTCCACAAACAAATTTACCGGGAGCAACAACAAAAATATGCACAGTCTCTCAAAGAGGCAAGGTCAGTTTTATTCTAATGCCATCAGAAATAGCCCAGGAAATTCTAAGCAGCTTTTCTCCACTTTAAACCACCTTCTTAACCGCTTCAGCCCCGGAAGATTTCACCCCCTTCCTGACCAGAGCACTTTTTGCGATTCGGTACTGCGTCGCTTTAACTGACAATTGTGCGGTCGTGCGACGTGGCTCCCAAACAAAATTGACGTCCTTTTTTTCCCACAAATAGAGCTTTCTTTTGGTGATATTTAATCACCTCTGCGATTTTTATTTTTTGCGCTATAAACAAAATAAGAGCGACAATTTTGAAAAAAACGCATTATTTTTTACATTTTGCTATAATAAATATCCCCCAAAAATATATAAAAAAATATTTTTTTTCCTCAGTTTAGGCCGATATGTATTCTTCTACATATTTTTGGTAAAAAAAAATTGCAATAAGCATTTATTGATTGGTTTGCGCAAAAGTTATAGCGTTTACTAAATAGGGGATAGTTTTATGGCATTTTTATTAATTTTTTTTTTTTTTACTAGTAATGGCGGCGATCAGCGATTTTTATTGTGACTGCGACGTTATGGCGGACATGTCGGACATTTTTGACACATTTTTGGGACCATTGTCATTTATACAGCGATCAGTGCGATTAAAAATGCACTGATTACTGTGTAAATGACACTGGCAGTAAAGGGGTTAACCACTAGGGGGCGGGGAGGGGTTAAGTATGTCCTAGGGGAGTGTTTTCTAACTGTAGGGGGGTTGGGCTGTGTGTGTCACTAGACTGATCACTGCTCCCGATGACAGGGAGCAGTGATCAGTGACACCTGTCACTAGGCAGAACCGGGAGATGCTGTTTACATCAGCATCTCCCCGTTTGTCCTCTCCGTGAGGCGATCGTGGGTATCCCCGCGGCGATCGAGTCCGTGGGACCTGCGACCCGACTCACGGAGCTCCCGGCCAGCGCGCGCGTGCCGCCGGCGGCGTGCATGTAATGGCATGGCGGGGAATTCAAATGGACGTACAGGTATGCCTATTTGCCCAGCCGTGCCATTCTGCCAACGTACATCGCCGTGCGCCGGTTGGGAACCGATTAAACCAAAATCCCCTCCACTTATTGCCCTTACAGAAGAGCAGTGAAATAAATTCATGGATTTTTTCACATCAAAAATTGCACATATTCGCTCTGCCCTTTTTGGTCCTCCCACCCAAATTGTTCCCCCAACATATATCGTCTCCCAACCCCTAAACTGCTTTCCTGAGGTGTCATCGGAAGAGGTGCAGAACATCATCAGGAAGATGAAACCCTCCACCTGTTCCCTGGACCCTCTTCCAACTTCCTTGGTAAAAATTCATATTACTGTCCTAAGTCCCCTGATCACCGCTGCTATAAATCATTCCCTCCAAACTGGTCACGTTCCTCCTGTTTTAAAAACTGCCATTATTAGACCATTGCTCAAAAAGCCCACTCTTGATCCGGAAGTCCTATCCAACTATAGGCCCATCTCCAATCTCCCCTTCATATCAAAAGTACTTGAGAAAGTAGTTGCCACTTACCTTTAGGACCAACTCAAACATAATAACCTCTTTGAAAAATTTCAGTCAGGTTTCCGCTTTGCTCAAAGCACAGAGACGGCCCTTGTCAGAGTTACAAACGACCTCCTCATATCATCCGATGTTGGCTCTCCCTCCCTCCTTATCCTCCTGGACCTTTCTGTTTCATTCGATACTATTGACCATGGCATTCTTTTAAACCAGCTCCACCTCACCATTGGACTTAGTGACACAGCCCTCAGTTGGTTTAAATCATACCTCACAAACCGGACAGAGTATATCTCCCTGGGTCATTTCAAATCAAATCCACATACAGTTACTTGTGGTGTCCCCCAGGGGTCAGTTCTTGGCCCCATTCTCTTCATTGTCTACCTCACCCCCCTTGGCCAAATTATTAGCCGCCACAAAATTTCATTCCACTGTTATTCCGATGATGCACAGCTATATGTAAATGCAACAGCTGAAACTCCACCTTCACAGTCATCCCTATCAGTACTCACCACCTGTCCGGAGGAGATAAAGGTATGGATGGAGCACAACTTTCTTCAATTAAATAGTTCCAAAAATGAAGTCATCAAGGGGATTATATAAGGGGTCATCCCTTGTTCTGCTGTAGAGTGGCATCACGCAAAAAAAAAAAAGGGGGGGGGTAGTATGACGGGGGTAGGGGCATGATTTTCTTTTTTATCCCTGCCACAGCTCTTGCAAATCCTTCAGGTCAGGACCTTTTTGTAATCGTCTGTGGTGGTGAAGTATAGCCAGCATGACCATGTTTTAGTGAACTTGGCGGGTGTGTCCTTTGCTTGATGTCTTAGCTCTTCCATTTCCGCTGTTTTCTGTATATGTTTAAACCAGTCTGTTATAGATGGTGGGTAAGAGGAGCGCCATTTAAAAGGGATGCACATCTTAGCTGCGTTAACCATGTGCATAGCTAGGGAACGAAAGTAGGCATGCGTTGGGGTCGTCGTGTGGTGGAGTAGGAATTGTGCAGGAGTGTAGTCAATTTTGTACGTGGTGATTTGGTTAATAAGCTTGTGAACTTCCTTCCAGAGGGGTTGGAGTTTCGGGCATGTCCACCAGATATGTAAGAGCGAGCGAGTCTCCGTTCTGCACCACCAGCATTGTTGAGATAATGAAGGGTGGATGTGGTGTAGTTTAAGGGGAGTTCTGTACCACCTGGAGAGTACTTTGAAGGCATTTTCCTGTGTCTGTATGTTTACCGTTCCCTTATGGATGTGTTTGTATATGTTTTCCCACTCTAATGCCCCGTACACACGGTCGGATTTTCCGATGGAAAATGTCCGATCGGAGCGTGTTGTCGGAAATTCCGACCGTGTGTGGGCTCCATCAGACATTTTCCATCGGATTTTCCGACACACAAAGTTGGAGAGCAGGAGATAAAATTTTCCGACAACAAAATCCGTTGTCGGAAATTCCGATCGTGTGTACACAAATCCGACGGACAAAGTGCCACGCATGCTCAGAATAAATAAAGAGATGAAAGCTATTGGCCACTGCCCCGTTTATAGTCCCGACGTACGTGTTTTACGTCACCACATTCAGAACGATCGGATTTTCCGACAACTTTGTGTGACCGTGTGTATGCAAGACAAGTTTGAGCCAACATCCGTTGGAAAAAATCCTAGGATTTTGTTGTCGGAATGTCCGAACAAAGTCCGACCGTGTGTACGCCCTATTACTCTGTAAGATCAATTGAAAGTTCCCATTTCTGTTTGGCCCAGTGTAGTTTGGGATTTTGGTCTGAGAACAGCAAGGTGTAGGCATAAGAAATCAGGTGACTCTGGGGTTCCTCTTTTTAACCTCCCTGGCGGTTTTCCCGAGTGTGGCTCGGGGTTAAAATTCAGTACCATTAGCGGTAACCCCGAGCCACACTCGGGATAGCATTGCAGGATCCTGGGGCGGCGTTACTTACCTTGTCCCCGGGATCCTGCGATGTCCCCCGCAGTGTCCGAGGGCTCCTTCCTCCTCCGAAGCCTCTCTGTGCCAGGCTCCGTTCCCTGCGAGCGGCGCGACGCACGGGGGCGGAGCCTGGCGGCAAATTCAAAAAAATGTCAAAAGCATAACACATACAGTACTGTAATCTTACAGATTACAGTACTGTATGAAATGATTTCACATCCCTTTTGTCCCCAGTGCTTTGTCCCATGCCCTGCATGCAATTTTACATGATATACACTGTTCTTTCTGCCTGGAAACTGGAGATTGTCCATAGCAACCAAAAAGTGTCCCTTTACGTCAAAAGTGGCTTTAGACCAGCTAGAAAACAGCGATAATAAATTAGAACACTTGCAGAATTGAGCGATAGTGAATTGTGGGGAAATTTATTTTATTACTATTTTTTTTTTTTTTTTTTAATTATTTATTTTTATTTATTATATTATAATTTATGTTTTTGTGTTTCAAACTTTATCATACCCGGGATATCTACTAGACTCTGGTTTGGACAGATTTAATTGTGTTATTGTTAAGATTTACAGACCTACAATATAAAACGTCAAATTTCCATGCAAAATAATGGTACCGCTTTCAGCACCTAAAATCCGAAATAATCATACCGCCAGGGAGGTTAAGCATAAGGATTCGAAGGTGGTGGTGTGTCTGGACCAATCAGGTTGGGGTTTAGGTCTGGTAAAGAAGTGTCTAAGTTGCACGTATGTCCAGAAGGGGAACGAGTCTGAAGACCTCTTTCTACCATCTCCGTAACATCTCTAAACTCCGTCCTATTCTTTCCTTTTCAGATGCTGAAAAACTGGTTCATGCCTTTGTCTCCTCTAGACTGGACTACTGTAACGCACTGCTCATTGGGATTCCTAGAAAGAGTCTGCAGAGGCTTCAGTACATCCAAAACTCTGCAGCAAGGATCCTGATGAGAGTGCGGAAACATGAGCACATTACCCCCATTCTCCACTCACTCCACTGGCTTCCTGTCTCCACCAGGATTGAGTATAAGATTTCCCTCCTCACGCACCAATGCATCCATGGACATGCCCCGCCCCCCCCCCCCCCCCCCCCCCACCACCACCTCAAAGAACTTCTTAAGTCACAAAACACAACACGTCCCCTTTGCTCCACTCATTCAAACCTTCTTCATATACTCAGAACTAGACTTAGGACAATGGGAGACCGGGCCTTTTGTGCAGTTGCCCCGCGCCTGTGGAATGCCGTACCTGACACTTTGAGGGCTCCTCAATCCACTGACTGTTTTAAAAAAGGTCTTAAGACATTTCTTTTTAGCAAAGCTTTTTGTCCCTTTTAGATGTTTGTTTTCATTGTATAAATTGCTCATTTCTCTTTTAACCTGTAGCACTTTGAGATCTTTTGATGAAAAGGGCACTATAAATAAAATGTATTATTATTTATTATTATTATTCATATCGAGAGCCATGTTGTCATTCGGGAGGAGACCAGCATTAAGAGATGGTGTATAAATTTGTCTCTGTCAAAACTATTGTGTATCTGGAGCACTTTTGTTGTACTTCACTCAAAGTCTTCTCAAGAGGTACTGTAATTGACTAAACCTAGATAATATTAATCAGGAAAGCCCTAAGTTGAATCAAAGTTCTGTGTGACAGTGCACAAAATACAGAGATTGATTTAGGTATGACATTTTGGCATCTCAGAATTCTTGCACTTGGAGTCAGTTATGGCATGTCTTGGTGACTGTAAAGTTACAGCATTTTTACTTTTGCCCTAGGTTTTTTTTAACAGTTTCCACTTCAGTAAAAAAATGTAGGTCACACGTCATGAATGCTTGTTGCAAGGGTAGGTGGGTAGTTGATTGTCATATCCTCCATACTTTCCTCCTTGTTGAACACCAAGCAAGGGTCACATGTTACAACATTTTGGTAAAAAAAAATCCAAATAAGCATATATTGATTGGCTTGCACAAAAGTTATAGCTCCTACAAACTATGGGATATATACTTACATTTTAATTTATTTATTTATTTTGTATACTAGTAATGGTGGCAATCAGCAACTTATAGTGGGACTGTGAAATTCAGGCAGACAGTCTGATACTAACTGACACTTTTGACACTTTGTGGAACCAGTGGCACTAATACAGTGATCATTGCTAAAAATATGAACTGTCACTGTACCAATGACACTGGCTGGGGAGAGGTTAAACATTTAGGGCAATCAAAGGGTTTAATACATGCCTAACCAGTGTTTTTGTGTACTATGTGTACTGTTTTGACTAAAGAATGTGTTGGATTTTATCCCCCACTGTCAGAACAGAGCTCTGCCTTGTTTACATAGGCAGAGCTCGGTTCTGTGCCTCTCCTTGATAATCAGCGGGTTCCGGCTTACATCCGTTGGCTGGCACCCGCTGATCGGCTTCTACTGTGACTAATCAGAGCAGAAGCAGAGCGCTGGCAGTGAGCCCCCTACCAGGAAGTGCAGAATCACATATACTGTATATACGTGAATCTGCACAGAACGGCCGCTCTGTAGCAGTAAATCTGCTATGGGGCAGTCGGCAAGTGGAAAATACTGAACTATTAACATTCTATTCCCAGGCCTAGCTGAGCCTACAACAATGTTTTCTGAGAGTAATCTTACACAATCATGTGGTGAACAGACACATTCTAGTCAAATGATGTCCCTGGTTTGAAATAAATTCAGGAACCCAGCAGGTGCTAGCACTCAGGTACTTTTTGTTTATAGAAATTTATAGAGAGAACAATAGAAGTCCACAAGATGTAATATTTTTATTTACAAATTGTGAAATGATAGGTGCACCTAAAACAGCAAAAAGATATCCAATAACACCATAATATACAATGGTTCCTCAGCGAGGCACAACTAACATCTCAAATTCACGAGGTCTTGAAGAATTGGTGTTGGGCTCTGGATAAATGTCTATGTTCTTTCTGTCAACGGTGGGTTTCAGAGTAAATCTTTGCAGAATGGTTGTAAAAAAGAGGAAGAGTTCCATGCGAGCCAGACCCTCGCCCATACACGTGCGTTTTCCTGTGAAAGAAGAAAAAAATATCAAAAACTACTACTAAAAGCTTAGACTAGGACCAATTAAAGGGCAACTGATGCCTTCTGCACAATCCAGCAATGGTGCCCATCCTGTAACCCTCTATTTCTTAACTTATAAGATATTCAGAATTGTAGATTGCTCTATAAATCTTATAAACCTTCAGTCTGAAGACAAAGGTAGACAAGCTGCATAAAAGTTTATAGGGCTACAATGCTTTGTTTTAAAGTACACTTGTCCTTTATGGGTATGATAGCTAGCGGAAAAAACCCTATGGTGCCCCCTTCCCTTTGTGCTCTAAGCACAAGCACATTTTGATCAATTATTATTCCAATGCTGGATTAGGCATCATTCAAAGGGTAACTTTTTTATGGCAAGGTCAGTATATTTTATATATGTAGAGTGTGTAAATAGCAATCACCTTCATGGCTAATTTTACGGTTTGCCAAATTTAAAGGTACTTCCAGGACCCGTTTTCTAAAGCTTGCCTCTGTCTAAGCCTTACCCATTAACTGTTGACATAAATAGGACTGTAACTGATAAAACCCTGAGCATCATACTGTTTGATGGGACATGGAGTGCAAAGACTTTAAATTGTAAAGTTAGAGGATTGGAAGAACACGGGAAGGTGCTGTTTACATTCCATTACAATCACCTCTCCTTGTTCCAGGATTTAGCTCTATTGAGGGTCTCTGGAGTAGAGGAAAGGCATATTTATTTAAAAAAAAGCTTTGTTTCAACTTAAGTGTATTGGTACTGGTTAATACTGGTATGAGAGCACTATTGGTGACCATAAGTGCATGGATTTAAGAAGTGTAAGGAGAATAATATGGAACTTTAATCTATGTATTTCAACTGTGTATTTCCCCTTGGATGCAGAGAGTAGGAATGCCAACAATGTAAGCTAATTATTCTAACATATTTTATAGAAGGCTACTAGGAAAGGTGTTCAGGCAAACATATAGAAAGTTAAAAGCACACTCAGAACCTCAACAGAGTAGTGTCAATTTTTCAAAGTCAAATGAGCGGGAGTAGCAAAGTGACATAAGAGATGCTGAGTTGTAGGTCCAGAATAGTGACATTAATTTATAGCTACAGTAAATAGCATGGCAAGGGTGCACAAATCCCAAGAGGGACTGTAGACAATAGTAAATATTTTGGCAAGTAAAACAATTATTTTAAAGGTTTCAAGTAGGTAGGTAAATTTTCAGTTGAATTTTCACTTTAACCCCTTTCCAACCAGCCGCCACAGTTATACTGTGGCAGGTTGTCTCCCCTGGTTGTAGCTGTACGTTGGCTCACCTTTTGACCACTAGGGGGAGCGACGATAGAGTCAATGCACATGCCCGGTGGTCGCGATGACCGCCGGGCACCCGTGAATGCTCCACACAGAGACAGAACGGAGATCTGTCAATGTAAACAGACAGATCTCCGTGCTGTCAGGGGTGAAGAGAGCGATCGGTTGTTCATACTAAGTATGAACAACCGATACTAAGTATGAACAACGATGGCTCTCCTCACCCAGGCAGTCCCACCCCCCCAGTTCGAATCACTCCCTAGGTAACACAGTTAATCCCTTGATCGCCCCGTACTGTTAACCCCTTCCCTGCCAGTGACATTTACACAGTAATCAGGGCATTTTTATAGCACTGATCGCTGTATAAATGCCAATGGTCCCAAAAATGTGTCAGAAGTGTCTGATCTGTCCGCCATAATGTTGCAGTCCCAATAAAAATCGCTTATCACCGGCATTACTAGTAAAAAAATAATAATAATAAAAATGCCATAAATCTTTCCCCTATTTTGTAGACGCAAACCAATCAATATACGCTTATTGCAATTTTTATTTCCAAAAATATGTAGAAGAATACATATCGGCCTAAACTGAGGAAAAAATTTGCTTTTTTAAAAAAAAAAATTGGGGCTATTTATTACAGCAAAAAGTACAAAATATTGTGTTTTTTTCAAAATTGTCACTCTTTTTTGTTTATAGAGCAAAGAATAAAAACCGCAGAGATGATCAAATACCACCAAAAGAAAGCTCTATTTGTGGGAAAAAAAGGACATCAATTTTGTTTGGGTACAACGTTGCACGACCGTGCAATTGTCAGTTAAAGCGACGCAGTGCCGTATCGCAAAAAATGGCCTGGTCATTGAGCAACCAAATCTTCCAGGGCTGAAGTGGTTAAAGAAAAATACATATGTATTTTCTACAGACACAATTCTCTCATTTATGTAAGAATAGAAATAAATACACATGCAATTCAAATCACAAAGTTTCAAGGATGAGGATCTTTACTTTAACCAAGTAATAATTAGATCCCATTGGGTCGAAGCTAAAAATAACTGTCACTTTTTGAAAATAAAGATTCTTATCTTGGTGTTTTTGTTTTGTGAACTGGGGCAGTATTCTGGATGGAACACACAACCATGGTTTAAATTAAGAACTCACTGTATATCTAAAAATGATTAGCTATACTTGTTGGTACCTGCTGAAAATGGCATAAAGGCATCACTCTTCTTAAAGGTGCCATTCTCATTAAGGAAATGTCCAGGGTCAAATGTGTCAGGGTTTTTGAACTGTTTGGGGTCCTTTAGGACTGAAGTTAGGATTGGAAACACCAAAGTTCCCTAGAGAAAAGAGAATCACTTAGTTAACGAGAAACAGATTAAAAAGAGAAGGTATTGTTAACAAACTACAAAAAAAAAAATACTAACGTACTTGGATCGTAATATATTGAAATGAGGGAAGTATTATAGAGCCTAGCAGGAATGAAGACTTCAGCCTATGGAGCAGCTTTTCAGGGGCAGTGAGCCAAGACTCCAACTATGCCCTGCCAGCTCTTCACACACTCAGATTTCATGCTACATCAGTACTAGGCCTGATCAGGAGTCGCAAATACATTTTGTTTCTTGAGGCCTTGTCTATTTTGTGGTTCCAGGTTTAGCCCCTTGGAGAATCCTATCCAGCACCAGATGGTGGGCCCCTGTGCCTAATAGCCTAATAGAGCTTTCCTGGCCACTGCCTTGGATGGACCCTTCATTATTAAACCACCACTCACTGCTGACCAAAATCGGCTTATAAATGTTACTTTCCCCAAAGTATTGGCTTCACCAATGGGCTACCAATGGGCTACACCAATGGGATATCAGTGCAGTATATTAATTTGCAGAGAAGAACAATAACTTTAAGGTTTCTTCAACAGGTACATCATCAGAGAGGCTTTCTTACAGTAAAGCATATTACATAATGTCTCAACAGTGCAGGGCACAACAGTTCCCATAACAGTACAGCATTTCTCAAGTTGGTACATCTTTTACAAGGGCTTGGTCCTTAGCACCAATGGGAGGGCTACATCACCCACAATTTGATCACAGGCTCTAGTCTAGTCTATAGCTTTGGTGGAAATAGTAGTTGCACTCCCTTTGGTCTCCACTCACTACTACCCTGACTTGCCCCTGAGGATCCTTAGCAATCCATGGGCAGGACTCCAACATACAAGGGGACTTACAAAATTCCACAAGGGCAAAACTAAGGAGAACAGGGACATCCAACTGTGCCTGCAGGAACTGCGACTGACATCCTCCCAGATGTATAACAGTAGCATCCTAACACCATGTTACATGGTTATTCCATATCCCCAATGTGTGCATTGAAAGGTTTTTTTTTCTGTCTGGGTTCTGTCTTCCATTGAGAAAACCTCCCTATTAAATCCTGCCTTGAGACAAAACAAGAAGTAAGTCAAGATCTCTATCCAAATAAAGGGTAATCCTCTCTTAGACATGTGTCTCAAGAACAAGTGTTCCTATTGGAAGCTTTTCTCTGTTTTCCTAACCCAGTGACAGCTGACAACTTTAGATTTTTTTCCCTCAATTTAGACCTAGTCCTAGTTATAGTGCTCACCAGTATAAAATCTTCCAAGCGGAGACACAGACAACAATAAAAAATCTTGATAGAAATTCTAACCCTTGTATACTCTTACTGAGGCTCTAGCTTCATACCAAATCATGCTATTTCCATATATAGTAGTAATGCCACACAAAGGGTGAGGAGTCTTCCTGTGCCAGAAGTCAGCTTTTGTAGCTTACTGAGTTAATGAATTTGAGGTGTAGGCAGGTGCAGTCTACTTTTTCCACTGTAGGTGGTGCTCATCCACAGCGGCCTTGTAGCTGGAGAGGAAGTCAAGAGGAACACAGTTCCTCTGTGATTTCCTGGGTTTCTGGGGAAGCAATCTGGTATGATGCTGCTACCCCATATGACTCTGGCAGCCCTCTTGGGTCAGGTAGAGCCTATTTTGAGAGTTGGTAGTGTAGGGACAGGTGCCCTACCTGTTTGGGACGGCACTAGCAGTAAGCAAAAGTTCCTGATGAGAAAAGCGTAGGATCACATCTCCTTTGGCCATCATCCCACTTGGGCACAAGATGGCCAGACTGCATTCTGCTCTCTGAACAGATGCTGTCAATCTGGCTGAACCCTGCTCTCTTGACATGAAAGATATGCAACGTAAGCAGAGTCTGGCAGCTTTACAAGTCTATAGTGCCTGTGTATCACTCTTTATGATTTTTTTGCCCCTGAGGGCAGATGAATCCTGCTTGTACATACAGCTTCCTTTTATGACTATGGGCAGCCCTAGGGTGTCTATAGATCGCTCAATATTTACAAGTGAAGATGCATAATTCAAAATATAGCTTGCAATTATTGGTTAATTTCGTAACAGTGATTACATGATAATAGGTGCTTCTGGTACATAGAATCACCTAGTATTGCATAGGAAGGTTTTCCAACTTTTTAAAAGGTTTTGCTGTAAGCATAACTGATCCTTCACTCACAGGGTAAGAAGATATTCTACATCCTGACCTGCCATTCTAAAGAAGATACCTGTCCATCTACTTCAAGACGTAGGCCTGATTAAATCACAGATAGATAGATAGATAGATAGATAGATAGATAGATAGATAGATAGATAGATAGATAGATAGATAGATAGATAGATAGATAGATAGAACACAGAGACATCTCAGATCATCTTGAAACTCTGAGAAGAGCACCTTCGGAATGTGATATCCTCTAAACATGGTGTCCCTGCTGGCTGCATGGAGTACTCCTGCTGGTACAATATCAGCAAATCTCTGGATCTCGTGAATGGCAGCTTCTGTATATGGCATCCTACTCTTGTCCTCCATTGATGGACAGCGATCTCTGCCTATTACATTGTCAATCTCTTTATGGATCCTCTCTGAAGCACACAGAAAGAAAATAGCATGAAAAAATATTAGATGCTGCCAAATCTGTAATTATTTATTTTAGTGCGATTAGTAATATTTACACGTTGGAAATAATTTGTGTGTGTTTTGTCAGATGCTGAAAAATGTAGCAAAGCTTACTAACATGAATTAGTAGGGTGATATCATACAATAAAGTTGTAGAGTGTTTCTAAATTGTAGATTGTTTTTCCCATGCTGAGCAAATTGTGCCAGATTTCACATTTGGATTAAACAGGATCAATGGAGGTCATGCTTTTTCCACTACATAAGGCTAAGCAAAAACATTTATATAAATAAAAAGTGCTGCGCTGCTGTGATATACCAGTGTGTGCAATGAAAAATACTATATACACATCCAAAAAGTGAGAAGAAATGAACTATTTAAATAAAGTAAAGCTGAAAAGTCCAAACAACACTATTGGGTAATAGAGTATTAAAAATGTTTAATCGGTGAACTATTCCACTCGCCGTGTCTCTTTTATGGGTGTGAATTCCACCATTAAGTATAGCCTTCACCTGTTATATTCTACATCCAATATTCTACTGGTGTTTAAAACCCAAATCCCAGTGCTGTAAGTGCTTGCTGTATCTTCTCCAGTGCTCCACCAGCTAGTGAAAATATAAGAGTGGTCCCATACCTGTTTCCTAGACCTGTTATACCATAAAGTTCCCTCAGTGTACCCTAATCTGGCATCTAAGTAATTCTTTGCTGCACACACAGTTCCATAGAGGTGCAATTTGAAACATCCTTCTAAAAGCCTGTGCTGTGAAAGCTTCCTCTTTCTGCTACTTGCACCACCAGCCATTGAGGACATAACTACTGTAGATTTCACAGGGGTCCATAGCAAAACTTTAATGGGACCCTCCCTCAGCGATTTCTATAAGTCACACTTAGCAATTTGTTTTTTTTTATGAACGCCTTTCTTTCGCATCTTTTTAGAATGTATTTGGAATATTTATTTATTCTTATAATCATTTTTTAGTGATTTTTTTTTATTCACTTATTGCGCTGATTTATTGAGTGCACATATATGCTTATGGTATACCAATTTTTCACGTTGTGAATATATTATTTGCGCATCTCTTTTCTGTTTATAATCTATGTTGAAATTAAATATTTAATTTTTCAGGCGATAGCAGCATTCATGTATGTATATTAGTGTTTGGTCATATCCGCACTATTTTTCACCTTTTTATTTTAGGTATTTCGTGAGTGTTGAGCGCAGATTGATTCACATACATATATTGACACTTAGCAATGTCTGGAATTTTGAAATGAGACATCAGACAACCTCCTTACCACCCTTGAGTCCCATAACTGCCACATGGGCTGCTATGGCTGTAGGTACAGCATTGCAAATCGCATTTCAACTTCCAGAACAGGTTTGAAATTGATTGGTGGCTTTGAGAAACGTTTCTGTTTCGTGTTGCATTGAGCAGTGTGAGTTTCAGGATCACCAGATTACAGAGAGTAATGTGGGCTGACGTAGTCCAGCAATATCTAGATGAAAAACTGAATTAAGATCTGTGTTGGGCTTGTGTTGATGGCATCAGAGGGTATTGACAGGTGCAACTGACCTGCAATTAACCTCCTTCTGATTTGCATTTGACCTGCTCCAAGCAAACTTTTCATTCCCCCATTACAACACACAAAAACCTGTTAAAACACTTGCTAAAATTAGCACACTGGTGCATCTGGTGCTTTATGAAGCTTTTTAGGGGTGGTGATTAAAATACTGTAGCAGTTTTAAGAATATACACTGGTTAGGAACCCCTGTGTGAATTAATCAGCAAACAGAGCAATAAAAGACAGTTCCAGTGCTAAGCACAGTTTCTCAGGTTAGGATAGTAATAGGCAGTAAAATGGTTTGGTAATCAAAGGGTTACCCTCTTTTTTCAGAGAGGACATTGATGGACAACACAGATCTCCCAAATAAAATCAACAGCAATGGAACTATTCAAGTAATTCAAGTGATTGAAGAATGGCAATTGACAGCAAAAGAACTGGCAGTGGAGGAGTTAAGTTTAATTCAATGCATATTTTCGGAGATCAAGGACTTACAGGTCTGTGTCAGCTTTTGTGGATGGAATTGACCCAAATCAACCCAGGAAACCGGCAGTGGTATGTGGAAAGCCTTTAGGTGGGTTGACATTACAGTGCCAAATTATTATTATTATTATACAGGATTTATATAGCGCCAACAGTTTATGCAGCGCTTTACAATATAAAAGGGAGACAATACAGTTATAATTCAATAAAATACAAGAGGATTAAGAGGGCCCTGCTCAGAAGAGCTTACAATCTAATAGGGTAAATTGACTTTGTAACAGTGTGCAGGCAGTAAAACGCCAACGGAGCTGTGTATTCAGTGTGTATTCAGTGTGAATGTTGTGCAAGGAATCCAGAGAGCTCTGCGTGTGGCATGGAGATGGGGTGGTGTTGCTGATTACCAAAAACAACACGTTTTAGAGTGTTCTGCCCCGTACACACGATCGGAAATTCCGCCAGCAAAAGTCCGATGAGAGCTTTTGGTCGGAAAATGCGATCGTGTGTATGCTCCATCTGACTTTTGCTGGCGGAATTTCAGACAGCAAAAGATTGAGAGCAGGTTCTCAATTTTTCGGTCGGAAAAAGTTCTGATCAGAAATTCCGATCGCCTGTAGCAATTCCGATGCGCAAAATTCCTACGCATGCTTGGAAACAATTCGACGCATGCTCGGAAGCATTGAACTTCATTTTCTCGGCTCGTCGTAGTGTTGTACATCACTGCGTTGTTGACGGTCGAAAAGTCAGAGAACTTTTGTGTGACCGTGTGTATGCGAGCCAAGCTTGAGTAGGATTCTGTCGGAAAAACCATCCAAGTTTTTTCTGACGGAAAATCCGCTCGTGTGTACGGGGCATTCCTTTTCTACTGTCTGCACTACACAGTCACTTTGCTGCCCTATTGTCAACCCCCATAAAGGCTTTCCACAAACCACCGCCAGCTTCCGGGATCGATTGGGCTGATTGCATCCACAAAAGCCGGCATGAACCTGTAAAGCCATATATTCTGAAAATATGCATTAAAAAACCTGCAAAAACCGTCTTTTACTCAGCAGGTTGGTTGTGCTCGTTGTTTGCATCTCAAAATTTACTTTTTCAATTTAGCCAGTAGGGATGAGCCGAACACCTTCCTGTTCAGTTCGCAGCAGAACATGCGAACAGGCAAAAAATTTGGCAGAACACACAAATACCGTTAAAGTCTATGGGACACAAACATGAATAATCAAAAGGGCTCATTTTAAAGGCTTATATGCAAGTTATTGTCATAAAAAGTGTTTGAGGACCTGGCTCCTGCCCCAGGGGACATGTATCAATGCAAACATTTTTTTTTTTAAACTGACATTTTTTCGGGAGCAGTGATTTTTTTAATGCTTAAAGTGAAACAATAAAAATGAACTATTCCTTTAAATATCGTGCCTGGGGGGTGTCTATGGTATGCACGTTTTTCCCGTGTTTAGAACAGTACCACAGCAAAATGACATTTCTAAAGGAAAAATTGTCATTCAAAACTGATCGCGGCTGTAATGAATTGTCGGGTCTCAGCAATATAGATAAAACTAATTGAAAAAAAGAGCATGGGATCCCCCAGTCCATTACCAGGCCCTTTGGGTCTGTTATGAATATTAAGGGGAACCCCGAACCAAAATTTTAAAAAAAAGTTGCGTGGGGGTCCTTCTGGTCTGATATAGAAATTAAGGGAAACCCTGCGCCAAATTAAAAAAAAAAATGGCATGGGGTCCCCCCAAAATCCATACCTGGCAGGCCACAGGAAAAGAGGGGGGACAAGAGAGCACCCCCCTCCTGAACTGTACCAGGCCACATGCCCTCAACATGGGGAGGGTGCTTTGGGGTAGCCCCCCAAAGCACCATGTCCCCATGTTGATGGGGACAAGGGCCTCATCCCCACAACCCTTGCCTGGTGGTTGTGGGGGTCTGTGGGTGGGGGGCTTATCGGGGGCTTATCGGAATCTGGAAGCCCCCTTTAACAAGGGGACCCCCAGATCCCGGCCTCCTCCCTGTGTGAAAAGCTGTGTCTTGTCGTTTTTAAAATTATGACACTTTTTTGTGAAATGGTAGGGGTACATTTGTACCCCATTACCATTTCACACAGGGGGGGAGGCTGGGATCTGTGAGTCCCCTTGTTAAAGGGGGCTTCCAGATTCCGATAAGTCACCCACCCGCAGACCCCCACAACCACCAGGCAAGGGTTGTGGGGATGAAGTCCTTGTCCGAATCAACTTGCGTGCTTGGATAAGGGTCTGGTATGGATTTTGGGGGGACCCCTATGCCATTTTCTTTTTAAATTTGGTGCAGGGTTCCCCTTAATTTCCATATCAGACCCGAAGGGCCTGGTATGGATTTTAGGGGGACCCCACACAATTTTTTTTTTTTAATTTTGGTTCGGGGTTTCCCTTAATCTTCATACTAGGCCTGGTAATGGACTGGGGGGGATCCCATGCTCTTTTTTATAATGAGTTTTACCTACATTGCCGAGACCCGACAATTCATTACAGCCACGATCAGTTTTACATGACAATTTTTCCTTTAGAAATGTAATTTTGCTGCCACTTTACAGGCAAACTATAGACAACCCCCCCCCCCCCAGGCACAATATTTAAAGGAATATTTCATTTTTAATGTTTCACTTTAAGCATTAAAAAAATCACTGCTCCCAATAAAACGGCCATTTAAAAAAAAAAAAATTTCATTGATACATGTCCTCTGGGGCAGGACCCAGGTCCCCAAACACTTTTTATGACAATAACTTGCATATAAGCCTTTAAAATGAACACTTTTGATTTTTAATGTTAGTGTCCCATAGACTTTAACAGTGTTCCGGCGTGTTTCGAATTTTCTCCGAACATCGCATATTGTTCGGTGTTCGCAGAACATCCGAACAACCAAAGTTCGGCCCAAACTTATGCTCGAACCGTTCATCCATCCCTATTAGCCAGGAGTGAGTTGAATGGTCAACAAGTGACAATCATCCTTATAATTCTGGTAGGGAAAGACAGCTTTACCTTGTATTTCAGGGTATTTGAGTAGTATCAAGAAGGCATATCTCAGTGTTACAGTTGTAGTTTCCGTCCCAGCAAAGAACAGGTCAATTACCGTTCCCAATAAATTATCCTGATGAAATTCTGTTTTTGGGTTGTTCTTTTCCTGAAAAATATTTTCAGAGTCATTGTAGCATCTAAATTGGACATATGTCTACCCAGGGCTTTTTTTTTCAGAAAATAGGTGCAGAAACAGTAGATTACCCCCCAACCCCCCCACACACACACACGCACACAATTTCGCCAACAGTGGAAGGGTCTTGTACTAGGAGTGCAATACGTACAGAGTGCAGAGTTCCTGGGGGGGGGGGGGGTTACAGAATGCAGAGTTCAGAGCTGCGCTACTTAAAGAGTTTAGGGGTGCTATGCACATAGTGCAGAATTCAGAGGTGCACTGCATACAGAGTGCAAGTTCAGGGGTGCATTACACACAGGGTGCAGAGTTCAGCCTTTTTCCACAGCTGCTTACCTCTTCATCCCCCATCCACATCTCACTTTCACCCCTCTTTAGCTCTTACCTCTGTATGCAACTCCCCTTCCACTGCCCTCCCTCCTTAAAAGCTCCACCATCTTCCACATGTCTTACTTGTGTTGCTGTATTGTGCTGAAGCACCCAGCTGGCTCTAGTACCTCCCTGCACACTGTAGGTGGCTCTGCCTCCTCATTTGCAGGGAGATCATCCAGTGGGGGTGCCAGGATCTGCACTGCACACCAGGCACCTGCATCTTCCTTCTCCCCATCCTGCACTTAGTGGGAGTGGCTCAGGAGATCATATCTGTGGGAGCCATTGGGAGACAAGCTGCCACTTGTGAACACAGAAGCTGGACTTCTGTGTTTAGAAGTAATAGTGGTGAGCAGGGAGCAGCAGGCCTGACCCAAAGGTGGTGGAAGTGAATTTCCCCAAGTTCCAGATAAAAAAATGCCCTGTGTCTACCACAATCCAATGAAGTCACCACTAATCTTAGGTCTCCCATTTTAGCTCATACTGTTTTTTCCTTCTGCATATTGGTGGAGCATCAGAGTTGATAGAAACTCCTCCCTCTAGCTTCTTGCCCCTTCCTAGGAGTTTGGACAGGTGCCAGCGTCCTTGCCAGGAGTACCTTTTAACTACATAGAATGTAACACAAAGCCACTTGTATGTACAGTGGGGACGGAAAGTATTCAGACCCCTTACATTTTTCACTCTTTGTTATATTGCAGCCATTTGCTAAAATCATTTAAGTTCATTTTTTTTCCTCATTAATGTACACACAGCACCCCATATTGACAGAAAAACACAGAATTGTTGACATTTTTGCAGATTTATTAAAAAAGAAAAACTGAAATATCACATGGTCCTAAGTATTCAGACCCTTTACTGTGACACTGGTTCTACACCTTCATTTAAGCCCAACTGTGTTTGATTATACTGATTGGACTTGATTAGGAAAGCCACACACCTGTCTATATAAGACCTTACAGCTCACATTGCATATCAGAGCAAATGAGAATCATGAGGTCAAAGGAACTGCCTGAAGAGCTCAGAGACAGAATTGTGGCAAGACAAAGATCTGGCCAAGGTTACAAAAAAATTATGCTGCACTTAAGGTTCCTAAGAGCACAGTGGCCTCCATAAACCTAAAATGGAAGACGTTTGGGATGACCAGAACCCTTCCTAGAGCTGGCCATCCGGCCAAACTGAGCTAGGGGAGAAGAGCCTTGGTGAGAGAGGTAAAGAAGAACCCAAAGATGACTGTGGCTGAGCTTCAGAGATGCAGTCAGGAGATCAGAGAAAGTTGTAGAAAGTCAACCATCACTGCAGCCCTCCACCAGTCGGGGCTTTATGGCAGAGTGGCCCGACGGAAGCCTCTCCTCAGTGCAAGACACATGAAAGCCTGCATGGAGTTTGCTAAAAAAAACACCTGAAGGACTCCAAGATGGTGAGAAATGAGATTCTTTGGTCTGATGAGACCAAGATAGAACTTTTTGGCCTTAATTCTATGTGGTATGTGTGGAGAAAACCAGGCACTGCTCATCACCTGTCCAATGCAGTCCCAACAGTGAAGCATGATTGTGGCAGCATCATGCTGTGGGGATATTTTTCAGCTGCAGGGACAGGATGACTGCTTGCAATCGAGGGAAAGATGAATGCGGCCAAGTACAGAGATATCCTGGGCAAAAACCTTCTCCAGAGTGCTCAGGACCTCAGACTGGGCCAAAGGTTTACCTTCCAACAATACAATGACCCTAAGCATACAGCTAAAATAATGAAGGAGTGGCTTCACAACAACTCTGTGACTGTTCTTGAATGGCCCAGCCAGAGCCCTGACTTAAGCCCAATTGAGCATCTCTGGCGAGACCTAAAAATGGCTGTCCACCAACGTTTACCATCCAACCTGACAGAACTGGAGAGGATCTGCAAGGAGGAATGGCAGAGGATCCCCAAATCCAGGTGTGAAAAACTTGTTGCATCTTTCCCAGAAAGACTCATGGCTGTATTAGATCAAAAGGGTGCTTCTACTAAATACTGAGCAAAGGGTCTGAATACTTAGAACCATGTGATATTTCAGTTTTTCTTTTTTTATAAATCTGCAAAAATGTCAACAATTCTGTGTTTTTCTGTCAATATGGGGTGCTGTGTGTACATTAATGAGGCAAAAAAATGAGTTTAAATGATTTTAGCAAATGGCTGCAATATAACAAAGAGTGAAAAATTTAAGAGGGTCTGAATACTTTCTGTATACTGTATATTTTACAATACGGTTGCCACTTTTGTACTTCTTACAAGCCAAACAGTAAATACTAAAATATCTCTTTAAAACATGCATTAGATTCTAGACCAAGAATTGAAATCAAACCTACCTCTTCCATTTTTATGAGGAAGCAATCTATAAAGTCACGAATGCAATTCCCATCCAATGTCTCCTTGTGAGCTTCCACCATTTGTGCCACAAACTCTTTAAGGTTTTCAAAATGTTGAAAAAGTTTCCGATGGGGGCCAGGGACATGGCTCATTAAGGTTGGGAACAGACTAAGAAGCTGTAACAAAATTTTAATTGCATATATAATAACATCCAATGATCTCCAATATCTCAAGTGTATAAAATATAATCAAATAAATATATAACAGATATACTCTCAATCAGTTGCTAGGTGAACACTCCTCGGTGATTTTACAACACCATAAACTTTAAATAAATAGTACATATATAGTGAAGCGCAACTAAATAAACATATGGTAAATACCATTAATCATATTCCAATATACACTATATTACCAAAAGTATTGGGATGATTAAGTCCTTGTGACAAAACATGTCGGGGCGTGGCTGTACGGCAATCATCTACGTGTGATGCTAGACGCTGTGACGTGCTACGCCACACCAGGAAGTGGGGGATCAGCTCCGAGAAACGGGTGAGGTTGTCACCGACCATTGCACACCTTGGGTCCGCCGCGACCGCAACATGCTGGTTACACCGTTTGGAGTTTTCTTGCTGTGGTATTTTGCTGTGGAATTTTCTCTGCCTGATGTGATTTTATATTATGTGAGTGCAATGGCGGAAGAGCTTTTTATATTTTCATTAAATTTTATTACGGTATCAAACTATTAGAGCACTTCTTTATTTACATGTGGAGAGAGCATTTTTTGAAAACCCTGGATGTTAGCGCTGGAAGGTCGGAAGTCATTACTTACCCCCACTTGTGGGGGTTAATGCGCTGTAGCCGAACACGAGAGTGTAAGGCAAAGACAGCTGGTGAGTTTGTTTTCTAAAGGGGAGGGGAATCACGGACATGGAGGTGTGGTGGAAGATTTATTAAGCTGGAAGTCTTCACTATATCACGTCACGGACTATATACATTAAGACTTTTTTTCTTATTATTTATTTTGGAATTCTATTATGACTTGGTTCACATATCTACACTTTTTGGTTGTTTACTTTAAAGGATTTTATTATATTTCCTTTTTTCTTTTTTTTTTTTGGATCACTTATTATAATTATATATTTGATTATTTCTTCACCTCATTTACACCCATCAGGATATCTATCATCATTTGGTGTACTTTGTCACAGGTTATATATCACTTATTTTATCACAGGTTATATATCACCTATGTTTATTATGTTGCAATCATTTATTTGATGCATTGTGCTGTTATTTTATTTTATTTAGTTCAGCGCCACTATTTGTTTCACCATTTTGGGGGTTGTTGATTCACAGGGGAATCAAATTTTTGTCCACATATTTACTCACACCAAGTGGTTGCTTCAGTTATTCAGGTTTTCCTTTATACCTCAGTTTTTTATTTCCTACAATCATGTACAGTATGCACTCCCAACACCACACAACAAGCAAGAAACAATCAGGCTCATCATCATAACTTGCTCGAAACTCATGGGGCGATTACCTCTCCTTTCTCCTGGATCTTGGTGTACTCTTAAGCTGGCCATACACCATACAATTTTCCTGTTCAATTTTCTTTAGATTTACCTTCAACTATGTAGTACAAGGGCCTGCCTGATTGCATCCAAATTGAAAGTGTTTAGGTTTGACCTCCTATTATATGGTTTTGGTAAATCTAAAGGAAAGTTGAACAGGAAAATTGAATAGTGTATGGCCAGCCTTAACCTCATACTCACACTCCACAAACAGACCACATGTAACAAAAAGGCAGATACATAGTACTTTCCCATTTATCACTTTATTAAAAGCACCCACTAAAGTTTAAAGTTTTCTAAACATGTGGTCTGTTTGTGGAGTGTTAGTATGAGGGTGAGAGTACACCAAGATCCAGGAGAAAGGAGAGGTGATCACCCCAGGAGATTTGAAGACGTTATAATGATGAGCCTGATTGTTTCTTGCTTGAGGTGAGCAGGTTTTTCACCAGGTGTTGGGAGTGCATGCACGATTGGAGGAAAAAATGAACTATAGAAGAGCACCATTGGTGGTGGAGCACATTTTTTACATATTATTGTACACTGTTGCTTTAGATTTAAAGGAATTTTTTTATTACTTAATTATATTTTGAGAGGCTGGATTTCTCAATTTCATGTATATTGGAATATAATTAATGGTATTTACCACATGTTTATTTAGCTGTGCTGCACTATATATGAACTATTTATTTAACATTTTAATCGAGGTGTTAAATAAAGAGCAATACATCTCCTGTACATTGTAAACGTACTGAACTTCACCAAAACACGTTTCTGAAATTCAGAGGTTTCCTGTCGATTGCTAACCTACTGACACCATTTGAAAAACATCTCTAACCAGTGCTGGGCCTCAAATGTCTTGTATGTGTGACTGAAGTTTAAAAAAGTCTTGGCAGGTCTCTTTTAAAACAGGGTGGGGATACTGTTTTCTGCATGACATGATTAGTCTACTCTGTATGTGTTTATGTTTTATTTAGGAGTGCTACCTCATTCCTTTAAACCCGAACACATATGAATTACACAGGTTCTAAGGCTAATTTAATGCAGATAAGGCACCAAGTAAGTTTAATTACCACCTTTATCAGCCACAGAACCTGTGTAATTCATATGTGTTCGGTTTTGAAGGAATGAAGTGGCAACTCTAGTTTCATTCTTAAAATGAATGAATGAAATGTGAAGCCTGCAGTGCCATATGAACCGTTCTCTCTCGCATAACGCAGAGAACAGGCCTCGCCTTCTCAGCAAAGAAGGTGAGGCCTGTCACATCACCTATCAAAATCATATGACAGGTTTACTCCTCTCGACACTTTTTTCCCCGTTTATTAGATTGAATGGATCTTCTATTGTTTTACGGTCCTAAAAAAAACCCTCTCTATTGCTTCTGGTAGCCATTGTCTCAGAACATGATGTGAAATCTATAATATTTCCATTGTCACTGCAACAGGAGGTAAGGGTAAATCTTTCAATTAGAAAATATATATATATAAATATACAGTGCCTTAAAAAAGTATTCACACCCCTTGACATTTTCCATGTTTTGTCATGTTACAACCAAAAATGCATATGAATTTTATTGGGATTTTATGTGATAGATCAGGGATATGCAATTAGCGGACCTCCAGCTGTTGCAGAACTACAAGTCCCATGATGCATAGCAAGATTCTGAGAGCCACAAGCATGACACCCAGAGGCAGAGGCATGATGGGACTTGTAGTTTTGCAACAGCTGGAGGTCCGCTAATTGCATATCACTGTGATAGACCAATACAAAGTGGCACATAATTGTGAAGTGGAAGGAAAATGATAAATGGTTTTCAAATTTTTTTACAAATAAATATCTGAAAAATGTGGTGTACATTTGTATACAGCCCCCCTGAGTCAATACTTTGTAGAACCCCCTTTTGCTGCAATTACAGCTGCAAGTCTTTTTGGATATGTCTCTACCAGCTTTGCACATCTGCAAAGTGACATTTTTGCCCATTCTTCTCTGCAAAATAGCTCAAGCTCTGTCAGATTGGATGGAGAGAGTCCGTGAACAGCAATTTTCAAGTCTTGCCACAGATTCTCAATTAAATTTAGGTCTGGACTTTGACTGGGCCATTTTAACACATGAATATGCTTTTATCTAAACCATTCCATTGTAGCTCTGGCTGTATGTTTAGGGTCGTTGTCCTGCTGAAATGTGAACCTCCGCCCCAGTTTCAAGTCTTTTGCAGACTCTAACAGATTTTCTTCTAAGATTGCCCTGTATTTGGCTCCATCCACCTTCCCATCAACTCTGACCAGCTTCCCTGTCCCTGCTGAAGAAAAGCATCCCCACAACATGATGCTGCCACCACCACCATGTTTCAGAGTGGGGATGGTGTGTTAAGGGTGATGTGCAGTGTTAGTTTTCCGCCACACAGCGTTTTGCTTTTGGGCCAAAAAGTTCAATTTTGGTCTTATCTGACCAGAGCACCTTCTTCCACATATTTACTGTGTCCCCCACATGGCTTCTCGCAAACTTAAAACATAACTTCTTATGGCTTTCTTTCAACAATGGCTTTTTTCTAGCCACTCTTCCATAAAGACCAGATTTGTGGAGTGCATGACTGTGGATAGATTCTCCCACCTGAGCTGTGGATCTCTGCAACTCGTCCAGAGTTACCATGAGCCTCTTGGCTGCTTCTCTGATTAATGCTCTCCTTGCCCAGCCTGTCAGTTTAGGTGGACGACCGTGACTTGGTAGGTTTACAGTTGTGCCATACTCTTTCTGTTTTCAGATGATGGATTGAACAGTGCTCCGTGAGATGTTCAAAGCTTGGGATATTTTTTTATAACCTAACCCTGCTTTAAACTTCTCCACAACTTTATCCCTGACCTGTCTGGTGTGTTCCTTGGCCTTTGTGATGCTGTTTGTTCACTAAAGTTCTCTAACAAACCTCTGACGGCTTCACATAACAGCTGTATTTATGGTGCGATTAAATCACACACAGGTGGACTCTATTTACTAATTAGGTGACTTCTGAAGGCAATTGGTTCCACTAAATTTTAGTTAGGGGTATCAGAGTAAGGCTCGATTCACACCTATGCATGTTGCTTTTGAGCGTTTTTGGAGGTTTTTTTTTCATGCTTGCCACGTTTTTGAGCCGCGTTTTTGCCGCGTTTTTGCCGCGTTTTTGCGGCGTTTTTGCCGCGTTTTTGCCACGATTTGCGTTTTGCGTTTTTTTTTTTTTTTTTTTTTTTCATTTTTTTTTTACAGTCTTACAAAAAAATTACAAAAAAATAAAAAATAAAAAAAGGCAAAAACGCACCAAAAACGCATCAAAAACGCTGCAAAAACGCTGCACTTGCGTTTTTGATGCTTGTCCATTGAAAACCATTACATGCAAAACGCTGCTTTTTGCATGAAAAAAAGTCCCCGACCCTTTCCAAAAACGCAGAGATACAAAAAAGCATTGATGTGAACATGTTCCATAGGAACCCATGTTAAAAAATTCCCGTGCATTTCTGCAAAATGCAAAATGCATCAAAAAACGCGCTAGTGTGAATGGGGCCTTAAGGGTGCTGAATACAATTGCATGCCACAATTTTCAGATATTTAGTTGTAAAAAAATTGAAAACCATTTATCATTTTCCTTCCACTTCACAATTGTGTGCCACTTTGTGATGGTCTATTATATAAATTCCAAATAAAATACATTTACGTTTTTGGTTGTAACATGACAAAATGTGGAAAATTTCAAGGGGTATGAATACTTTTTCAAGGCACTGTATATATATATCAATATAAAACATGTATAGTGTGTATACACCTACAATCATACACAATATAAATATTTACCTGGCCCAATCGTGAATTCAGCAGAGTTACAACTTCTTCAATAAGTTTCAGAAGGGTCATGAACTTCTTGTCTTCATAGTCGAATCTCTCTCCAAAAACAATGGAGCAGATGATATTGGAGATAGACAATCTTAGCAGATGAATTGGGTTTATTGTTCTATCTGTTATTACGCAAGCAGAATCAATCAGTTCTATTATCCCCAACCTCAGTATCTATAATTTAGAAAACCATTTCAAATCTATTAGGACCTTGGTGAAAAATACTAAAACATTACAGATTAGTCTGGCATAAGAGATGAGTTGAAGGTTCATTCGAACACAAGCTCGAACTGAACTTTGGCTCTTTCGGCATTCAGACAAACACCCGAACATATATCACTAATGCTGCGTACACACGAGCGGACTTTACGTCAGACTTTGCCCGGCGGACTGGATTTCGTCAGACAATTCGATCGTGTGTGGGCTCCAGCGGACTTTGTTTTCTCAAAAGTTGGACTTAGATTTGAAACATGTTTTAAATCAATCCGTCAAAATCGAGTCCGGTCGAAAAGTCTGCTCGTCTGTATGCTAGTTCGACGGACAAAAAGCCACGCTAGGGCAGCTATTGGCTACTGGCTATGAACTTCTTTGTTTTAGTCCGGTCGTACGTCATCACGTACGAATTCAACGGACTTTGGTGGATTGTGTGTAGGCAAGTCCGTTCATTCAGAAAATCCGTCGTAAAGTCCGTCGAAAAGTCTGCCGGGCAAAGTCTGCCGTAAAGTCCGACCGTGTGTACGCGGCATTAGACACATAAAAGTTTTATGCCACTTACACATGAGCGGATTTTTCGACCGGACTGGTCCGATGGACTGAGTTCAGCGGACAATTCGACCATGCGTGGGCTTCATTGGACCTGCAGCGGACTTTTTCGGTCGAAAATCTGACGGACTTTAGATTTGGAACATGTTTCAAATCTTTACGTCGGAACTCCGCCGGACCCAGTTCCTATCGAAAAGTCCGCTCGTCTGTATGCTAGTCCGACGGACGAAAACCAACGCTAGGGCAGCTATTGGCTACTGGCTATCAACTTCCTTATTTTAGTCCGATCCTACGTCATCACATACAAATCCGTCGGACTTTGGTGTGATCATGTGTAGGCAAGTCCGTTTGTTCAGAAAGTCCATCAGAAGTCCGCTGAAAGTCCGTCGGATAGACCGTCAGACCAGTCCGGTCGAAAAGTCTGCCCGTGTGTGCGCTGCATAAGGTATAGACCAGTGACGTCATTGACCAAATATATCCATCTCTATATTTTGTCAATTAATTCACCTGGGAGATCACCCTACCCCTTTGTATTTATGAGCTGTCAGCCACCAGATCTGTCATTCAGTGAGAGCGAATCAACAAGACAAGATATGCTTCAGCGAGCGGTGCTTTTTTCTATAGCAGGTCAGCCAGGGTCAGGTATCGTGATTGACATGGCTCTACTATACATTACTGGACAATGTGATTGATGGTGAATGTACATCATGGGTCTTTTTGTGATTTTTTTTTTTATTGAAGAATTTGTCAAAAAGACGTAGGTGTTTTTCTTTTACTGTTTACATTTATTTTATGAATGTACGCCTTATTCAATAATCTGGGGATGAGCTACCCCCTTGTTGCTAAATAGGGCTTCCAGATTCAGATAAGCTCCCCATGCACAGACTCCCAAAACCACTAGGCCAGGGTTGTCATTCAACATGTGGACTAGGTCTTTGCAAGGTGGGTCCCCCCATGTTGAGGGCATGTGGCCTGGTATGGTTCGGCAGGGGTGTGCACACTTGCCCCTGCTTTTCTGACCTGCCAGGCTTCATGATTGGACAAGGGTCTGATATGAGCTTTTTGGGGAACCCACACTTTTTTTTAATCTTACTTTGAGTGCGTTTGCACCTTAATATTGATACCAGACCTGAAGGATGTTGTATGAATAAGGAAGAACCCCATGCTGTATTTTTTTGTGTGTATGGATCCCCCATTAACATCTATACCAGACCCTCAGCTAAGATAATGGTCTGGTATAGATGAATGAAATCCCTATCCACTTTGTTTACATACTTCACAGGCAGGGTCAGGGTATCCCCCAGACATGTTATTTAATGGAGTTTTCCATTTTTAATGTTTAGATTTAAGCATTACTAAAATCACTGATCCTAGCCATGTTATTCTGGAATCATGATAAAAGAACTGAAATCCAATTAAATAAAGGGGCAGGCAGGGACATTAATGCTGGAAAGGAAAATGATAACTTGTCCTCCAGCCAGTAAATGAAGTGGGCTCTATTTAACTTGATACAGCTTGACAGTGTGCAGTGAAATCAGAATAGGCAATTTCAGTACAGGAGAGGAGCTTGTACAACTATGTAAGACTGAATTTAAGGATGACATTTAGTTTTAAAGATAAACTATAGCACAGAAGAAATTGTTGTTTGAAATTGTTTAGTAATATACAGTACTTTGTTAACCAATATGTTTTCCAGGAATAGCTAACATACTATATGCTTCTGTGGAGTCATAGGTGTGCGCCGCCTATTGCATTACGGTGTGCACACCAAATCTCAAATACACGTGCCTTTCTCTGCAGCCTCAGCTGCACTGAACAGTGAATGAATGGGAAGTGCTCTGTGCTGAGCAGCTTCCTGTTCATTCGCAAACTGAAGCATAGTAAAAACAGTTTACTATGCTTCATTTATGAATGAACACCGTGAGTATGTGTGTTCACTATATTCATTTAGAAAAGTAAGGAGCTGGTGAATGACATATTGACTAGCCATTTCCCCCGTTCTCCATCCTGAAACATCCCTGCAGTAGCAGAGGGGAGAGGAGAGGAAGGAAGCCAGCAGTACTGCAGAAGGGGAAAAACATGGGGGGAAGCCTGGGGAAAGAAGGGGCAATTGGCACCGCACAGGGTGATTAGGGTGTGTCCAGGCACACCTGGCACACCCCCTGCGCACGCCTATGTGTGGAATTCTATTTCAAGTAGTTAAATGTGAGTTAGGAAATGAGAATGCTTTTTCCAAAAGGTCCTTTAAGATTATACAGCCTAAACACTTCCCCACCCTCTTGTACATTAGGAGCAATTTGATCATTTTCCTGCCTTTTGTTTACATCAGGAGATGCATTGCACTCATCACATCACAAAGGAGCACAGCAGAGGTCCGTTCTGAAATTCCAGTGGCATCATAGAAGGCCATATTACAGCCCCCTCAATGCTCAGACTTTTCTTTTTATAAAACATCAAGTGCCAGGAGAAATAATGCAGGCAGTCATTGGCATATCTGATCATACTGTCACACCAGTCTAGCAGTAGGGACCTATGGAATTGGTGTTAGAAATTGAATAGTTTTCTAATAATAGGCTGGGTAATTCCATGTAAAAGTGGGTTTGGAGTCACCATAGTGCTAAGTCAGCATTATCTCCACCTGCCTTTAGTGTTCATAAATCCGTCCCTGAGACACAGAGCTTCCTCCTGGATCCTTTCTTCCACACTCTTCTTCCCCATCCCAAAATTTCTCAGTGTTTTCAGGGAAAATCGACGCAATGTCTTCCACCTTTCTCCATTGCTCATGACGATCCCTAAAAAAAGTGAAAAGTTTTATACATATTGCTCTTACAGACCCCTTAAAACTCAAACATTTTAAAGAAAGACCTATTGATTCCTTCTGTATTGCATGAATCCCACCAGGGATATTATCAGCATGGAACTTGTGTCATGTCTTACCATGGGGTTCTTCCTACAATATGAAAATATACTGATAATGTTAGTTCACTTAAAACAAAAAAAAAAAAAACAAAAAAAAATATATATATATATATATATATATATATATATATATATATATATATATATATATATATATATATATATATATATATATATATATATATATATATATATATATATATATATATATGAAAAGATGAACTAGCACCTTACACCCTCCCAGGCCCTCCATGGGTGATAAGCTGTCAGTGCCCACACAGTCAGTGTAGCAGTCTGGGATTTGAAGTTCCTGCTCTGTTCCCTCTTCTATCTGCAGGGCTTCTGGGATGGATCAGAATGATTCTCTCTGCCAGTGTTAACCGACCAGAATCTCTCTGATCTGTCCTGGAAGCCCTGCAGAAGGAAGAGTGGAAAATTAGCATGTTTGGTCTCTATCAAATCACAATTTCATTCTGTGGTCATTCTGCAAAAATATGTTGGTTGATCAAGATTGATCAATTGAGGTCACTTTGTTCCTGAGGAAGCAGGGAATCCTGCGAAATACATCAACCTCGACATCAACTTGCTTCTATGCTTGTCACATGACAATTGTCTGATGTAATGACCTCTACAATGATAAGTGCTGTATATTGGTTTTCTTTTTAATAATCAGTATTTTATTTTATAAAAGAAAACACATAACAAGACATGTCCAACGGTCTTTAGAAAAGTATGAATTCTGACCTCGCAGGGTCTCTTACATACAACTAATTCAGTTAAACTGGTTGAACAGAAATACATATCACAATAGTAAAATTATCTGGTTTCATGTAGAATAACTCAATGGTGCATACCGGTTGGGGGATTATTATCGAGGTACAGGGATTACAGAGTCTAAGATAGCTGTGAAGACGTGGGATATTAGTAAAGTGTTAGCCTGTCGTGTCATGTATAGTACATCACGAGCAATGAGCCGGGAGGTTGATCACCCACCAAGAAGTTTGAGTATGCGGTCCCCCAGCATGCGACCGGGGCAGGGGGGGGGGGGCCCTGAGGCCTCCATCAAACTACTCCCTACCCCCCACAGGCCGGCGCCACCAGAAAAATAGTGGCGTGTACATCTAACGGGACTGCCAGTGTCCCTTTAACATCAGGGGCCTATCTCATGAGTATAGAGGCTTTGTGTGATTATGTCTACTGACTGCAGATCATTTACTTTCCCAACCGGCAGCAATATGGCAATAAAACGTTCCATTTTTGGAGAGTATAGAAGAAAGACAAAAGAAAAGAAATGGAAGACGGGGAAGGGGGGGAAGGGGGGGTTAGGTGAGGGAGCAATCTAAGCGTACCTATGATTCAGAAGGAAGGTTCGTCTATGTCTACATCGAGTGCACCATGCCAGGTTCATTTCCTCCACATGTCTGAACTCTGTTTTTATAAATCGTCAGGATGTTAGGTCTCTGCCCGCTAGGGTCTCATTGTTCTACGGGTTGTGAGAGAAGGGTCTGCCAGCTCTAGTAGGGCAGTATCTAGGCTGGAGGGTACCCAGTTAGGATCGGAAACAAATTCATTCCAGGGTGCCCAGATCATGGAGCACCGTTCCCAAGAACCTCGGCAGGTTGCTATCCAGTCCTCGGCTTCTCTCACCGCATTTACCCCATGAATCCACTGTTCTCGGGTAGGAATACTGGATCTTTTCCAGTGAGTTGGGCGTAGGCGCCTTGCTGCATTTAGCAGGTGAGGCAGCACATTTTTTTTTATATTGGCAAAGTGAAGTTGGGGGTACATGCAGTAGAAAATGCTTTGGAGAGAAAGGAACCTTCGTCCCTGTTATATTTTTTATTTGGTCTCGTATATCTTCCCAGAAGGGTTTGATTAGAGGGCACTCCCACCATATGTGAATAAGTGTACCTCGGTGACCACAGCCTTGCCAGCATTGTTCTGATACAGCTGGATATATACGGGCTAAGTCTGCTGGTACCCGGTACCAGCGAGACATCTTAAAGTTTGTTACCTGAGTTTGGGAGTCTATAGAGGATGAGTGGGTTAGGTAAAATAAATTATTTTGTTGCATTTCTGTGAATTTCTGCCCTAAGTCGTTTTCCCACCACCGGATGTAGGTGGGTTTAGGTCGGGGAGCGGCAGAACCTAGAAGTTGATACAGTTCTGACACCATATGAGGGACAGGCTCCTCATTGGTGAAGAGGCATTCATATGGGGTGGGGGTGGAGGGGTCCCTAATTGTGTGGCTATGTTTCTCGAAAAAATGGTGTAGCTGTCTGTATCTCCAAAAGTTGAGTTGTGGGCCTTTGCGCCCCACTGGTAGGTCTTCGTATCTCAGGAGCTTGCCGTCTTTCATAAATTTACCACAACTAGCATTCCCATCATCCACCCACGGCTCAAAAAAGGCCATCTGTTCGCCTGGGGGGAACCACTGGTACCCACCCAGTGGTGCCAGCGGGGACACAGGTGGGGCTTATTTCAGCAATGGATTAATCCTTTCCCAGACCGACAGCACCTTAGTCGTCAGTGGGGAGGTCGTCTCAGAAAGCCCCCTATATCCTCGGGGGAGCCACGGTGCATAAGCCAGGTTCCTACCTGCCAGGGACTTCTCTAGGGTGACCCAAAGTTTCGAGTGTGTGTGGAAAAGCCAGTTAAATATCCTCTGAAGGACTGTGGCTCGATAGTATCGTTTTATGTCGGGGATTCCCAGGCCCCCCTCCCGCTTCAGGCGTTGTAGTATTCGTAAAGCTATTCTAGGTTTGCTTGCGTTCCAAATAAAATCGTATAACATGCAGATGATCAAAGAAGGCTCTGGGAAGAGGGATCGGTAACATTTGCAAATAACTTTATATTGGTTTTAAATGATCACCACATTGGTGATGCTTTTAATAGGATGGAATAAAGATTTGTTAACTTTTTAATTCTGTGGTTCACCTTTTCAAGGCACAAATTAGAGGCCCATTATTATATGATTGGTTGCAATATATCCCTAAGGGATGGTGCCTCAAATGGTTAAGTATTAATTGTTGCACTCTTTCCCGGGTATACATTTTTCTCTGGGGCTTTATCATACCTCACCCAATGGTATACCCCAGATACTTGGCCTTCTCTAGCCCAATGGTACATTTTTTGGATTGGCTTTTCAGATAGACTCTAACACGGCCTGAACCTTTGATAAATGTGAGTCCCAATCCTCACTATGGATGATTATGACATCTAGGAATGCAGCAGCATAGGCTCGATGTGGCATTCTGCAACCCAAAAGGCATCCTCCAATACTGGAAAGATCCCTCTGAAGTTGCAAATGCAGTTTTTTCCTAGAGAAGAATCTGCCATTTGGTCTACCCTTTGGTCAGGTCCAATGTCGTCATATACTGGGCTGTCCTTAGGCGATCAATGAATTTGGTTTAATAGCAACAGGACAACCCCAGACGTCTGCCACATACCCCTCTGGTACTACCCATGGCACCACTTTTATCATTTTTGGAATGCAGTGCAGATCCCTGAAGGATTTCTCAGACCGAACTCAACACTAGCTGAATTTCTACTGCTCTAATGCTATGTAAGCAACTTGTACTCATGCTAAATCCCCCCCCCTCAGATTTAGTGGGGATCGGAGCTGATCCCAATTTCGCTGACATTCCGATGGTAGCCCCAAACTCTGTGAGGCTCCCTATGCTGAGGTTTATTAAGTTCAAGACAAAAGGAAAAGGTGCCACTCACACAGGGTGAGGGTATTGCTAATGTACTGAATACTGATGTTATTCAATACGCTGGCCTTTTGACTTGATCTGACCAACCCCCTTTTTTTCGATCAATCAATTTGTCCATGTGTGACATGGGATAGGTGTCAAACTTAGTGATCTTATTCAAGTGGTGAAAGTCATTAGAATATCACCAACTTCCACCTGGTTTGGTCACTAACACAGTAGGACTTGACCAATCACTATTTGACTCCTCTATAACCCCCAGTTCAAGCATTTTTTTTTACTTCCTGGCAAGTTGCCTCTCGCCTGGCTTCTGTAATTCCATAGAGTTTCAACTGGACCCTTCCCCTGGTGGGGTAATAATGTCATGTTCAATCCCAGACACCCCAAATGGCAATTCTGAAACATTTTCTTTACTGCAGAGCACAAATTCTCTAGCTTCCTGTTGCTGAGCTTTTGACAATCTCTACTATCCCGACCTCAGGGATTAGCAAGTTAGGTGAAGCAAGAAGTAGGGCAGTCTCCGTGACCAAGGATCTCCTATGCTTCCATGTTTTTATCAAATTTATATGCTCAGGTTTCCATCTTCCTGGTTGGCTAATTTTGTAATTCACGTCATCTATTTTTTCCAATGCTTCATAGGGGCCCTGCCATTTGGCAAGGAATTTACTAGGGACTAACACCCTATCACCCCGTAAAAAAGAGCAGATCTGGGCCCCACAATTGTAAATCCTCTGCTGAGACAACTGGGCTTGAGTCAAATGTTCCTTTATTTTAGGCATCACTTGCACAATTTTGTCTTGCATTTGTGCTACATGTTCAATCACACTTCTATGTGGGGAACTCTTACTCTCCCATGTTTCTCTGGCAATGTCCAATAACCCCCGTGGGTGCCTCCCATATAGTAGCTCAAAAGAAGAGAACCCTGTGGATTATTGAGGAACTTCTCTGATAGCAAGCATTAAATAAGGTAGTAGACAATCCAAAATTTTTTCATCTTTATCGACTACCTTCCTTAATATAGGTTTTAATATTTTGTTAAATCTTTCAACTAACCCGTCAGTTTGAAGGTGAAACACTGAAGTATGTAAATTTGTCACCTTCAGAAGTTTGTAAAGCTGTTTAGTTTATTGATACACAAAAATAAAATCCTAAAAAACAGCAATCCTATGGATAAAGCCAAAGGTAATGAAAATTGGATACATAAATACACATCAGCATGACAGTAGAAAGTGGCAAATTTCAACTACAGATTCAAAGAGAACATAATAGAACATCACTCAATGTGGTAAGTAGTAGAAGAGTCCGACGCATTTCAAAAAAGTGCATATAAATTCTTCATCAGGGACAAAAAAACACTATCTGAAAATACAGAGTATGATATCAATACATGAAATGCAGGCATACTCAAAACATTGTATAGCATATACATAACGCTTACATGTCAGAATATTGATCCTAGAAAGGAAAGCTCCTCCATCTTAGACACTACAATGAAGTCAGTATAAGTCCTCCACCGCATTAAGGGGTCCAAGAGTAGAACACTCAACAAGGACGTCAAATCCCAAAAGGCTCCATCATTTTACATCCCAAACCCCTGAAAAAATTCAGGGGGAATGGGAAAAGGCCCTAACAAAAAATAAAATAAAATAAAAAAATAAAAAATGACTTGTATCAAAGTAAATAAACAAGTCAGACTGGTGTGTGACCTGTTTATTAAAAAAAAAAAAAACTAGAAAATAAAATACAAAAATCAACTATAAGCAGGACTTACATAGAGCACAAAAATAGGGGTGCTCTACTCTGGAGTATCCACGCCACCACCGGCTCTGGTCCAGCAAATAGTAAGTCCTCCTAAGAGTATAAACAACAATCTCCTTGTTTATTATTCCATGACCCACAGCTGACATCCCCAGGGCTCCCGGTGTCTTCCTTAAATAGCCCCTGAAGTGGCCAAAAAGGGCGCCAAAACGTGGCATCATGCGGACCAAAGCCGCTGCGTCACTACCTACGGTGGTCGGCTGGGACTAGATGGAAAAGCTGGCATGAATATGTGCGGTTGCCCAAGGCCCGGAAATAGCCTCAAGCGATGGTGAGCTACTCTGCCGGAAGAAAGACAGCGGCACCGTAACCACGGCGAAGACGCCACCAAACGTCAGGCATCACCATGCCGCCGCCGCCGACGCTCACCGAGCGGAGGAGGCAGCCCATGCCCAAGGTGAGATGGTCACGTGGCCAAACGGCCGATCACTGCTGGAAGGGGAGGACCACCACGCGGACACACATGTGACCACAACGCAATCCCTCCCCCCCACGAATGTAGACCTGTGCCGGGCTGAAACATAGTTACATAGTTACATAGTCGGTGAGGTTGAAAAAAGACACAAGTCCATCAAGTCCAAACTATGTGTGTGATTATGTGTCAGTATTACATTGTATATCCCTGTATGTTGCGGTCATTCAGGTGCCTGTCTAATAGTTTCTTGAAACTACCGATGCTACCCGCTGAGAGCACCACCTGTGGAAGGAAATTCCACATCCTTGCCGCTCTTACAGTAAAGAACCCTCTACGTAGTTTAAGGTTAAACCTCTTTTCTTCTAATTTTAATGAGTGACCATGAGGCTTGTTAAACACTCTTCTGCGAAAAAGTTTTATTCCTATTGTGAGGTCACCAGTACGGTATTTGTATATTGAAATCAAGCGTCTCTTCTCCAGAGAGAATAAGTTCAGTGCTCTCAACCTTTCCTCATAACTAAGATTCTCCAGACCCTTTATTAGCTTTGTTGCCCTTCTTTGTACACGCTCCATTTCCAGTACATCCTTCCTGAGGACTGGTGCCCAGAACTGGACAGCATACTCTAGGTGCGGCCGGACCAGAGTCTTGTAGAGCGAGAGAATTATTGTTTTATCTCTGGAGTTGATCCCCTTTTTAATGCATGCCAATATTCTGTTTGCTTTGTTAGCAGCAGCTTGGCATTGCATGCCATTGCTAGCCTCATCTACTAGGACCCCAGGTCCTTTTCCATCCTAGATTCCCCCAGAGGTTCTCCCCCCCAGTGTATAGATTGCATTCATATTTTTGTCACCCAAATGCATTATTTTACATTTTTCTACATTGAACCTCATTTGCCATGTAGTTGCCCACCCCATTAATTTGTTCAGATCTTTTTGCAAGGTTTCCACATCCTGCGGAGAAGTTATTGACCTGCTTAGCTTAGTATCGTCTGATAAAATACAGAGATTGAACTGTTTACCCCATCCTCCAGGTCATTTATGAACAAATTAAACAGGATTGGTCCCAGCACATAACCCTGGGGGACCCCAGTACCCACCCCTGACCATTCTGAGTACTCCCCATTTATCACCACCCTCTGAACTCACCCTTGTAGCCAGTTTTCAATCCATGTACTCACCCTATGGTCCAAGCCAACGGACCTTATTTTGTAAAGTAAACATTTATGGGGAACTGTGTCAAATGTTTTTGCAAAATCCAGATACACCACGTCTACAGGCCTTCCTTTATCTAGCTGGCAACTCACCTCCTCATAGAAGGTTAGTAGATTGGTTTGACAAGAACGATTCTTCATGAATCCATGCTGATTTCTGCTAATGATACCGTTCTCATTACTAAAATCTTGTATATAACCCCTTATCATCCCCTCCAAGAGTTTACATAATATTGATGTTAGGCTAACTGGTCTGTAATTCCCAGGAATGTATTTTGGGCCCTTTTTAAATATTGGTGCTACATTGGCTTTTCTCCAATCAGCTGGTACCATTCCAGTCAGTAGACTGTAAAAATTAGGAACAACGGTCTGGCAATCACTTGACTGAGTTCCCTAAGTACCCTCGGATGCAAGCCTTCTGGTCCCGGTGATTTATTAATGTTAAGTTTCTCAAGTCTAATTTTAATTCTGTCCTCTGTTAACCATGGAGATGCTTCCTGTGATGTGTCATGAGGATAAACACTGCAGTTTTCGTTACCGAAGCCCCCCGATTCTCTAGAGAAGAATAAATTCAATACCTTTGCCATCTCCCCATCCTTTGTAACCAGATGTCCTTCCTCATTCTTTATGGGGCCAATATTGTCTGTCCTCCCTCCTTTACTGTTTACATACTTAAAGAATTTCTTGGGAATTTTTTATAGCTCTCCTCCCCTATGTGTTTTTCATGTTCTATCTTAGCCATCCTAATTGCACCCTTACATTTCTTGTTGCATTCTTTATAAAGTCTGAATGCTGATGATGATCCCTCAACCTTGTATTTTTTGAAGGCCTTGTCCTTTGCTTTTATATGCATTTTTACATTGGAGTTAAGCCATCCAGGACTTTTGTTTGCTCTTTTAAATTTATTACCCAATGGGATGCATTGGCTAATACCCTTATTTAATATGCTCTTAAAGCAAACCCATCTCTCCTCCGTGTTCTTTGTTCCTAATATTTTATCCCAATTTATGCCTTTTAGCAAGGTTTGTAGTTTAGGGAAGTTGGCTCTTTTGAAATTCAGTTTCTTTGTATTCCCTTTATGTTTCCTATTTGTGTGATTTATACTGAAACTAATTGACCTGTGATTGCTGTTACCTAAATTGCCCCGTATTTCCACATCCGTGATCAGGTCTGTATTGTTGGTAAGCAGTAGATCCAGTAATGCTTTATTTCTAGTTGTTGCGTCTACCATCTGACCCATAAAATTGTCCTGCAAGACATTAAGGAACTGGCGAGCCTTAAATGAATGCGCGGTTCCCTCCGCCCAGTCTATGTCTGGATAATTAAAATCCCCCATTATGATAACACTTCCCATCCTTTCTGCTAATCCAAATTGTGATAGGAGATCTGTCTCCACTTCCTCTCTCAGGTTCGGGGGCCTATAGCATACTCCCAGTATTATTTTCCCCTTAGCTTCATCCCTTTGGAGCTCTACCCATAAGGATTCCACCTCCTCCCTAGCTCCCTTAGTGATGTCATCTCTCACATTCACTTGTACATTATTCTTGATATATAGGCATACCCCTCCTCCTTCTTTACCCTCTCTATCCTTGCGGTAAAGGGTATACCTTTGAATGTTTGCCAGCCAATCATGAGAGCTGTTGAACCAGGTCTCTGAAATAACCACAAAATCCAAATCCTCCTCATACAACAGTATCTCTATTTCACCCATCTTGTCCGCCATGCTCCTGGCATTGGTGAACATGCCACATAGTTTAGACCGGTCGCTTATTGTCCTCGTATTGGGTGTTCCGAGATTGCAACTAGGACTTGCTACTATACTTACCTTGGGTTTTTGTGCTTTGGTCAACCTACCACTAATGCCCCAATATTGCTCTCTGGAATATGTTCCATGCTGACTATCTCTACCTCTGGACCCTCCCCCCCATCACCTAGTTTAAAACCCCCCCTAACATTTTGGCCATCTTCATTTCCAGCTGATCTGCACCCTCCTCATTTAGGTGAAGTCCGTCCCTTCTATAGTACCGGTTATCGACTGAGAAGTCGGCCCAGTCCTCCAGGAACCCAAACCCCTCCTTACTACACCAGCTCATCAGCCACTTGTTTACTTCCCTAATCTCCCTCTGCCTTTGTGGTGTGGCTCGATTTACCGGTAGTATTCCTGAGAAAACTACCTTGGAGGTCCTTTTCCTCAATTTAGCTCCTAAGTCCCTAAAATTGTTCTTTAGGACACTCCATCTGCCTCTGACTTTGTCATTGGTGCCAACGTGCACCATGACAGCTGGGTCTTCCCCAGCCCCTCCCAGTAATCTGTCCACCAGATCCGTGATGTGCCGAACCCGAGCGCCCGGTAGACAACATAATATTCAGCGCTTCAGGTCTTTGTTACAGATTGCCCTCTCTGTCCTTCTAAGAATTAAGTCCCCTACCACCAGAATCTGTCTTTCCTTTCCCTTCGCTTCCCCCCCCCACTCTCACTGGAGGAGTTCTTCCCCTGGCAGCTAGGAGAGTCCCTCAGCTCCAGCAGTGCTGGTCCCTGACTGGTTTCACCAATGTCACTCAATGGAGCGTACTTATTGGGATGCTCCAGTCCTGGATCGGCCTCCCTGGCACTTCCCCCTCTACCCTTCCTGACTGTCACCCATCTACTCTTTGCTAGTGCCTGCACCTCTTTGTCTCCACCTGCCTCTGTGCTGGCCCCTGCCGGCACCTGCCGTGTACATTCCTGGCTCTCCTTTAGTATGGAGGGACTTCTCAGTGCTGTCAGTTGCTTCCCCAGATTCAGAACCTGGGCTTCCAGGGAAACAATGTGCTTACATTTTGCACAGCAGTATTCACCCTCGATCGGATGATCAAGGAATGCATACATGCTGCAAGATGTACAAAGCGTCGCCTCTCTACACCCGCCGGGCATCATACCTATTAAATTTAATGATGATTGGGGATTATACCCTGTCCAACTTACCTAACAACTAGCTTCCGGACACTAATACTCAAGACTTAGCACAGAAACACCCCTCACTAGACAGGAGGTGCAATCCATCCCAGAGCCGGCAAAGACCTATAGGTCAGGCCTATAAGCCTGAACATCAGGCAACCTCCGAGCCACAAAACGGGGAGGACCCAACATAGGCTGTGTCCGGGGACAGGAAACCAAAAAATACCCGAGCAATGCACATCTGGTGAGGTGCCTGAACCCCAGGGAAAACTAAAACACACTAATCAAACCCCCTGAGATAGGTCCAAGGAGTGGCATAAAATGCTGCTACTATGGGTCACCCAGAGAAGGTCCCCATATAAACTACATGGGGGCCTACGTGTGCTGGGAATGCGGTGGTGACAACTGAAAGTAGATGCCCAGATGGAGGAGGATCCCAGTCCTAAAAAACACAACATAATAGACAATGTTAGATAAATATATACAACACATGTAGCATTTCAAATTGCATATAGTATTATGGGGCACCCCCGATGTAAAAAGTCAGCGAGGGAATATCAACTATATGCAAAGAGAGAATAGTAAAAATAGTAATTAAACAAAGGAAAAACCCCCATATGTTTGTTCAAGATGGTCCCTACCCTACATAATTCCTGACAGAAGACAGGAATTTACATTGATACAAGTCATTTTTTATTTTCTTATTTTATGTTTTGTTATAGGCCCTTTTCCCATTCCCCCTGAATTTTTTGGGGGGTTTGGGATATGAAATGATGAAGTCTTTTGGCATTTGACATCCTTGTTGAGTGTTCTACTCCTGGGCCCCTTAATGTGGTGGAGGACTTATACTGACTTCATTGTAGTGTCTAAGATGGAGGAGCTTTCCTTTCCAGGATCAATATTCTGACATGTAAGTGTTTTTCAATAAGCGTTATGTATATGCTATACAATGTTTTGAGTATGCCTTCATTTTATGTATTGATATCACACTCTGTATTTTCAGAAAGTGTTTTTTTGTCCCTGATAAAGAAATTATATGCACTTTTTCGAAACGCGCTGGACTCTTCTTCTACTACTTACCACATTGAGTGATGTTCTATTATGTTCTCTTTGTTGAATCTGTAGTTGAAATTTGCCACTTTCTACTGTCATACTGATGTGTATTTATGTATCCAATTTTAATTACCTTTGGTTTTGTCCACAGGATTGCTGTTTTTTAGGATTTTCTTTTTGTGTATCAATAAACTGTATATTTTTTATATAATTTTTTCTCTTTGTTTATATTGCCTTTATAATACCTATATTTGAGGTCTCAACTGTTTTGTATACCAAGGGATGATGGCAATAACATGCCAGTCCGTATGAGCCTAATTAATTTCTAAATTCAGTGGGTGGATAATACACCTAAAATCCTCTTCTTGGACTCATGAGGCTTGGCATGGACCCCACATATAGATATTTTTGAAACTGAATCTCAGGGATTGTTTTTTCTCCCCTATAAGGAGGCTTCATTCCCTGTTTCTTTTGACGCAGATTTATTTCTTGGGTCAAAGGTATTTTTGTGTTCTTTTTTTGTTTTTTCTTTGATGTTTGTTCCACCCCTATTTTTTCTTTGGTTTGAGGATAGGGGATCTCTTGGGTCGCAACTGGAAGGAACTTATGTCCACTATCCAAACCACAGTGGTGTAGCGTGGGTTGTCAGCACCCGGGCAAGGCAAGTAATTTGCGCCCCCTAACCTGCGGACTTTTAGCACTCCCCGAGTCCCTTCAAATACAATACTACTGACCTATCTGATTCCTATACTGACCACTACACTAACCTACTTGATTTCAACACTGACCAACCTGATTCCTTTACTGACCACTACACTATACTGTCCACTACACTGACCACTATACTACACAGCTCACATATACTGTCCTGCCTACAGTCTCTCTCCCCCCCCCCGGGGCCAGTAACAAGACTCTTACGAGGGAGTCTCACTCACCTTCTTGTCCTGGCCTGCATCGGTCCGGAGGAGGAGGAGTAGAAGACAGCGGCGACTCACATTTCTGCTTCTCTCCCCCGCGCTGTGGCTGCTGCCATGTTCAGTGTTCAGCTCACTGTGATTGGGAGTATGGGGGTTATGTGCGGAGGCGGGACTTCAGAAGCGATCACGGACAGGCCAGCCCTACGCCTCACATGACCCCCATACGCCTAATCACAGGGTGCCGGAAACTTAACATGGCGGCCGGAGCGCGGGGGACACAGGAACTTGAAATTAGGAGAAGGCAGCCAGTAGTGACACATACTGGCGCCCCCCTAAATGTCACGCCCGGGGCCACGGCACCTCCTGCACCCCCCACGCTACGCCAATGCCAAACCAGTTATCAAGCAAAGGATCAGGTTACATCAGATCTAACTTCATATTTCTTCAGTCTGACCAAAGTTCTGGAGAAAAAATCAGCTCTACACTGGCACATGCATTTGTTAGAACGATACATTTGGGAAAATATCAATCCGGTTAGATTGAGAATTCAGATCTTTCCGATCTTGGATCACATCTCCAATGATCTAAAGAAAAATTGGGAAACTCACCTGAATGATTGTTTAAAAAAATCTGATGATTTTGTTGCAAAATGAATACAGACAACACCTTAATACTCTAGATGCAGAAATCAGTGCTCTATATGCTTGTTTAATCCCCCTAAAAACACATGAGGAATACAGTGTTTTGGAAGCCAAACTAAGAGAACATCTTAAAGAGTATGGGGAAACCATTCTCCAAAAGAAAGAAAAGAAATACTGGAGGGACAAAAACGCTTTTAGCGAAAATCGAGCATATAGATGGCACCAAGACAAAAAATTCAAGATTAGAAGTAACAAAAAATTCACCAAGGGTCAGGACAATAACTGTGATTACAATTCGGACACACCCTTTAATGCTTCTTCCTCAGCTTCTTCTCATACAGATGGTTCTCTTAGAAAGAGAAAAGGTCCCTTTGCCAAACAACAAGATATGGATGGGGAACTTCAACAAGTCACAAATAAATGGACCACTAAAGCACAGCAAATGCATACTACACGTGGAGGTAAAAATGGGAGTTCATCTAGAAACCCCCGTAGTAACAGTGAAAGTGTCAAAGGTAGCAATATGGGCAAAGGTAAAATCACTTATGCCGCATACACACGAGCGGACTTTACGGCAGACTTTGTCCGGCGTACTTTTCGACGGATTTTACGTCAGACTTTCCGAATGACCGGACTTGCCTACACACAATCAACCAAAGTCCGACGGATTCGTACGTGATGACGTACGACCGGACTAAAATAAGGAAGTTCATAGCCAGTAGCCAATAGCTGCCCTAGCGTCTGTTTTTGTCCGTCGGACTAGCATACAGACGAGCGGACTTTTCGACCGGACTCGAGTCCGTCGGACAGATTTGAAACATGTTTCAAATCTAAGTCCGTCAAACTTTTGAGAAAACAAAGTCCGCTGGAGCCCACACATGATCGAATTGTCCGACGAAATCCGGTACGCCGGACCAAGTATGCCGTAAAGTCCAATCGTGTGTACCCGGCACAAGACTACTAAAGATTTAGGAGCAATCCCTAAAACACAAACACATTTAGATGATTTTTTAGACAAAATAACCCCTACACAATCCCTCACATCACTCCAAAAACAGGATTTGATGGCAACACCAATGTTGGTGAAGGAAAATTAAATATTGTCAACTTATCATCACATGTACTTACACTTGCTGAAAACCATGTGCTCTCCTTAGGGCTATCTTTTTGATAACTTTGAAACAGTAAAGGATATTTATTTATTAGCACGGAAATTGCTCTTTAAAAGTATGTATAAAAAACAATCTGTACAACAGTAAGCCATTGCTCCCAATCTTACAGCAGCTGATTTCAGGGCCCTTGGGGACCTGAACCTGCTGCTGCAGGAGAGTGAGTCATGTATGGATGTCTGGGAAGATGATTTTGACAGCGATTTTGACAGCGATGAGAGTGATGAGGATAAAGCACAGAATACTTCACAACCCAAAAAAAAAAACTTCAAGAGGATATCTGATAAATTCCCTCTGTTAAATCAGAATCCTGCCCTAGCTTTGTTTGTTTAATTAACAACTAAGGGAATTGAAACTATTAACGAAGAAAAGGTAGTAAATAATCTTAGTTCTGAGCAACAAAAAGCATTGAAATCCCTTAAAGATAATGTTGATACAACCATCAAGGGATCTGACAAAGGTGGGAATATCATTCTTATGGACAATTCTATGTATGAGGCCATATGTTTGAAGATTTTGAACAATCGAGAGTGTTACCGTAAAATTTCAGCTTCCATGGTAGATAAGTTCAACCAGGAATTTTATGACCTGGTTGACGAAGGCCATATGCTGGGGGCTATTACCATTGATATGTTGGAATTTATATGTACTAGACGTCCCCAGACTCCAACTATGTATGCACTTCCCAAGGTGCACAAAGATATTAAAAATCCCCCAGGGAGACCCATCATCTCCGGTAATGGGAGTATCTCCGAGGGGATCAGTCAGGCCATAGACCATCATCTGAGACCCCATGTCTTGGAATTGACATCCTACACCAAGGACACAATCCATCTACTACAAATATTGAAAAACATGGAAATCCCTGACTTGGCAATATTGGTCACAATAGATGTCGAGTCACTATACAATAGTTTTCCTCATGACCTGGGTGTAGTTGCTATTGGGCGAATATTGCAACAAAGGTCGAAATTAAAAATTAATAAATTTGTACTACAGATGCTCGACTTTATACTAAGACATAATGTCTTTTTGTTTAAAGGCTCCCACTACCTCCAGGTGCAAGGTGTGGCTATGGGGACGTGCTGTGCACCCTCATGTACCAACTTGTACCTGGGGGAGTGGGAGAAGACTTTCTTATCCAATGACCGCTTGGCTATGTACACACAGCACACCGTGCTGTGGCAACCTTACATAGACAATGTGTTTCTTGTATGGAATGGCCCTGAGGAGACTCTCTAACAATGTTTGAAAAAAATGAATCACAACGAATTCAATCTATTCTTTATCATGTCATACGATTATCACAAGATTAATTTCTTGGATATTTGTATTACCAAAGATCAGATGGGTAAATTAACAAGCAGACTATACAGGAAGGAGACTGCTGGCAATACCCTTATGCATGCCGACAGCTTCCACCCTGAGCCTCTAAAAAAAATCTCTATCCTATAGTCAATTTCTCTGGGTTAAACACAATTGTACGACTTTAGAATCCTTCCAACAAGAGGTGAATTAAGTAAGAGATTATTGACTAGGGGTTACACCAAGTCATGCTTGAAGAAATCCTTTAATCGTGTGAGGGATAAAGATAGGCATGATTTGATATTCAAGAAAAAGATAAAGAAAAATGATGACACAAAGAGAATTATATCACGTTATTCCAACGAACATGATAAAGTGAGAAAAATTCTCACCAAACATTGGTCTATTGCCACTGGTGATCCCACCCTTGCAGGTTTGGTTACTGCCAACCCACAGATCACCTTTCGAAGGGCAGGTTCCATTGGGGGTCTGCTCACCCAGAGTGAGTATAAAGGTAGCCAGCGGCAAGATCCTTGCAAAACTTGGGGCACTTATCCCATGTGGGTCATGCTCCTTTTGTGTGGTCATAGGTCAGAGAACTTCATTTGTGCTACCCAATGGGGAACGGTTTCAGATGAAACACTTTGCTAACTGTAAAACCAAAGGAGTTATTTATCTTCTTCAATGTCAATGTGGAGCTTTTTACGTTGGGAAGACTAGACAGGAATTGGGACAACGTGTCAGTAAACCTCTATTTAGTATGAGGATCTGTAATTTATATCTCCCACTTGGAAGACATGTGGCCAAAAGACATGGTTACAAAATGCCGGTGGTCAACTTCACGGTCCTTGACCGAGTACATATACCAATAAGAGGAGGGGACTGTAACAAAATACTTCTACAGCGTGAAATGCGCTGGATTAGGCATTTAAATGCCACCACTCCACCAGGCCTGAATGAGGCAGAAAGTTTCAGGCCTTTCCTCAAAAGTTTCAGGTCTGGTAAAATGGATTAAGTGAGGATTGTTTGAACAAGACACTTATGTCCTTCCATATGCCTTCAGGCTATATAGGGCTAGTTAACTTTGTCCTGCTGGCTTTGTTTCTGGGCTTCCTCTTTTCCCTAGACGGTCCTCTTCTTTGGGGGGTTTTCCATGTCTTCTGTCAGGAATTATGTAGGGTTGGGACCATCTTGAACAAACATATGGGGTTTTTTACTTTGTTTAATTACTAGTTTTACTATTCTCTCTTTGCATATAGTTGATATTCCCTCGCTGTTTTTTGACACCAGGGGTGCCCCATAATACTATATGCAATTTGAAATGCTATCTGCGTTGTCTATATTTATTTAACATTGTCTATTATGTTGTGTTTTTTAGGATTGGGATCCTCCTCCATCTGAGCATCTACTTTTGGTTGTCACCACCGCATTCCCGACACACGTAGGCCCTCATGTAGTTTATATGGGGGCCTCCTCTGGGTGACCCATAGTAGCGGCATTTTATGCCGCTCCTTGAACCTATCTCGGGGGTTTGATTAGTGTCAGGGGTTTTAGTTTTCCCTGGGGTTCAGGCACCTCACCAGATGTGCATTGCTTGGGCATTTTTTTGGTTTCCTGTCCCCGGACTCACCCTATGTTGGGTCCTCCCCGTTTTGTGGCTCAGAGGTTGCCTGATGTTCGGGCTTATAGGCCTGACCTATAGGTCTTTGCCGGCTCCGGGATGGATTGCACCTCCTGTCTAGTGGGGGTGTTTCTGTGCTGAGTGTTCCAGCCCAGCCCAGGTCTACATTAGTGGGGGGGATTGCTTTGTGGTCACATGTGTGTCTGCGCGGTGTCCCCTTCCCTTCCAGCAGTGATCGGCTGTTTGGCCACGTGACCATCTCACCTTGGGTGTGGGCTGCCTCCTCCGCTCAGTGAGCGTCGTCGTCATGGTGACGCCTTACGATTGGCGGCGGCATCGCCGTGGTGACAGCGCCGCTGTCTCTCTTCCGGCGGGGTAGCTCCCCAGTGCTTGAAGCTATTTTTGGGTCTTGGGCAACCACACGTATTCACGACGGCTTTTCCATCTAGTTCCAGCCGACCACCGTAGGTAGTGACGCAGCGGCTTGGTCCGCATGACATCAAGTTTTGGCGCCCTTTTTGGCCACTTAAGGGGCTATTTAAGGAAGATGCCAGGAGCCCTGGGGATGTCAGCTCCATCCATTTGAATCTGTGGGTCTTGGAATAATAAACAAGGAGATCGTTGTTTATACTCTTAGGGAGACTTATGCCCCGTACACACGGTCGGACTTTGTTCGGACATTCCGACAACAAAATCCTAGGATTTTTTCTGACGGATGTTGGCTCAAACTTGTCTTGCATACTCACGGTCACACAAAGTTGTCGGAAAATCCGATCGTTCTAAACGCGGTGACGTAAAACACGTACGTCGGGCCTATAAACGGGGCAGTGGCCAATAGCTTTCATCTCTTTATTTATTATGAGCATGCGTGGCACTTTGTCCGTCGGATTTGTGTACACACGATCGGAATTTCCGACAACGGATTTTGTTGTTGGAAAATTTTATAGCCTGCTCTCAAACTTTGTGTGTCGGAAAATCCGATGGAAAATGTCCGATGGAGCCCACACACAGTCGGAATTTCCGACAACACGCTCCGATCGGACATTTTCCATCGGAAAATCCGACCGTGTGTACGGGGCATTACTGTTTGCTGGACCAGAGCCAGTGGTGGCGTGGATACTCCAGAGTCGAGCACCCCTATTTTTGTGCTCTATGAAAGTCCTTCTTATGGTTGATTTTTTTTTGTATTGGTTTTTCTATTTTTTTTTTTTAATAAACAGGTCACACGCCAGTCTGACTTGTTTATTTACTTTGATACAAGTCTTTTTTATTTTTTTATTTTATTTTTTGTTATAGGCCCTTTTCCCATTCCCCCTGAATTTTTTCGGGGGTTTGGGATGTGAAATGATGGAGGCTTTTCGGATTTGACGTCCTTGTTGAGTGTTCTACTCTTGGGCCCCTTAATGCGGTGGAGGACTTATACCGACTTCATTGTAGTGTCTAAGATGGAGGAGCTTTCCTTTCTAGGATCAATATTCTGACATGTAAGTGTTTTTCAATAAGCATTATGTATATACTGTACAATGTTTTGAGTATGCCTGTATTTCATGTATTGATATCATACTCTGTATTTTCAGAAAGTTTTTTTGTCCCTGATGAAGAATTTATATGCACTTTTTCGAAACGCTTCGGACTCTTCTTCTACTACTTACCACATTGAGTGATGTTCTATTATGTTCTCTTTGTTGAATCTGTAGTTGAAATTTGCCACTTTCTACTGTCATACTGATGTGTATTTATGTATCCAATTTTAATTACCTTTGGTTTTGTCCACAGGATTGCTGTTTTTTAGGATTTTCTTTTTGTGTATCAATAAACTGTATATTTTTTATAGAATTTTTTCTCTTTGTTTATTTTGCCTTTAAAATCCCAATATTTGAGGTCTCAACTGTTTTGTATACCAAGGGATGATGGCAATAACATGCCAGTCCGCAATAGCCTAATTAATTTCTAAGCTCTTACTTTGAAGATAAACAGGGTGCCCTGGTCGGTCAGTACGTCTTTAGGAGTGCCCACATGGCTGAAAACCTGAAATACTGTAGCTTTTTGGCAATTGTTTTGGCGGAGGTGTTTCAGAGAGGAATAGCTTCTGGATAGTGGGTGGCATAGTCCATTATCACCAAGATTTGTTGGTGCCCGCTATCAGACATCAGCAAGGGGCCAACCAAATCCATGGCGATACTCTCAAAAGGGACCTCAATGATGGGCAGGAAATCCAAAGGACTATGTAAATGTGGTATTGGGTCAGAAATCTGACATTCTGGAAGAACAGTACATTTACACTTCTTTTGTGATCCCAGTCCAATAGAACCTCTTTATGATTCTTTCTTGGGTCTTTTCAACTCCTAAATGTCCCCCAAGAATGTGCCCACTGAACTGTTCTGAGACCAACTTGCTGTAAGATTTAGGCACCACCAGTTGCTCAATGGTTTCCTCTGCCCTCTGTGACACCCGGTATAATAGGTCCCTTTCTTTGATAAAGTATGGGACGGCAATCCTCTTGTCAGGGTTAACTACTTCGTATCTTGTGGTGTGTGAGGAACATTTTTGGGTCCTAGACAGCACAACTCCTGATGATGAGGATACTGTCTATCAAATGGACAGTTATGCCTCGTTTCCACTGAGCGGATCGGTTCGGGTCGGTACAGTTTAGAAGGCCTAGAATGGACTATTCAGGTGAGCATTTCCACTGCGTTTCCACAGCAAGTCGGACCGACAGGGGCCATACATGGGTTTAGAAAAAATGCCTAGCATGGCGTCACACGTCCACCAATCAGTGGAATGTATCGTAGCTCCATCCTAACCGAACCGTACCATTTTCTATGGCCCCACATCTGAAGCAGGACCCTGAATGGTGCAGTTCGGTTCGGTTGTATGGGCCGCTTTCATAATGGAAACACTCAAAATAGCGTACCGCACTGAACCGAACCGATCCGCTCAGTGGAAACGAGGCATTAGTAGTTGCGTAATAAGGTGTACATAAAACAAACAGTTACATGATCAAGTGATTCACAATTAACCTTTATTAGCTAGGAATAAAGTATACAGCCAGTACCAACACTAATAATTTTGGCTTTGGGTGAACTGCATTCACATTGACGTGTGCTGGCTAGCAGAAATGGCACCAGTAGATATGAATCCAGCTCTTCCCAAGCCAGTTTATTATGGTGTGTTTAGTCTGGATCGAATCACAAGATTCTGCCTAAGCCCTAATGAAGGGGGAGGTCACATCAACAATTAAATTGTCTATATACTGCATACCTAATTGCTTGATCATGCAATTGTTTGTAATAGGTACAACAATCTTTGGTTCCTCATGTGTGCTTCCATGTAAATGTTTAGGTTTGAATAGATTTCACCTTTAACAACTTTAATCTTACCTTTTCATTACATTAATTATTAGTTTTAGTGATTGTCTTTGGATTCATTTTAAATGATTAAAGCTGGTTTATATGGGACAAGTGTACAGCATCAATAACATACATATAATCAAGTTAATATCTAATGAAAAGAAATGACTCCTATTTCTGACCCTCGTGCTAGAGGACTTGTTTTGTTTATCTATAAGCACATTTTATCTAGTATTAACACTTGTCCCCCTCATATGTCTCCAAATGGAAACTAGACCTTAAACGCTCATTTAATGTTACTGAATTGTCTAGCATATGGTCTGTCACTAAGTCTGCTTCTTCTAATGTGTTTGCTGTGGAAATTTACTTTAAGGTGCTAACCCGTTGGTATTCGGTCCCCGCTAGAATATCAAAATATGCTTCTGATTACCCTGGAGCTTCATATTTGGTGGGATTACCCAATTGCCCAAAAATTCTGGAGGGCAGTTTTTGTATCTTTGATACACCTATACAGCCCAATCCTGCTACAGCACTATTAAACCTGAAACCTGATGGAATCACACAGAATCAATTTCACCTTCTTTTACAGCTCCTAACAGCCGCAAAACAAACCATTGCTAAGGCATGGAAAACTAAATATTTAATTCTAGCTGAAACCATACACAGAACTAATAAAGGTCTTATTCATGCTAAAATGGAAGCAAAGGGGGATAAGGGGGTGGAGACGTGGTGGCAGTTGCTGCTACTGTCTCTTCACGACTGCGCCCCCAAAATTGGAAGTTGGGACTATTACGGTACTGGATAAAATTATACAGTTACAGACATCTGAAAGAATATATGAATTTTAATAATTGAAAATAGTTGCAAACAGGATATCTACATATAATCATAAAAACAAAAGAAGTCTACCACACTGAATACAGCGAGTGGAGCCCGCAATTTGTTTACGGGGGATGTATGTAAAGCTTTTATCTCGACCGGTTTCGCGGTTAAAGCTGCTTCTTCAGGAGAAACACATCTATAAGATAATTTGGGGTAGCTTTAATATATACATACTGTACATAAATTTGAACAACTGCAGCAAACATAATTAAACACAAAGCAAATTACAATTCACAATAATACAGGATAGAATTGAGGACAAGCTCACCCGCTCAAGCAGAATCAGTGGGACAGCAGGACCCAACACAATTCCCCCCGCGGCGGACACGGGGGATTGTGGACAGACTCTAATTGCGGGTCCAACTAACTTCCAGCCATTACACCTTCATCAAACCTCCCAGAACAGGACCTAACGGTACGTTTAGATGTGGGGATTGTCCCCGTTGCCCCTGGGTCCGCGAGGGCAGGCGCTTCATCCTACCTAATGGGGAGCCCCTGGTCCCGCGGACCTTTGCCAACTGTGGCACAAAGAGGGTGATTTACTTGATGACATGTACTTGCCAAGCTTTTCACGTGGAAAAAACTATCCGAGAATTTAGACAAAGGATTGGCGACCATCTCTACTACTCGGAGAATGGAAAACTGACCACGATTGGTAGACACATTGGCCTGTATCATAAATTTGACAGCTCGGTTGTCCAATTTCTGGGTCCTCGAGGTAGTTCAACCCAACCCCAGGGGTGGCGATTGGGATCGCTCAGTCCTCCAAAGGTCCTCCCTAATGATTGAGTGACTCAATGCCACCTTTCCCCCTGGCCTCAATGAGACAGTATCCTACAAGCCGTTCCTGTGATAACTTTGGGTTCCCTTTACCTTTCCTCCCCCATCATTCCCTCCTATTTCCATGTCCTTTTCCCCCTTCCCCCCCCCTCCCTTTCCCTTCTCTCTCCTCCGCTTTCTTTTTCTCTTACTTTCCTCTTTCCCTTTCTTTCTCTCTTGCCCCTCTTCCCCCCCCCTTTCTTTTCTCTCCCCTTTTCCCTCTCCTTCCCTTTTCCGTTCCCTCCTTGCCCCGTCCTTTCCTTGTGTTGCAGCCCACCCTTGTTCTTTATCCCTCTCGGCTCCCCCCCCCCCCCCTATGTTTTTTCCCCCTCTCCCACTCCTTTGGATGATGGTAGTTGTTACCGTGTATCTTCCTCTTAAAATAAATCTGAATTTCGTATCATTCCACCACCTTAATTATGTCATTCTATGACTGACCTTTTAGCTATGTTGGGACTGGTGACAGTCCCTAGGTGACAACCTGAGATTATTGTATAATTTATATAATTTATGTATCATTGATTGGTAACCTTCCCTTGTTTATTGAATTCTGTTATTATTTGCTGTGAGAGGATGCGCTCCCCCCCTCCCTTAGAAGAGGTGGTACTGTGTGTAATCCATTTTTTCTCCTTGCGGCGGACATGTGTTTGCCCTGGCAGCCTCTAGTAGGTCTGCTTGTGACTGTGTGTCTGGGAACACAATGCCCTTTGACACCGGCGCGTGCTTGCGCAGTAGCACGTGGTCGTGCACCTGCGCAGTGCGGGCAAACAGACCCGGCTACGTCAGAGGCCGCCCACGTGCCCTGACTTCCGGGTTGGGGAGCCCATTTAGCGGCCATGTAAGGACCGCTATGTGAGCTGACGGACGCCTGCGCTGGGCTGCCTGGATGGATCACCTACCCTAAGGTCGGTTCTTTACTGCTCCCTCCAATGTAGTTGCTTATTGTATCCACACTCTCTCTCTGTTCTTAGTGCCGCTCTGCGCCTGTTTCAGGCGCTTAGGCATGTCCTGCCTTACCCTCAGCCTTTTCTTTCCCTCACACTGCGTGTCTCTGCAATGTTTACATGGCGGTTTCACCCCACACTGCTCTCCCCGCTCTTCGGTCTATTCCATTTCTCTATTCTATTCTTATCCCTGCCAACTGCTTCATGTCCGGTCTCTTTCCCTGTTTTTCTGGGTGCCTTATAGCACTCTCTTCTCACTTCTGACCTTTGGGGCTGTGATCCGCCTATACTGGCCATACTGGCTGATTATAATGTTTACATTTTCTATCTTCAGCTGAATTGGATATATTACATTGTGCCCACCAGCACTGTAACCCTGACATTTGAGGTCTAATCACCAAATATCGATCTTCCTCCATGCTTTCCATTCATGCTACCCATCTATAGTATCTTGCATCAACTACAGCTCATGTGCATAATTGTGGCTCACTTAAACACCGGTGAGTGTCGGTTCCTGTGCTATATATTTTGCAATTATAAATTAATATTGCATTGTCTCTTAGCACTTCTATGGTTGGTGTCCCTCGGTGGCATTCTCTCTCTCCCCCCTCCCCCCTTTTTCCCTCCCTTCTCCTAGGCTCCTTCCCCCTCCCCCTCCCCTTTCCCTCTCCCTCCCCCTCCCCCCCTTTCCCTCCCCCCCTTTCCCCCCCCCTTTTTTCCCCTCCTTCCCCCAAGCCTTCCTTCCTTCCACCCCCTTCTTTCCCCCCCTCCTCCTTCCTCCCCCCTCCTTCCCCTCTTCCTTCCCCTTTTCTCACCCCTCCCCTCCTCCATTCCTTCCCCCTTCTCTCTCCCTCTTCATTCCCATCTATCCCTCCTTCAGTACCCTTCCCCTATTATTATTATTATTATTATTAATATTTCCCCCCCCCCTCCTTTCAATCCTTTTCCCTCTCCTTGCCACCATCCTGGGTTTATTTTCCCTTCATTGGAATTGCACTCCCCTGTACCCCACACCACGTTTTCAGTACCCCAATGATTACATTATTTTTATCCATTTTTTACCTAACTAGAGTCTGTCCACAATCCCCCGTGTCCGCCACGGGGGGAATTGTGTTGGGTCCTGCTGTCCCACTGATTCTGCTTGAGCGGGTGAGCTTGTCCTCAATTCTATCCTGTATTATTGTGATTTGTAATTTGCTTTGTGTTTAATTATGTTTGCTGCAGTTGTATAAATTTATGTATGTATATATTAAAGCTACCCCAAATTATCTTATAGATGTGTTTCTCCTGAAGAAGCGGCTTTAACCGCGAAACCGGTCAAGATAAAAGCTTTACATACATCCCCCATAAACAAATTGCGGGCTCCACTCACTGTATTCAGTGTGGTAGACTTATTTTGTTTTTATGATTGTATGTAGATATCCTGTTTGCAACTATGTATTTTCAATTATTAAAATTCATATATTCTGTATATGTAGATGTCTGTAACTGTATAATTTTATCCACTACCGTAATAGTCCCAACTTCCAATTTTGGGGGCGCAGTCGTGAAGAGACAGTAGCAGCAACTGCCACTACGTCTCCACCCCCTTATCCCCCTTTACTATACAATTCCGGGATGATGGTACCTATACCAGTTTTCTATTAATATGTAATTGAGGCCTTACCATTTCTAAAATGGAAGCAATCGAAAGTGATCGAATCGTTCAATTTGAGAAACTCTGGCTTCCTTGGGTTAAGCATTGTTTACTTCCAGACTTTGATGACTCACTATTATTGCCTTTGTAGTTTTACTCTATTTGCCTTGACTATACTTTCTATTCATTTTGGATCAACCACTTGTAATTATTAATAAAAATGCCATAAAACTATTCCCTATTTTGTAGACGCTATAACTTTTGTGCAAACCAATAAACGCTTATTGCAATTTTTTTTACCAAAAATATGTAGAAGAATACGTATCAGCCTAAACTGAGGAAAAAAAATGTTTTTTTAAATATTTTTTGGGGGATATTTATTATAGCAAAAAGTAAAAAATAATGCGTTTTTTTTTTAAATTTTCGCTATTTTTTGTTTATAGCGCAAAAAATAAAAACTGCAGAGGTGATGAAATACCACCAAAAGAAATCTCTATTTGTGGGGAAAAAAGGACGTCAATTTTGTTTGAGAGCCATGTCGCACGACCGCGCAATTGTCAGTTAAAGCAACGCAGTGCCGAATCGCAAAAATTGCTCTGGTCTTTGGCCAGCCAAATGGTCCGTGGCTGAAGTGGCTAATATATGCCTATTAGATTGATCTCCTTATTACTGCTTTTGCAAAATGAACCAATAGAATAGAATAGAATTTTATAATGCTTTCCATGTAATTCTTCATTTATTACATTATTATAAACTCATCCTGTTGATAAATCGATATGTTTAGCTATATTGCTATTTGAATATTGTACCACCATCCTTATATGTACTCAATTTGTCAATCTTTGTTATATTTAAAAAATTATAAACAAATTTGCCGAGAAAAGAAATGACACCAATTCAGAATAATTATTTTGTTTTTAGGATCTTACCAAAGTCCTTAAAGAAAAATGTTTGATCCATCTCCCCTCTGTCACTGAACACATCACTGCGATCAACCAGAGCCTCCTTCACAGCATCGTAGCCAATCAGCATGACCGCTCGATTGGTGGCCAGGTAGACTGTATAAACAGGTCCGTACTTTTCACCTAGCTGTTGATAGAGATTTGTGTTTTCAAACAGAGTTGTACAGGTTCAAGCACAGCTGGGACTGTGTGGGTATTGCCTGATCTATCTAACAATTGCTTTGATGTCTTAGGCTGACCATAGGCAAGAAGATATTTCACCATGAGCAAGGCATGGTGACATATCTGCCTGCCCTCGCTCACATTACTGAAGTGCCAGGACCCTTCTCAATCCTTTTCTCCTATGCAGCCTACTCTGTGATTTGGTATTATCTCTGTGTGCTCTATTTCCTTTACTGTATAGAGAGTGTATACAGTGCTTCCCAGTGAAGATCTTTTAGCCTGAGGCTTGTCAGACTGTTCCTGCACATGACTGCTACCTAAAGGCTATAACCAGCCTTCAAAGGTATAGTGACAAGGGAAGAAAAATTAAAAAAAATTAATCAAAAGCCTTCCCATGAAAAAATACACCATATTGTCAAAAGTATTGGGCCTGCCTTTAAACACAAATGAACTTTAATGGCATCCCAGTCTTTGTCCTTATGGTTTAATATTTAGATGGCCCACTCTTTGCAGCTATAACAGCTTTAACTCTTCTGGGAAGGATTTACACAAGGTTTAGGAGTGTGTCTATGGGAATGATTTACCGTTCTTCCAGAAACGCATTTGTGAGGTCAGGCTCTGATGTTGGACAGGAAGGCCTGGCTCACAGTCTCCGCTTCAATTAATCCAAAAAGGGTTCTATTGGGTTGATGTCAGGACTTTTTGCAGGCCGGTCAAGTTCCTCCACCCCAAACTCGCTCATCCATGTCTTTATGGACCTTGCTTTGTGCACTGGTGCACAGTCATGTTGGAACAGGAAGGGGCCATCCCCAAACTGTTCCCACAAAGTTGGGAGCATGAAATTGTCCAAAATGTATTGCTATGCTATTGCCTTAAAAGTTCCCTTCACTGGATCTAAGGGGCCAATCCCAACCCCTGAAAAAACAACACCACACCAAAATCCCCTCCACCAAATGATTTGGACCAGTGCACAAAGCAAGGTGCATAAAGACTTGGATGAGCGAGTTTGGGGTGGAGGAACTTGATTCGGCCCCTTAGTTCCAGTGAAGGGAACTCTTAAGGCGTCAGCATACCAAGGTATTTTGGACAATTTCATGCTCCCAACTTTGTGTGAACAGTTTGGGGATGGTCCCTTCCTGTTTCAACATGACTGTGCACCAGTGCACAAAGCAAGGTATATAAAGACATGGATGAGCGAGTCCTGACCTCAACCCAAAAGAACACCTTTGGGATGAATTAGAGTGAAGACTGTAAATCAGGCCTTCTCGTCCAACATCAGTGCCTGACCTCACAAATGCGCTTCTGGAAGAATGGTCAAACACTCCCATAAACACACTCCTAAATCTTGTGGACAGCCTTCCCAGAAGAGTTGAAACTGTTATAGCTGCATAGGGTGGGCCAACTCAAGATTGAACCCTACAGACTAATGCCCCGTACACACGGTCGGACATTGATCGGACATTCCGACAACAAAATACTAGGACTTTTTCCGACGGATGTGGGCTCAAACTTGTCTTGCATACACACGGTCACACAAAGTTGTCGGAAAATCCGATCATTTTGAACGCGGTGACGTAAAACACGTACGTCGGGACTATAAACGGGGCAGTAGCCAATAGCTTTCATCTCTTTATTTATTCTGAGCATGCGCGGCACTTTGTGCGTCGGATTTGTGTACACACGATCGGAAATTCCGACAACGGATTTTGTTGTCGGAAAATTTTATAGCCTGCTCTCAAACTTTGTGTGTCGGAAAATCCGATGGAAAATGTGTGATGGAGCCCACACACGGTTGGAATTTCCGTCAACAAGGTCCTATCACACATTTTCTGTCGGAAAATCCGACCGTGTGTATGGGGCATAAGACTGGGATGCCATTTAAGCTCACGTGCATGTAAAGGCAAGCATCCCAATACTTTTGACAATATAGTGTATGTGCATTTAGCATATCCTGTATAGCAGTCTGCTTCCTGGACTGTTGAGCAGGCACTTTTTTATATCATGCATTTATTTCCAGATGACCCATTTTCACCAAAACCCAGGGAAATGTATTATGTGTAGTAAATTGAGACCAAAATTGTATGTCTCACCCCCTGCCCCCTCTCCTTTTCTTACCACGTCTCCTTGTTGACCACTTATTGTTATAGGTATGGCGTCCTCATTGACCATTCAGGGGTCATGTAGGGGGGTTATTGAACAGGAACCTATAGAAGCAGATTAACACCCAGTTAATTTTTCAAGATTCTGTGGGTCTTCTTAAGCTATAGAAGTGATTTTTGCTTATTGAGTTTTCACCACCATTTTGGGATAAATGTGACTCAGACTAGAAAAAGTAGCAATTTGGGTTGTAGCTTTCCTGAAATTTCTGAGAGCTTTTTCCTAGAATACAAGAAGAGTGCATTGTTGTAGAATTGTCAGCATAATTATTCTTACCTTCACCAGAGACTGCGGCATTTCAGTGGTACTAATCTGCAGAATATTCCCCAGAAATGGCAGAGGGGTAGGTCCTGGTGGCAAGTCTTTCTTCTTAACATTCATCCACCATTTAATGAGGTAAATCAGAAGAGTGACCGCAGAAGTGAGGAGAAGTGTTGCTGCGACGTTCACTGCCATCCTGACAATAACTTCTATGTACTGTCTACAAATCACAAACTGCTGTATTTATATAGGAGAAACGTGGCAAAATTCCAACTGTTATTTGATCATTGAGGACAAGCTGGGTGTGTTGAAGTTTGGTTAATTACAGGCATATTGCATAACAGATTGTAGTTATGCTAATGATTACTTATCCTGCAGGTTTTTAAATGCCAAGAAAATGCAGTATCTGTGTAATAAACTTTTCATATTGAGAGTCATGTTGTCATTCGGGAGGAGACCAGCATTAAGAGATGGTGTTTTAAACAACTGATTCGTCTCTGTCATAACTATTGTGTATCTGGAGCACTTTTGTTGTACTTCACTCAGTCTTCTTAAGAGGTAATTGGCTAAACCTAGATAATATTGATCAGAAAAGCCCTAAGGTGAAACAAAGTTCTGTGTGACAGTGCACAAAATACAGAGATTGATTTAGGTATGACATTTTTGGCATCTCAGAATTCTTGCACTTGGAGTCAGTTATGGCATGTCTTGGTGACTGTAAAGTTACAGCATTTTTACTTTCTTAAACAGTTTTTTAACAGTTTCCACTTCAGTAAAAAAATGTAGGTCACACGTCATGAATGCTTGTTGCAAGGGTAGGTGTTTAATTGATTGTCATATCCTCCATACGTTCCTAATTGTTGAGCACCAAGCAAGGGTCACATGTTAGGTCTACCCTAGGGTGGGTTCTTCTGGGTTATGCTAGGCACTTTAAATAGGGTCACTGTCTTATACATGGGGTACCTTTAATTGAACAGATGACTGAACTCTAAATTTGATGGTAATGTTGGCAGGCCTCCAGTGGTGCCAGTAAATGTTAACAGTACCAGGTCAGCAGTGGTAGAAGGAGGTGTTAATGGTGGATGCATGTGCTTATTGGAGCAGGAGATGGCAATAGTGGCAGAACATTGGATTTACAGGCGGTCCCCTAGTTACAAACATCTGACTTAGAAACGACTCCTACTTACAAACGGAGGGAGACAACAGGAAGTGAGAGGAAATCTACCCCATAGGAAGGGAAATTCTCTCCTGTAATGGCCCGTACACATGGTCGGATTTTCCGATGGAAAATGTGTGATAGGACCTTGTTTGTGTAGGCTCCATCAAACATTTTCCATCGGATTTTCCGACACACAAAGTTTGAGAGCAGGATATAAAATTTTCCGACAACAAAATCCATTGTCGGAAATTCCGATCGTGTGTACACAAATCCGACGGACAAAGTGCCACGCATGCTCAGAATAAATAAGGAGATGAAAGCTATTGGCCACTGCCCCGTTTATAGTCCCGACGTACGTGTTTTACGTCACCGCGTTCAGAATGATCGGGTTTTCCGACAACTTTGTGTGACCGTGTGTATGCAAGACAAGTTTGAGCCAACATCCATCGGAAAAAATCCTAGGATTTTGTTCCTGGAATGTCCGAACAAAGTCCGACCGTGTGTACGGGGCATTAGAGTTATTATGGAAAAAAGGTGCCTACACTGAAGCTTTATCACCAAGGCTTGCTTCCACAACAACCCAAAATTTTCAAAATCCAATTGTCATTGGGACAGAAAATGAGGTAAAATCTTCTGAACAGGGGTACAGACAGCAAAACAAACATTACAGGGGTGGTAACCCTTCCCTATGCTATCCAAAAAGATCTAAAATATTTTTTTTTGGCTGGAGCTACACTTAAAAAATGTACCTGTTCTAACTTACAAACAGATTCAACTTAAGAACAAACCTACAGATCCTATCTTGTTTGTAATCGGGGACTGCCTGTATTTCAGGTCTGCAGCTATGAAAGGAGAGGCTTAAGCTGTACTAAACATAAATACTATGGGTGGCAGGATCCCAGAAAAATGTAATCTGCAGTATATGTAGCAGGGCTTTGGTAGTTGTTGCTGATCTAAGAGCCCTTTCACACTGGGGCGGGGGGCGGCGTCGGCGGTAAAACGCCGCTATTATTAGCGGCGTTTTACCGTCGGTATGCGGCCGCTAGCGGGGGGGTTTTACCCCCCGCTAGCGGCCGAGAAGGGGTTAAATACCACCGCAAAGCGCCTCTGCAGAGGCGCATTGCCGGCGGTATAGCCGTGCCGTCCCATTGATTTCAATGGGCAGGAGCGGTAAAGGAGCGGTATACACACCGCTCCTTCACCGCTCCGAAGATGCTGCTGGCAGGACTTTTTTTACCGTCCTGCCAGCGCATTGCTCCAGTGTGAAAGCCCTCGGGGCTTTCACACTGGATACACAGCAGCGGCACTTTCGGGTCAGTTTGCAGGCGCTATTATTAGCGCAATAGCGCCTGCAAACCGCCCCAGTGTGAAAGGGCTCTAAGACTGGCTTGTTTTAACAATGGTCAACTGTGTCTAGGAACAGATAGACCAGGGATATGCAATTAGCGGACCTCCAGCTGTTGCAGAACTACAAGTCCCATGAGGCATAGCAAGACTCTGACAGCCACAAGCATGACACCCAGAGGCAAAGGCATGATGGGCAACAGCTGGAGGTCCACTAATTGCATATCCCTGAGATAGACTCTTGTCTGTCACAAAGCCCCCACAGCACTAAATACATGTTCAGAGAGGATGCTGGCTGCAGTGCAATCCAGCAGCTCAATTGCATACTGGGTAAGCTCTGGTCATTGATACATCCTTGTTACCCAATATTTAAGGGGGTTGTTTGTTGCAGTGGTGTCAACTTTAGCCTCTGACCCCATGTTCTTCCCCAACATTTGATGCAGCTGCTGCAAGTAGCTGTTGGCAGTGGGAAGCCCTAAGAGTTTGGTAGAAAATGTTTAGAATGCCATCCTTGGGCAGCCACCCCCACTGCCCCTCGTTCTTTCAATGACAGTTTTTCTCTTGGGCAAGATAAGCTCTATGATTTCACAATTGTAACATGAATGGAGGAGGTTTTCCAACCAGTAATGATCTCTCTCCTTGATGCCACAAATTATAGGGTCCTTTTGCAAGCTCTGGAGCATGGGAGAGGGGTAGAGAAGGAAGCGCCACCTGAGTGTAGTATTAACAAATGATGTTTAATGACACCAGGTAAAAACACACTTACAGGATAAAAACATATAAAAGGCTCATCTGTATGGGTATGTGGTCCTCGGTGTTGCTGCTGCTTTAACTGAGCTGCATTACCAAGCGCCATTCATTATTTTACTAATCTTATTTTATTTCATATTGTTATTTTTATTGTTTTATATGTCCATTGGTAATTTATGTACCACGATCTGTTCCTATGGATCTCCTAGCTGCCATTGAGGAACACAAACATGTTATCTTGGAAGAATTTTATGCCCTATTCCCCGCCCATTTTTTCAAAAAGGACTGCCATATCACGGGCTCCAAGATCCCCATGCCCAAACTATGCACCCATTTTAGAAAACTAGAGGACCTGATCTCCACTGCCAATCAGCAGTGGTGGGACAAGTTCTTCTTACAGTCATACATACAACATAAAATCTCCCCCAGAGGACTTAGAGTCCTGAAACAATGTGCCTTCCTCGACCCAGACCTCTATACCGAATGGGCTCATGTATCCGAATTTTGTACAGCAAAATGGATGGGCATCATCATCCAACAGAGAGACAGGAAATATATGATTCTCAAAGATAAAATCATCACACTTTGTAAAACCATTTGTGATACCATTCCCCATTTACCATTCACATGGTTCAGCATGCTTAAGAGAAACACAATTAGAAATGAAGATAACACCATTGCCAGCAAACTTGGCAAATTTAGAAGGGACCTGTTTGAATACAACACTAATCAAGTATTCAGCTGGAAACACACAAAAAACCCCAATCAGGGCAAACTTCCTGGGCCCCGCCCACTCATGTCCATCCGCCTACATGAGAACACCCCTGGACCTAGTTTGAAACCCCAACCCAGGCCCCCACCCCACAACATACCCAGACCCTGGTCAATGTCATGGCACACTTCCCAGCCTCCTACCATCCCCAAATTCTTTTCCCCCAAACCAAAACGGTCCAGGAACAGAACAAAAAAAGCCCCCATCACTCAGACAACAGCACCTTGCCCCAATGACAGTTCTATAGCAACATCCTATCCCGCCCAAGGAGTAGTTTCCATGGATGTTCTTGTGTCCACCCAGTTACCCAATCCAGAACAGGACTCACTTAGTAATCACCCTAACCACATCCAAGAGCAGCAACCCCCAGCTTGGTTGGATAACCTACCCCTTACCCAGTTGCACAAGCCCAAATCCCCTAAGACTGCAACCACTAGTAATACATTAGCCTCCACCTTGGATAATGATTTTTTAGTATGTACCCCCCCTCCGTTCCTCACCAAAAGAAAACACGAAAGAGAGGACGGAGGGGGGGACGAGGAAGGAAGGTCAGGAAAAATGCTGAAACTGTAAAAATCTACAACCTGTCACACACTGTACTCACCTCATATGACATATCCCTCCTTGGTAAGGGGCTCACTTTTGCCCCCACCATGCAACCCAATACCTTTACGCTATTCAAGGATCTCAACAAATTTATCAGAGACCTGACTGTTCAGAGGTATTTCAGCATCCAATCCTCCAAACAGGTGTCTGACAATACTTACCAGACACCTCAACCAACGGACCAGGACATACTTGATGAGACTGATCAACCTGCACTTGCTCAACTCGAGGAACTATATGCCGAAAACTTTAACGCCGACCTGGAATGGCTCACCCAACACTGCCCCACCTCTCCTCCAGTCAGGCATACCACACTACGCCCCAAATCCATTTTTAACCCCACCAACAACAAAGGCCCTTACCTACAAACCTTTTACCAGGTAGTATACTCGGACTTCATCAAAATGTGTAACACCAACCGTGAACACATCTACATCAAATCCAATCTCTCTCCTTTAGAACGCCAGGCTCTAGAACAGCTCACTCTCAACCAGTCCATTGTCATCAAACCCGCGGACAAAGGGGGTAGTATAGTGATCCAAGAAAAGGATGATTATGTCCGTGAATCACGTAGACTGCTCTCCGACACCAATACTTACTCCATCCTCTCCAGTGACCCCACATCCCAGTTCGCCCTTGAAGTTGCAACACTGGTCAACCGAGCCCTGATAGAAAAAATCATTTCCAAATCCGAAGCCTCTTTTATCACAAAAAATTTCTATAAAGTCCCCTACTTCTACCATCTACCCAAGATCCATAAAGATCTAACCAATCCCCCTGGCCGTCCAATAGTAGCCGCTATGGACAGCATCACTAGTGGCTTCTCCATCTACATTGACCAATTTCTTCAACCTCTGGCACAGAACCTCCCCTCCTACATACGTGATGGACCCCACCTACTTGATATGCTGAAGCCTTACACTTGGGAACAGAACTACTGGTGGCTCTCTCTTGATGTCTCATCATTATACACCTCCATCCCCCACAATGTGGGAGTCTGTGCTGTTGAACACTTTCTGGCCAATGATCCCCTCACCAACCCCCGGCAAGCCAATTTCATTCTTGAGGCCTTAACCTTTTGCCTCAAACACAACTACTTCGAATCAGAAGGCACACACTACCTCCAGATCAATGGAACAGCCATGGGGGCTAACTTTGCCCCCAGCTATGCCAATCTCACCATGGGATATTGGGAACATATGTACCTTGCAGCTGACCATCCCCACGCCGCCCACGTTATATATTACGGTCGATACATCGACGATATAGTGATCATCTGGGATGGCACGTTTGATGACATCACGACCTTTGTACAATACTGCAACCATAACAGCTTGGGCCTATCCTTCACTCACGTTGCTGACCCTGACACTTTGGCCTTTCTAGACCTCGAGCTTTGCCATGACAAAAAAACTATATATGCAAGAAACTTTACCAAACCTACTGCTGGTAATTCATTTATACACTATGATAGCTGCCACCATCCAAGATGGGTCAACAACATCCCCCGCAGCCAATTCTGCCACCTTCGAAGGAATTGTACCAGAGACTCAGACTATGAAACCCATGGACAACTTCTGTCAAAAAAATTCCTAGACAAAGGATACCCCACCCCACTTATAGACGTGGCCTTCCATCATTACTGTAGTCTATCCCCAGGCCCCAACCATCCTCCTACCACTGGTAAACAACCTACCCGCTTCATCACGCAATTTCATGACAAATACAAGAAAATGGAGAAGATCCTGGCTTCACACTGGCCTATTCTGTTGGAAGACCCTCATCTCAGAACCACAGTCGATACCAAACCTAAAGTGGCATATAGAAAATCCAGTAACATTAAGAGTAAAATTGCACCCAGTAGAATTAAGCCTACCCAACCCACCTCATCACCACTCACCCTGATACCCCTCAGAGGGATGTATCAATGCAAAAAACCCCTCTGCTTAACCTGCCAGTTCATACAACATGGTCAGAAAACCTTCACTGTCAAAGGAAAAAACTATACCCTAAAAGAATTCTACAACTGTTCTACTGACTTTGTTATATACTGCCTCACCTGCCCCTGTGGCCTAATATATGTCGGCAGAACCATCAGAGCCCTAAGGGCCCGCTTTGGGGAGCACCGGCGCTTTATCGAAAAAGGCCGTGACCACCACAGCGTCCCTAAACACTTCCTGACTCACCACGGCCGATCTACAGCTGGCCTCAGTGTGTGGGTCATTGAATCTATCCCGGCCAAATACCCTGCCGCTGAGCGGTATAAACGTCTTTGCCAGCAAGAAACTTACTGGATCTACTCTTTGGGCACTTTAGCACCTGGGGGGTTGAACGAGGATATTGAGGTGCACACACTACTTTAAGCCACCCCGTTTCCTCATGAGACCACCCCTACAGATGTAGGCTTGCTACAATATATATATCTTTAAGAACCCTGCACAGATACATGCTTCCCTGTTTCTTGTGTTTTCCCAATACGCATGCCTTTTTTTATTTTTTTTTATTTTTTTTGTTATACTTTTATACTTTTAGCCCGGGTTCATACCTATGCGAATTAGATGCGACTTACACCGCATGTGATTCGCAGGACATTTTAAAATACATTCATATTAATGCATCTGGTTCACATATGTGCGTTGCATTCGCACTGCGCATTGCACAAAAGATGTGTGCGTTTTTTGGGCATTGCGGTGCGAACTACAAGCCTATTATCTCCTATGGGAACGCATCTGATTTGCAGATGCATTGCGTTCTGAACAAGGATTTTCTACTTCTCCTCACTACACCTCCTCCTCTCCCTGCTCACTGATCCTGAGCTAAAACGCAATGATTCCTTTGAACAGGAGATTTTTATCTCCCCAGTGAAACCTGAGCTCAATTCGCACCGCACATGTGTGAAACCGGGCTTATACTTACCTCGATCTTACACTTACCTCCCCATTGTTACTCCCATTTTTACTATTGTTAATATTATTGTCTCCATGTTTACTACCATGCACTTCTTCATATATATGTATCCATGACACTGACTATTATATAACCTCCTGTTTTTTTTGTTTTTTTTTTTCTGTGTATATTGTTACCTTGTAGTTCCCCTCCCGCCCACAGGTGGCACTGTGCTTTCTTGTGATAGACGCTGGGACCTGTTATCCCACAGCACTGCCATATAAAAGCACATTGCAGACACCTCCCTATTAGGCCTATTGAAGGAGCAGTGGCTCCGAGCGCGTAGCCTTCTTTCAACCTCTCTGCTAGCCCTCCTCCCTGGACGATCCCTCCCCTGGATACCGAACCCGGAAGCAGACGGACGACCTGTGACGTCATGCACGCTTCACGTGCGCTCCACGCCGGCCCCTAGTCTCTTCCTGATGGCCACAGAAGGAGCTCCCGGCTGGTAATCCACCTTCTGCAGCCCAGCATCCCTGCAGCGTCACCACCACAGGATCAGAGGGAACACCGAGGACCACATACCCATACAGATGAGCCTTTTATATGTTTTTATCCTGTAAGTGTGTTTTTACCTGGTGTCATTAAACATCATTTGTTAATACTACACTCAGGTGGCGCTTCCTTCTCTACCCCTCTCTCATCCATCACAGAGCCAGCTCTCTGAGGAAACAGCAGCCGCCTAGCCTACCAGCCTACTTTAACCATTACATTACTGGTTACCACTTAACCCTTGAACTTCCAGCCTGTCCCCTATAGACTAAGTTGCTCAGCCTTTTATATCTCCTGTTATATATGGACTTGTGTGTTTGCGCTTACAGTTACCAATACCAAGCTCTGGAGCATGAACAAGCCCATCCACCACAAATTACCGGACACAGAGGTACCCAAGTTCTCAGGGTCTCTGAGGATGATATTGTCCTCAGATACCTTTCACCTACCACATACAATTCCACTGGTTTGTGAGGAATGAATCTCACCCCTGGAATCCTGTCTGTCCTCCTCTTCCTGAATGTTACCATGGCAGTTATTGTCCCTTCCTCATTTTCCTCCCTTACCTGCTGAGGCTTCACAGATTAGTGTCTGGATATGGTGGGCCCTGAGAAACCAAAAAGTCTTTCTCTTCCTCCTGCTGCTGTGCCTCCAGTGCTTTGTACAGAACAAGGACTTGCCATAGAGGAACCTATCTATAATGTCACATAGTGCCGTGCAGGACGTGCCGTGGAGAAACCTGTTTCTGACCTCAAATCATATATCGACTGTTTTCTGAATCTGCCTGTCTTTTGACTATGGATTGGACGCTAATTACTCTGAACCTTGCCTGCCTTGTATCTGGGCTGTCATTGAACCACTGTGCCTATCTGACAACCACAAGTACCTCTTTTGCTTTGTTGAGTTTGTGCTTGCCCTGGCATGGTAGCCAGGCACTATAGTATAATATGGTGGAGGGCAGGGATGGCCTACAGGTGAAGAAACAGTGGTCAGGAACTTGGCACCGCAGTACAGAACAGGCAGAAAATTAATGAAAGAGGGCTAAATTCAGCAACTGACGTTGTACTGCTGGGCATGCGGATGTTTGGGTGTACTTCTTTTTCCATTCCAGCAGCTGGGACAGAGAAACTTGCTTGCTAAATGCTACATTATGAGATGGCAGGGCGAGGTTGGCATAATCAGGGAAATGTTTCAGTTTTATGCTTGCACCTGCACTACAAGTCACCATGCTGATCCTCTTCCCAGCTGAGAAAGGCAAAAGGTAAATCTCTGACACCTCTCGAAAGACTTTCATCCCTATTTCTGCAGGCTGCTAATGGGGCATTCTGTATAGTCAGAGTTGAGGTAAAAATGGAGGCGCTGGAAGGTGGAGGAGGAGTGTCACCCTTTTCCTGCTGAAGGCTAGCATTCAGGTTTTGCTCCTAATGAGTTGTGTGATGAGCTATCCTGTGTATCACCATACACATGTTACCCAAATGACTGATGATATTGCCACACTTAATATGCTTTAGGCAGAGTCCTCAAATTTCTATGGTGCAGGCTGCAGCACATGTTGAAAGAGGCCCACACAGCTGAGCTCTGGGGTGCAGACTAGGGAATAACAGTGCCCTGCGCTCATGGAGCTGTACCAATCAGTAAAATAGGATGGCTGCTCCCTCAACTCCTATGAGACTGTCAGGTCACCTGAGGCCAGGTGACAGATGCACACCACTGGGGTTAGGAGTGCACCGCTAAGGTTGTGGACCCTTTGGCTGACTGCTGCGGATGAAGCTCTGGGTGGTTCAGAAAAGCAGCTCCAGCTGAACACCAACACGGACCAAACAGGAAGCTAGAGCATAAGATTCTCTATGGCGCGGAGTTTAAGACCCAGCGGGTTTTCACCAGAGCCTCTGATGGTGAGGATGGATTTGGCTGCAGCTGACTCCAGGTCGTGGCCCTTGGGGTCTCTCAGCTTATGCTCACGGACTGACTCTGGTGGACAGAGCAGAAGCAGCAGTTCGGGGTTACAAATAGGATAGTCAGGAGAACAAGCCAAGGTCGGGGCAACTAGCAGACAGTGATGGTCAGGAAGGCATGCCAAGGTTGGGGTCACTAGCAGACAGGAATGGTCAGAAGGTCACGCCAAGGTCGGTACACGGAAGTCAGAGATAAACTTACAGCAGGATACCAGAAGCCTAATAACAACTTTGCTTGGCAAGGCTGGCTTTCAGTGCGCAGGGTTAAATAGTGTTTCCTGTTGAGAGGCTTGTGTGGAGCCATGCAGAGAGCTCATACTGATGAAGGCTTGGTCAGCAACTCCACCACCACCTCCACGTTTTTAGGGTGTATAGCACACTCACTACCAGAAAAAGAAACCCACACATTCGCTACCCCTAGATGCTGCACTCCGACCACCACTTTGGCCTGTGGACATGGATGTTTCTCACCCCTGATAGCTGCAGGGGAATCACTTCTGTCTCTCCCTTTGGGCTTCCCAGACATAATTTTAAGACGTCAAGTGCAAGACTTTGGCCAATGACAGTTGTTTTCAATGCATTATGGGACATTTGGTGGAGAAATTTCCACTGAACTTACCTGAAGTTGGGATTTTATCCAAACGTTGGTTTTGACCAGACTCTCAGCTTATCCCTACTCAGGTGTCATTGGTACTTGTAGGCAGGTGCAGTCTGTTTTCTCAACTGCAGTGGCAATGCATGAGGAGAGAAAGTCAGGAGGAACATGGTTCCTCTATGGTTTCGTTGGTCACTAGGACAGTGATCAGGTTGGATGCTGACAGCCCTTGTGACTCTGGTGGCCATCTTGGGTCAGGCAGAGTCTATTTAAGACCCTTTCTCCTGTGTTTTGCATGCATTTCACATGTGGACAATGGTTGGGACAGGTCACCCTTCTGTCAGGGACAGTATTAGTAGTTGGGAAAGGTTCCAGATGATTAGGGAAAGTCTAGGGACATGCCACTCTTTCTGGAAACCTCCTGTTTGGGCCAGGATAGCCAGGCCGCATTTCACCCCTCAAGACAGATGCTGTCAACTTGGCTGAGACCTGATCCTCTACACACTGTGGACATCTGTGAGTGTTCCTGATTGGGCTGCCTTCCACCAGGTTGGTGTGAACTGTTTACTTCAATACAAGTTCTTTCTTCTGTGTGTGTGTTACTGCCGCCACACCACGCTGCACCCACCCACATACTGCTATCTAATGATTGCCTGTGATATTTAAAGAAGAGAGCATGGGGCTACCCCAATCCCGCCCCTGCCAAAAACAGAAAATGGACTCTCGGAATCTCAGTACCCAAAAAGTAACAATGGTTTTTATAAAAAAATATAACATTTTATTTATACAAATGCATTAAAAACACTATACATATTCATGTATATGAATAAAAGCAACAATTACAGCAGTGCATTTATACTTGTTGATTCAAAGTGATGAAAAGTTGTCCCCAATAGATGATGGGGATATAAGATGTAGTAGATCTTGATATATAATATATAAGGATATTTTTGGTCATTGCATTGCTTACCCAGGATAGCCATTTTATTATGGATTGCTGGCTATCCTGGGTAAGCAATGCAATGACCAAAAATCCCCTGTTTATATGGTGCTTCTTTTCATTGTATGTTTTTTCTCTGTTTTTGTATATCTTACTCTATGGTTAATTTGATATAAGATTATTAATATGATTTATTATTTTGTAGATGATAATGATTAATTACTCCTGAATAGGGATGAGCCTGATGTTCCAGTCGAACGCAAGTTCGACTCGAACATCAGATGTTCGCCTGTTCGACGAATAGCGAACAATTTGGGGTGTTCGCGGCAAATTCGAAAGCCGTGGAACGCCCTTTAAAAGTCTATGGGAGAAATCAAAAGTGCTAATTTTAAAGGCTTATATGCATGGTATTGTCATAAAAAGTGTCTGGGGACCTTGGTCCTGCCCCAGGGGACATGTATCAATGCAAAACATTTTTTTAAACACGCCCGTTTTTTTTGGGAGCAGTGATTTTAATAATGCCTAAAGTGAAACAATAAAAGTGAAATATTCCTTTAAATTTCATACCTGGGGGTGTCTATAGTATGCCTGTAAAGTGGCGCATGTTTCCCGTCTTTAGAACAGTCTGAGAGCAAAATGACATTTCTAAAGGAAAAAAAGTAATTTAAAAGTACTTGCGGCTATAATGAATTGTCGGTCCGGGCAATACACATAAAAGTCATTGAAAAAAACGGCATTGGATTCCCCCACAGTCCATTACCAGGCCGTTTGGGTCTGGTATGAATATTAAGGGAAACCCCAAACCAAAATTAAAAAAAAAAAAATTGTGTGGGGATCCCCCCCAAATTCCATACCAGGCCCTTCAGGTCTGGTATGGATATTAAGGGGAACCCCACACCAAAATAAAAAAAAATGGCGTGGGGGTCCCCCCTCAAAAGCCATACCAGACCCCCTAGGTCTGGTATGGATTTTAAGGGGAACCCCGTGCCAAAATAAAAAAAAAGGCGTGGGGGTCCCCCCATAAATCCATACCAGACCCTTATCCGAGCACGCAACCTGGCAGGCCGCAGGAAAAGAGGGGGGGACGAGAGAGCGCCCCCCCCTCCTGAATTGTACCAGGCCACATGCCCTCAACATGGGGAGGGAGCTTTGGGATAGCCCAAGGGCCTCATCCCCACAACCCTTGCCCGGTGGTTTGGGGGTCTGTGGTCGAGGGGCTTATCGGATTCTGAAAGGCCCCTTTAACAAGGGGAACCCCAGATCCCGGCCTCCCCCCATGTGAAATGGTAACAGGGTACAAATGTACCCCTATCATTTCACAAAAAAAGTGTGAAAATGGTAAAAATTACATGACACGGCATGGGACAAGTCCTTTATTAAAAAATAAAAAAGTCCCACAAAGTCTTCTTCTTCTCTTGCTCCGCTGATGGACCGAAAAAAAAATCACGACCGACCCACCTCCATAGGAGGCAACCGCCGTATGACGCGTCTTTGCTTTGACAGTTCAATTATAACTGAGGGCGGGGCCACACCGTGACGTTCCTGGGTGACTCTGCCCCCTCTGATGCACGGGGACTTCCCTATGGCTTCCCCATAGTCAGAGGGGGTGGGGCCACCCGTTTATGTAAACAGGAGGCCCTGCTCCCCTCTGACATCCCGGGGAAGCCATTGGGAAGTCCCTGTGCGTCAGAGGGGGACGCGGTCACCCAGGAACGTCACGGTGTGGCCCTGCTCTTAGTTATAAAAGAACTGTCAAAGCGAAGACGTGTCATACGGCGGGTGCCTCCCATGGAGGCAGGTCGGTTGCATTTTTTTCTTTTTCGGTCTGTCGGCGGAGCAAGAGAAGAAGATGACTTTGTATGACATTTTAACTTTTTAATTTTTTAATAAAGGACTTGTCCCAAGCCGTGTCATGTAATTTTTACACTTTTTTGTGAAATGGTAGGGGTACATTTGTACCCGTTACCATTTCACACAGGGGGGAGGCCAGGATCTGGGGTCCCCTTGTTAAAGGGGGCTTCCAGATTCCGATAAGCCCCCCCGCCCACAGACCCCCACAACCACTGGGCAAGGGTTGTAGGGATGAGGACCTTGTCCCCATCAACATGGGGACACGGTGCTTTGGGGGCTCCATGTTGAGGGCATGTGGCCTGGTATGGTTCAGGAGGGGGGGCGCTCTCTCGTCCCCCTCATTTCCTGCGACCTGCTCGGATAAGGGTCTGGCATGGATTTTTGAGGGGACCCCACGCTATTTTTTTCTTAAATTTAGCACAGGGTTCCCCTTAAAATCCATACCAGACCTGAAGGGTCTGGTATGGCTTTTGAGGGGGGACCCCCACGCCATTTTTTAAAAAAATTTTGGCGCGTGGTTCCCCTTAATATCCATACCAGACCTGAAGGGCATGGTATAGAATTTGGGGGGACCCCCCATGCAATTATTTTTCAAAATTTTGATTTGGGGTTCCCCTTAATATTCATACCAGACCCAAAGGGCCTGGTAATGGACTGTGGGGGAATCCCATGCCATTTTTTTCAGTGACTTTTATGTGTATTGCCGAGACCGTCAATTCATTATAGCTGCGAGTACTTTTAAATGACTTTTTTTCCTTTAGAAATGTCACTTTGCTCTCGGACTGTTCTAAACATGGGAACAATGTGCCACTTTACAGGCATACACTAGTCACCACCCAGGTACGAAATTTAAAGGAATATTTCACTTTTATTGTTTTACTTTAAGCATTATTATAATCACTGCTCCCGAAAAAACGGCTGTTTTTGAAACTTTTTTTTGCATTGATACATGTCCCCTGGGGCAGGACCCAGGTCCCCAAACACTTTTTATGACAATACCATGCATATAAGCCTTCCCGTGTTCGAACAAATTTTTTGCCTGTTCACATGTTCTGCTGCAAAATGAACCGGGGGATGTTCGGCTCATTCCTACTCCTGAAGAAGTGGTCTCTACCGCTAAACATGTAGAGGGTTATATATTAAGATCTACTACATCTTGTTACCCATCATCTATTGGGGACAACCTATCACTTTGAATCAAAAAGTATAAATGCACTGCTGTAATTGTTTTTATTCATATACAGTGGGGACGGAAAGTATTCAGACCCCCTTAAATTTTTCACTCTTTGTTATATTGCAGCCACTTAAATCATTTAAGTTCATTTTTTTCCTCATTAATGTACACACAGCACCCCATATTGACAGAAAAACACAGAATTTTCGACATTTTTGCAGATTTATTAAAAAAGAAAAAATGAAATATCACATGGTCCTAAGTATTCAGACCGTTTGCTGTGACACTCATATATTTAACTCAGGTGCTGTCCATTTCTTCTGATCATCCTTAAGATGGTTCTACACCTTCATTTGAGTCCAGCTGTCTTTGATTATACTGATTGGACTTGATTAGGAAAGCTACACACTTGTCTATATAAGACCTTACAGCTCACAGTGCATGTCAGAGCAAATGAGAATCATGAGGTCAAAGAAACTGCCTGAAGAGCTCAGAGACAGAATTGTGACTAGGCGCAGATCTGGCCAAGGTTACAGAAACATTTCTGCTGCACTTAAGGTTCCTAAGAGCACAGTGGCCTCCATAATCCTTAAATGGAAGACGTTTGGGATGACCAGAACCCTTCCTAGAGCTGGCCATCCGGCAAAACTGAGCTATCGGGGAAGAAGAGCCTTGGTGAAAGAGATAAAGAAGAACCCAAAGATCACTGTGGCTGAGCTCCAGAGAGGCAGTCGGGAGATGAGAGAAAGTTGTAGAAAGTCAACCATCACTGCAGCCCTCCACCAGTCGGGGCTTTATGGCAGAGTGGCCCGACGGAAGCCTCTCCTCAGTGCAAGACACATGAAAGCCCACATGGCTTTTGCTAAAAAATCACCTAAAGGACTCCAAGATGATAAGAAATAAGATTCTCTGGTCTGATGAGACCAAGATAGAACTTTTTGGCCTTAATTCTAAGCGGTATGTGTGGAGAAAACCAGGCACTGCTCATCACCTGTCCAATACAGTCCCAACAGTGAAGCATGGTGGTGGCAGCATCATGCTGTGGGGGTGTTTTTCAGCTTCAGGGACAGGACGACTGGTTGCAATCAAGGGAAAGATGAATGCGGCCAAGTACAGGGATATCCTGGACGAAAACCTTCTCCAGAGTGCTCAGGACCTCAGACTGGGCCGAAGGTTTACCTTCCAACAAGACAATGACCCTAAGCACACAGCTAAAATAACGAAGGAGTGGCTTCACAACAACCCCGTGACTGTTCTTGAATGGCCCAGCCAGAGCCCTGACTTAAACCCAATTTAGCATCTCTGGAGAGACCTAAAAATGGCTGTCCACCAACGTTTACTATTCAACCTGATAGAACTGGAGAGGATCTGCAAGGAGGAATGGCAGAGGATCGCCAAATCCAGGTGTGAAAAACTTGTTGCATCTTTCCCAAAAAGACTCATGGCTGTATTAGATCAAAAGAGTGCTTCTACTAAATACTAAGCAAAGGGTCCGAATACTTAGGACCATGTGATATTTCAGTTTTTCTTTTTTAATAAATCTGCAAAAATGTCAACAATTCTGTGTTTTTCTGTCAATATGGGGTGCTGTGTGTACATTAATGAGGAAAAAAAATGAATTTAAATTATTTTAGCAAATGGCTGCAATATAACAAAGAGTGAAAAATTTAAGGGGGTCTGAATACTTTCCGTCCCCACTGTATATGAATATGTATAGTGTTTTTTAATGTTATATTTTTTATAAAAAAAACATTGCTAATTCCTACCGAGATAATCCATTTCTGTTTTTTGCCAGGGGCATGATTGGGGCAGCCCCAGACTCTCCTCTTTAAATCTTACTAGTTTAAGGATAATACCCCTGTTTATGTAACATCATACCCTATTCAAGGCACACTTCTGACCTAATGATTGCCTGTGTCAGTTGCTGAGATGGTTCTAAATTATTGTGCTTTATGAATTGCTCTTACACTCACAGAATTGAAGCAATGCAAGGCCCCTTTCACACGATCAGCCTGCTCGGATCTGCCTGTCCATTTTTCAGGCTGATCCGAGCGGGCCACTCCATGACTTCTATGGGTAGGCGGATGTCAGCAGAGATGTGTCCACTGACACCCGCCTGCCATCCAATCTGACAAGATCCCCTCAAAACAGACAGATGGCGATACGTTCGGATGAAAACGGACAGACTGTCTGTTTTCATACGATCTCCCCATAGAGAACAGCGGGGCTTTGACAGGTACGTCTCTGCATAGTGAGCAGAGACAGACCTGTAATCTGCCTGCTCAGCGGGGATCAACAGAGCGATCCCCCACTGAGCTAGCAGAGCCCGTCCAGCGGATCCACCCCATGTGAAAGGGGCCTTACTCATGACTACTTTGTCATTACTGTTGTTGCATTTTGTGTCTAAATCATCTTCCCTTACAGGGAGTTTCCTGTTCATTAAAGCCCATTGCAATCTGTTTACATCCGTTTTTCCATAGAAATGCATTGATGCCCATTTTTCATCCCTCAGCTGATGGATGAAAAATGGACACACAGACCGTATGTGTTACCGGCTTCACAAGCTGAATAATTGGGACAATCCCTGTTATATACAGTTCTGTGATGAATACAAGTGAAGCAGGAATGAGACTAATCCATGTCTGTGAAAACAAAATGAATTGGTGTCTCCGGTAAATCACAAGCTGTCCTCTCTGATAGAACCAGACTGGGGAGGAGAGATCCCTCCGTGGCCACAGGTGCAACAGGTGGATGGATCTGCTGTGAGGGACAAAGTTAGCTGTGAAATAAATCACTGACATGCTACATAACACACATTGCCATACATTGGATCTCACCACCTCCAGGTCCAGCAAGGGAACTCCTCTCTCTGTATATGATCCACACTGTACACATGCAGGCTGTGTGTGATCACCAAGCACAATATTCAGCTCCAGGCTGTATGGATGAACACAGCTCATGGATTAGTCTCATTTCTGCTTCACTTGTATTCATCACAGATCTATATATAACAGGGATTTTCCCAGTTATACACCTTTTGAAGCAGGTAGCTCAATATCTAGTGTTGGTGCAACCAGATAAGGACTGTTTATGCATTCATGAGACTTTTTTCAACCTATTTTTTATCAAGCTGCATTTTTTAGCCTGGTCAGGATTTTTCTGGGCCATCTGCCCTCTTTGAGTGTCCTTGGAGGTTTCCATCAGCCGATAGAGGGGTGAACTGGGGTTTTTTGAGGGGAGATTAGGTTATAGGGTCCCCTTTTGGGACACTGGAGTGAGGGGAAGGTTTTCCAGATGGGAGAGTCGCTTGGGAGGGATGGAGGGGTCGAGGAATGTTTGGGGGCTGGGGTTCCCCCTCTTTGGGTAGCTGACTGACTCGGTCAATGGGTTTGTACTGTTTTTTTGTACTTTTGATGTCCAATAATTTATATTTTATACTGCAATAGTAGCCTTTAAGGTGCTTTATCCTGGTGAGGTTTTTATACATGCAGTCACATGAGCAAGCTACGTTTCCACCTTTTAAAAGCACTGACCCACCTTAACACACAATCACATAATCCTCAAGCTAGGGAATCCTACATAAGGGGACGTACTAATCATCCCATCATCCCAATATGCAGTTTAGTACGTCCCCTACATAAGTTTCACTGCATACAAGACTTTTCTAACAAAAAAGGTCAGTATGTTTTAACAGGTACTTTATTTCATATTTTAAAGTGTTTTACATATAAGATTGAATTATTCACATACCATTTCTGGACCTAGCAGAGCCTACAATAATGTGTCCAGAGAGGTATCCCACACAATCACGGGGTTAACAGATAGATTCCAGTAAAATTATGTTCCTGCTTTGAAATAAATTCAGGACCCCAGCAGGTGCTATCGTTCGGGGACTTTTGGTTTATAGAATTTTATCCATGGAACAATGAATGTCCACAAGATATTGCATAATTATTTACAATTTGTAAAGTGATAGGTGTTCTTAAGGTCTCCTGCACACAGGACATTTTGCAAACTCTTCCTCCTGGCAGCAGCGTTTTAGCAGAAAAAACATCTGTAACTTTTGCAAAAGTATGTAACACGTTAAGGCGCATTTAGGCACATTTACAGATGTCTAACGCTTGAGCATTAATTAATTTCCTTGGCTAAAATAATAATTTATTCTGACCATTGAAATTAATTACTGCTCAAGTGCTAAACGTGCTTAGCGTTAATATGTGTTTACATGTGTTTGCAAACATCAAGCATTTTTCTGTCAAAATGCAGCTGCTCCTGGACTCACTGGCAGTGGATTTTTTTCGGCCTCTAAAAAGCCCCTGCTACTAAACGCTGCTAAAAGCCTGTGTGTGCATGGACACAGGCTAACATGCAGGGGCGTTTAGAGGCAGGGGAAAAAAAAGCCAGAAGCTTTGAAAACATCCAGTGTGCATGAAGCCTAAAACAAGATCTCCAATAACACCAGACCAAGTCTTTCAGCGAGGTACAGCCAACATCTCATATTCACGAGCTAGGGCACCATTGCTGTTGGGTTGTGGTGTAATTTCTATGTACTTTCTGTCCACGGTGGGTTTCAGAGTAAATCTTTGCAGAATGGTTGTAAAAAAGAGGAAGAGTTCCATTCGAGCCAGAGCCTCCCCCATACACATACGTTTTCCTGGGATAAAAAGAGAGAAAACAAAACTGTCACTTTTTGAAAAGCATGGTTTAAATTAAGATCCCACTGTCTATCCAAAAATGACTATCTATACTCTTAACTAACTACAAGATGGTACCTGCTGAAAATGGCATGAAGGCATCATTCTTCTCAAAGGTGCCATTCTCATTTAGAAAATGTCCAGGGTCAAATTTGTAAGGATTTTTGAAGTGTTTGGGGTCCTTCAAGACTGAAGTTAGGATTGGAAACACCAAAGTTCCCTATAATATAAAAAAAATTAATTGGTTAACTGGAAGCAGATGTAGGTAGTATTACAAAAAGTACAAAAAAAGAAGAAAGTATTATAAAGTCTAGAAGGAATGTAGACTACAGCCCATGGTACAACTTTGCAGGGGCGGTGAACTGAGACTCTGACTATGCCCGCCCAGCTCTTCATATACACTCATGTTCCACGTTACATCAGTCCTAGGTCTGATCAGGAGTTCAGAATACGCTTTGTTTCACAAGACTATGTCTACTTAGTGGTCCCAGGATTAGCCTATAGTGTGACCCTATCCAACAGCTGAGATCCATGAAACAAGGGTGCCCAGATGGCGGACACATGTACCTGGGGAACCTTTGTCCATAGTGCCCTTGATGAACCCTCTGTTTTTTTTTTTTTGGTATTTCATAAACGTACAGAATCACCTTTTATTGGTGAGATGTTCTCAAATTGAAAAGTCCTTCCATTCTTGTGTAAAAATAAAAAAGTGTGTATAATAACAAAATAGCATAAAATTACAAGATCTTGTCAAATATATTATAAAATATTATAATACAGAATATAAAACAATGCCAAAAAGAATATTTCTTAAGATAAAAATTGTGTGCACATGTATTTGTATGTGTGTCAGCATGCTCCTTGTGTGTCTGTATGAGTCTTAAGCCGCGTACACACGATTGGACTTTCCGACGGGAAATGTTCGATGACAGGCCGTTGGCGGTAAATCTGACCATGTGCATTCTCCATCGGACAATTGTTGTCGGACTTTCCGTGGACAAATGCTGGCTAGCAGGTTTTAAAATTTTACGCTGATAAATGTGGGTTGTCGGATTTTCTGAGCGCGTGTACACAAGTCCGTCGGACAAAAGTCCAAAGTACAAACACGCAAGCTTGGAAGCAAGGACGAGCCAGAAGCGGTCGTAATAGAGAATTAACATTCATGACGTGGCTAATTATGACATCTCGAAATGCAGCACACATTCTCTTCTTCGTTAATGGGATAATAATGAAGCTGCTTTGCTGGTGATACTGATGGAGCTATTGCAAACTAATTTTCAAAGGCTTTTTTTCTAGTGATATCAAGAATAATATTATTTTTTGTTTTTAAGATCAAAGATACAACTATGTTGGTGTCCTTTGTTAATTTTACATTGTATTTTTTTTAATGTAACTTCCTACTCCCAGACTGTCATTTGAAGTAAAGCCAAGTATTATTCTCCACAATTTTTTTATTGTGCATTAAAAAAAGAAAACACATAAAATTAGATATGCCGCAACATGTCTGGTTGACGAACGACTGTTCAGAAATTAACTGAAAAGGGCGAACTGAAAAGCACAAAATGAAAAGCGTAAAATGTAAAGTGCGAAATGAAAAGCGTGAATCAACACTTACCAAACCTCTACTAACATGAAATTAGCAGAGGGAGCCCAAAGGGTGGCGCTAAAGAGCTGAAAAACCACTTAGTACGTCACTACCTTCGTAATTGTTGGCCAACAATTGTGTGGCCGTGTGTATGCAAGACAAGTTTGGGCCAACGCCCTTCGGACAAAATTCCACAGTTTTGTTGGTGAACAATCAGATCACGTGTACGAGGCTTTAAAGTAGCCTACAAGTACTTTGGGGGGGGCGTAGCTGGATGCTGACCAAGATGGATGTGTGATCTCCCTGCTCCTCACAGACCTGCTCTGAGACCGTGCCTTACAGGGACACAGCTCCACTCTTCCGACAAGGAAATTTCTGATACTCTGAAACACCTTCCAGTTCCAAATAATAAGGCTCCGGGTCCTGATGGCCTCCCATACGAGTATTACAAGTCGTTCTTACCTATCCTGCTCCCGTACATGGTTCGTTTATTTAACGGATTTATGGGCATGGAAGAAATTCCAAGAGATATGCTGGCGTCACATCTCATGCTCATACCCAAACCCGATAAGGACCACACACTGTATGGGAATTACAGGCCCATAGCCCTATTAAATTCAGACCTGAACATTTGTACAAAAATAATGTCAATTCGAGTAAATGAGGTCCTCCCATCCCTGATCCATAAGGATCAGGTGGGTTTCGTCCCAGGACGTCAAGCAGGGGACAACACTAGAAGAGCCATCAATTTAATAGATAACATTAACAGACAAAAAACGAAGCGCTCCTGCTCAGCTTAGATGCTGAGAAAGTCTTCGATAGGCTTAGCTGGCCTTTTATGTTCTCCACCCTTGAAGATCTGGGTTTTCGGGGGGCGTCCCTCAGGGCGATTCTGCATCTATATGCAACTCCAACCGCCTCCATCAAAACACCTTTTGCGGCATCCACCTCCTTCCCTGTTTCGAACGGAACTAGGCAAGGATGTCCGCTCTCCCCGCTGCTGTTCGCCCTGTGCATCGAACCCCTGGTGGCCCAGATCCGGCAAGACCCGAACGTTAGCTGCGTAATGGTTAGAGGTCGCGAGTTTAAAATTTCATTGTTTGTGGACGATGTCCTCCTGACCCTGACACGGCCGCACTCTCCCTAACCTCCATAAACTCTTGGAGGAATATGGATCCCTGTCGGGCTACAAGGTTACCCCAGCTAAATCAGAAGCTCTCCCGCTCAACCTACCTCCCGCGGAAGTACACCGCCTGTCGGAAAACTTTTCATGTGCGTGAAAATCACATGCCATTAAATACTTGGGGGTACACCTCACACCTCGATATGAATCCCTATACAACGCAAAGTTTGGACGTCTATTTGCATTCATCTGATCCCTCTTGACCAAATGGAGACATTACCCAATGTCTTGGTTCGGTCACATCGCCCCGATTAAGATGAACATACTACCTAAACTCCTAAACAAAAAAAGAGGAAGAAAACAAGTCCTGCTGAACCACAACCCATGATATGGGGTGATCTATATACAAGCTAATATAGCTTACCTAAATATGGTACTGTTGCTATAGCCAAAGAAACTATGCATACAAAGAGAAAGATCCTGGTATCTCTACCAGGATCAAAAAGCGGCTACTTCGGCAACAAAAAAGTCTAAATCTGGGTATGTTTCTATAAAAATACAAAATTTATTAAGCCCATTTCGGGCATGTGCTACAAAAAATAATTAAAATGCACCTGTAAATAATGATGCAGCTTCACACTACAAACTTCTCAAGGTTCTCTCAAGGAAGAGAGGTTCCCCAAAGAAGGGTAATCTGATAAACACATTCAGAAAAAAAGAAAAAGAAAAAACACACATAAACAAAAACATACACAAACATGATTAAAAAACCACAACACAGAAAGTCTGGACACCAGCCTACCATCCACAGTGAAATTGATGTGCGATTAACTCGCATCAATGCAGCAAAGCATATAAAGGAAGGAAAATGGGAATAATCCCAAATTCTAATATCACCAAGAAAGTTTCTTACAATTTCACTGTAAATGGCCCTCGGGGGGCTCTCAAAAGAGCGTGGAATCAAAAAAGTGGCCTGTTCATTGATGTAGGAAAACATTGGGTGAGCAATACTGACTAATGAATAATTAAGACACTACAGCTTGGATCCATAGTTGATGATCATCTTTAACCTAAAATAAAAGCTGTCATGTTTTATTATTGCCATGAATGTTGTATGGCTCCAGCCGATATATAAACAAACAATTGGGTCCCTGAAGCTGTTAAACTGAATGGTTTGATCCAATACTTGCAACAGCTCTTTCTGAAGCTTATTCCTGACCTGTCTCCCAGGGATCTCCTTATGGACAGGGCACAAAGGATTCCTAAGCCAGCTTACCTTCCTGACACAGTCCCTAGGGATGTCTTGATGCAGAATAATGTCTACCATATTAAGGAGCGTCTCCTCTGCACGGCCAGATCAGCCTACTCACTTCCTCACCCATACACCGGAGTAGTCCTTTACCAAGACCTGTCTGCTACAACCTACATAGTTACGTAGTTGGTGAGGTTGAAAAAAGACACCAGTTCAACCTATGATTTGTGTGTGTGTGTGTGTGTGTGTGTGTGTGTTTATGTCAATAGTACATTGTATACCCTTGTATGTTGCGGTCGTTAAGGTGCCCATCTAATTTTTTTTTAAACTATCGATGCTCCCATCTGATACCACTGCTTGTGGAAGAGAATTCCACATCCTTACTGCTCTGACAGTAAAGAACACTCTACACAGTTTAAGGTTAAACCGCTTTTCTTCCAATTTTAGTGAATGGCCACGTGTCTTTTTAAATTCCCTTTCACCGAATAGTTTTTTCGGTCTTCTGTTTGCCATGAGGGTGCTTTCTGTGATGTGTTATTAAAATTAACATTACAGTCTTAGTTACTGTATCCCCCGTTTTCTTTGTGAAGACTGAGGAGAAGAATATATTCAAAACCATCTCTTTGTCTTTTGTAACCGGATTCCCTTCATCATCCTTTATTAGGCCAATATGTTCTGGCCTCACTTTCTTACTGTTTATATACTTAAAGAATTTCTTTTTTTTTTTTTTTTTTACTCTCCTCCGCAATGTGCCTTTCGTGTTCTATCTTAGCCACCCTGATTGCACGCTTACATTTCTTTTTGCATTCTTTTTTAAAGTTGGAATGCTGACAAAGACCCCTCAGCCTTGTATTTTTTGATGGCCTTTTCTTTTGCTTTTATATGCATTATTATGTTGGAGTTTAGCCATCCAGGATTTTTTTGTTGGCTCTTTTAAACTTCTTTCCCATTGGAATGCACTGGCCAATACCTTTTAGTATGCTCTTAAAGCACTCCCATTTTTGCTCAGTTTTCCTTGTCCCTAGGATTTTGTCTCATTTAATATCATCTAGCAAAGAGCGCAGTTTAGGGAAGCTGGCTCTTTTGACATTAGGTGTCCTTGTATTACCCTTGTATTTCCTATATCTGTGATTCATACTGAAACTAATTGACCTATGGTCGCTGTTTCCTAAATTGCCCCGTATTTCTACATCCGGGATCGGCCTGTATTGTTAGTAATCAGTAGGTCTACTAACGCATTGTTTCTTGTTGGTGCATTCACCATCTGACCCATGAAATTGTCCTGCAAGACATTTAGGAAATGGCAAGCCTTAAACGAATGTGCGGTTCCTTCTGCCCAGTCTAGATCTGGATAATTAAAATCCTCCATTATAATGACATTTCCCATCCTTGCCACCATTCCAAGCCATGATAGGAGGTCTGCCTCCCCCTCCTCCTTCTGGTTAGGAGGCCTATAGCATACACCCAGTATTACTTTCCCCTTAGTTTCCTCCCTTTCCTCCCTTTGGAGCTCTATCCACAAGGATTCCACCTCCTCCCTAGCTCCATTAGTGATATCGTACCTCACATTCACTTGAACATCATTCTTGATATACAGGCATACTCCTCATCCTTTTTTACACTCCCTATCTCTGCGATATAGGGAATACCCCAGAATGGTTTCCAGCCATTGAGAGCTGTCAAACCAAGTCTCTGAAATTCCCACAAAATCGAAAACCTTCTCATACATCAGCAGCTCTAGTTCATCAATCTTGTTAGCCAATCTTGTTAACTTCTAGCATTGGTCTACAAGCCTTGTAATTTTGTCCAGTCGCATATTATATCCTTGTTAGTTGTTATGAGGCTGCAATTTGGATTTGCCAACTTACCTTGAGTTTTGGTATTCTAGACACTCTACCACTAATGCCCTCAATAGTACCCACTGAACCTTGTTCCACGCTGGCTAACTCTGCATCTGGACCCTCCCCTCCATTACCTAGTTTAAAAGCCCTTCTAACTTTTTGTCCATCTTCTCCCCATTTAGGTGCACTCTGTTCCTGCTAAAAAGCCGATAACCGACTGAGAAGTTGGCCCAGTTCTCCAGGAACCCAAACCCCTCCTTTCTATACCAGCTCCTCAGCCACTTGTTAATTTCCCTAATCTCCTGCTGCCTCTCTGTCATGGCTCGAGGTACCGGTAGTATTTCTGAGAATACTACCTTGGAGGTCCTACTCAATTTAGCTCCAAAGTCCCTGAAATAATTTTTTATGACTCACCTAACCTCTCAGAGAAGAAAAGAATTTTGTTTCAATAAATTTTTATTGGTATTTAGTACGATACAGTAAGAACAATATATTACGTATACATATTAATTATTACTTAGAAATCAGTAAATTGAAGAGTAGAAAGTAGTTGTACAGTGGAGTAAGGTGTACACAGTAGCTCATATATAAGACATAAAATGAAGATTACAATCTTTGCTGGGTTTTGTATCACTTGATTTCTGGTTCTGTTAATTAATTGTGTTTTCCGATGTCGTAACAACCTGTCTTCGTGGCATAAGGCGGTGTTTGTCCTCGGTAGTAGTTCTGACACCGCTCCTCTCAGACACCCCCATGGGAGCTAGCTGTGTCCGAGGAAAAGCGAGATCATCTCATCGTTCAATTGAGATGGTTGTGCTTACTTAAAGGGACGTTGTTATTTCAGTGTACATATACTGTACCAGGAAAGCCATGGCCACCATTTGTTGTGGAATATGTTAAGTCGTCCAGAGGATGATGCTACCATCCGCTCGTATGTAACTGAGTTAAATCTATTACATCTGTTATTGTTGGAGGAGCAGTGTTTTTCCAGTTTCTAGTGAGTAGTAGTCTCGCAGATAGGAGTACCTGAATGATAGAATGTTGCAAAGTATAGGGAAGTTGGTCTATGTCTAGAGATAGTATGGCTAAAGTCGGAATTGGTAGGATTTGTAATTGGGACATTTCAGAGATAACCTGAAATACATTGCTCCAGTAGTGGAGCAGCTTGGGGCAGATCCACAAAATATGCAGGAGGTCTCCCCGTTCACCACAAAGTCTCCAGCAACAATCTGGAAGTTGAGGTTTGAATCTAGAAATAATTGCGGGGGTGAAGTACCATCGAAGGGATATTTTAACTGTTAGTTCCCATAAAGTTGAACATTGTGTGGCTTTTTATGTCACCCTGCAAGCCTTGTGCCATTGTTGAGTTGTAAAAGATTGTTGTAGCTCAGTTTCCCATTGAACGTGTGAGGGTGTTTTGTCGAATGTTTGTTTTTATTGGAGTATATTGTAAAAAAGTGTGATTCCTTTTCGGATTGGGGTGGGTGCTGACAAGAAGGACCATGCTGACGTGTGTATGTATTGAGGGAGATTTGGTAGTTTAAGTAAACATTGTTTGATTTGCGCATATTTGAAGAAGTCAGTGGAAGGGATGAAGAATTCTTTCTGGATGGCAGAGAAGGTCTTAAGAGAACCGTCGGAGTATAAGCTGTGAAGGCATTTTATACCTTTTTTTATCCAGGAAGTAAGGGATATTTGGTTTATGAGGAAATGTAAGGTTTGCAAGGGGATTTCTAAAGAAGTCATTGGTGCTTGTGCGGGGTGGTTGGACATCAAGTATAACCACATTTTAATTGTGATTTTCATGGTTGGAGGTAGATAAGATGGGATTTTAGCTCCCATTTGTGCTGCGAATAGCCAGAGTTTTGTCGGGCCAAATATGTTGTACGTGGATTTAATAGAACCCCAAATTGTTGTAGGATTGGGGAGAAACCATTCCTTTGATTGGGTTAGAATTTAGGCCAAGAAATAGTCCCGGAAGTCTATGTATCCCACACCCTCGTACAGCCTATGTTTAATGAGTTTTGAGTGTGAGCATCTGGATTTTTTCCCACGCCACACATAGTGAGCCAGCATGGTTTGGAGAGCGTGAAAGAATCTGACGGGTATAGAGATGGGGAGAGTCCTAAAGAGGTAGAGAAGTTGCGGGAGATGAATCATTTTAAATGCAGCCAGTCTACCCCACCAGGAAAACTCGTGTTTGGACATATTGTTGAGGTCAGCCTGGATTTTGTCACGTAAAGGGAGATAGTTGTGCGAGAACAGTGAATTTGTGGATCTCGTGAGGCGGATACCTAGGTATTGTATGCTCTTTTCCGCCCAAGTGTATGGAAATTGTTGTTGTAATAAATTCCATGAGGTCGCGTCTAATCCTAGATCAAGAATGTAAGATTTTGTCGGATTGGCTTTATAATAGGATACCTCTCCGAACCAGGTTAGGAGTTTGTGGACTTCTTGGAGGGATGAAGATGGATTAGTAATCATCAGGATTACATCATCCGCAAATAGGCTTATTTTATTGATTGATTTACCTATTGTGATGCCTGTAATGTTGGTGTTAGACCGGATATGTTCAGCTAGGGGTTCCATTACTAGATTAAAAATCAGGGGGTAAAGTGGGCAGCCTTGTCTGGTTCCGTTTGTTATTTGGAAAGGAGATGATAGTAAGTTAGAATTTAATACACGCGCCGATGGGGTGGTGTAAAGTGCCAATATGGCCTGGAGGATAGGTCCTTTGAAACCAAATTTTAGGAGAGTTTTAGATAGATATTGCCAGTTAACTCTATCGAACGCCTTCTCTGTATCCAAAGATAGGAGCAGAGAAGGCGTTCCCGTTGAGCTGGAGTGGTGAATAATGTTAATTAATCTTCTAGTTGCGTCCGAAGTTTGCCGACCTTTAGTGAATCCCGTTTGGTCCATATGGATCAGTGAAGGAAGAATATTTACAAGCCTGTTAGCTATTATTTTAGCGTATAGTTTGAGATTCAATAGAGATATAGGGCGAAAATTTTGGGGATTGGTAGGCTCTTTCCCAGGCTTAGGTAGGGTGATCACTAGTGCTGATAACATTTCAGTAGGAAATGATGAGGAGGATGCAGTGTGGTTGAATAGTGTACACAGATGAGGGGTCAGTGTACTTTCAAATACTTTGAAGTATTCCCCAGTGTAGCCGTCCGGTCCAGGGGATTTGGAGTTAGGGAGATTTGTAATGGCTAATCTGATTTCTTGCTCTGTGAAGGGATTCATTAGGTACGATAGTTGGTCAGGCGATAGAGAGGGTAGATTTACCCGATCAAGGAAGGATTGAATCTCCTTCTGGGTGGGTTGGTGAGTATCAGTATCAGTGTTTAAGTTGTACAGGTCTCCGTAGTAGGAACTGAATGTGTCCGCTATTGCCTGAGGGTTGATGATTTTATCCTGTGTAACAGGATGAACCAGATGTGCTATTCTAGTCTTTAGTCTTTGCCCTTTGATACGTCGGGCCATAGCTTTCCCCGCTTTATTACTTATGACATAGGATGTAGCTTTCAGCTTTCTAAGATTTAATTCATAGCTCTCAAGCAATAGGGATCGGAGTTCGTGCCGCAATTTGAAAAATTGGGATTGCAGTGTAGGTAATGGGTTTTTTTTGTTTTTGATCATCTATTGTGGCTATTTGTGCAGTTAATTCTTCCAACCTCTGCATCCTCCTCTTTTTCATTTTAGATCCAAGTTGAATAAAGAATCCTCTCATGAAGGATTTGTGAGCATTCCACAGGACTGCCGGGTCAGCCACTGAGCCAGTATTAGTAAGGAAAAATTCCTTGAGTTTCTGGGATAATTGGGAGACATTGGATGGATGTTGTAGTAGAGAGTTGTTAACTCTCCATATGAAAGAATTAGGATTGGTGGAATTATTTGTAATTTTAATTCTTATAGGCGTGTGGTCTGACCAGGTGGTGGTGTGGATTTTAGATTCATAAATATTTTGCAATAACCATTTGTCTGATACAAAGAGGTCAATGCGTGAATACGTGTTGTGCCACGGGGAAAGGTATGTGTAATCTCTTTCAGCCGCGTGACCACACCTCCAGGCATCATACAGGTCGTTGGACGTTAAGAACGAGTTCAATGGTGATGGGAATCTCTTTGGCCCAGAAGATGAGTCCATCTCATTGTCTGGAACTAAATTGAAGTCCCCACAGATTAGTAAATGACCTTGTTGTACTTCCCTTATCGCTTTAAGAGTATTTTTTAGGAAGGACAGTTGCCTTTGGTTTGGGGCATATATAGATACCAATGTGTATTGGACATTGTTGATGGTACATACTAGGATTATGAAGCGACCTTCTGGGTCCAAGGAAGATTTCTGTAGCTGGAAGGAGACCGTGTCTCTAATAGCAATTAGAATTCCTCGTTGTTTTTTAGAGAAACACAATTTGTAGATGATTGGATATGCTTTATGTTGGCAGAAAGGGGTGGAGTTTTGGTCAAAATGTGTCTCTTGCACGCATAGTATATCGCTGTTGTGCTCTAGCACTGTTTTCCACAAGGAGGTCCTCTTTGCAGGGTGGTTTAAACCCTTGGCATTGATGGATAGTACATTGATAGCCATTATGGCAATGTGGATGTCGGTGACACAGTGTTAGAAGAAGAGCAAGAAAAGGCTAACTCACTGTTGATGTATGGGCGATATCTGCACGGATGGTTTTGGATGCTGGATTCCACAGGGCAATCTGCTGTTCTCTTATTGTAGGTGTTGAACGATTCTTGTAGATGGTATAATATTAGGTACTATGCTCCACTGTTGTAGAAAGGATTAAAGAACGATAAACCAGAAACAGTTAACTGTAACTCAGAGGTTAGTATACCAACGTGTGATACTAACCAATTCAAGGGGGAAAGTTCAGAATAGGTGTTACTCAGCTTGACCTATGACCGGGTTTGTATTTGTGTTGGAAGCCTGTTTTTTGATGCTTAGCATTGTGCTGCATCATTGTGTTTGGTAATTCATGGATTATACCCCAGGACTGCAGTAGAAGGAGACCATCGTCGATGTTAGAAACTGTGTGGGACGCCCCATTTTTGGTGATAATCATTGTGGCAGGATGACACCATTTATATGGGATCTTGTGATTGTTTAGGGCTTTGGTGAGTGTTTTCATCTGGCGTCTCAAATTGAGAGTGTATTGGGAGAGATCAGCGTACAGGTGTATCCAAGAGTACGGAGCCGGGAGATTAGGGCTTGATCTTGCTTTTGCTAGGAGTTTCTCTTTAGTGGGGAAAAAGTGGATTTTCATTAGGACATCTCTGGGAATGGTTGCTTCTAGGTGTTTTGGTTTTGGTATGCGGTGGATGCGATCAATACTTCTTTTAATCGGAGATATGTCTGGTAGTAGCTGAGCTATCATATCTTCTGCATATTTTTGCAGATCAGTTGGGGCTACTGACTCGGGAACCCCCCGCAGTTTGACATTGTTTCTTCTCAAGCGGTCCTCGTGGTCCGCGATTTTCGCTTTAATCCAGTCAGTGTCATTAGATTGCTCTTTGTAAGCATCTATGAGGTCGTTTTACAGTAATGGTACAGGCATCCATTTTGTGCTCAATGTGCTGTACCCTCTCTCCCAATCCCTGCATGTCAGTTGAGAATTTGCCAATCATGGTGGAGATATTGAGCATTAGAGATGATTGTAGGGAGAGGAGCATGTCCTTCATTGTTGTGTCCAGGACCGGTTGGCCAGATGTGGGGTAGTTAGCTATTAGTGAAGGTGCGTTTAGGCCTACCTGATCCGGGGAAGAGGCAGAGCATACAGCGCCTAAGGCCTGCGTCGCGGGATCCATTCTCATCCATGCCTAAGCTGGGCTGCTTGGCTCCGAGGAGGGAAGATGCGGGCTCCGGGCTAGTGGGAGAACATTTTCATCCTCCCATGATCCAGGATTGTCATCCGGGAGATCTGTATAGGGTGATGAGGCCTGTGTATTGTCCCTGCTGGTGCCATCTTGCCAGGTCTCTCCGGCCAACGCTGGCATCGTGAAGAAGTTGGTGAGCTTCTTAGGGTATCTGTCTTCCTTACGCTTGTGGGACTGCATGGAGTGGGCTCCGGTGATGCTGCGGAGCTGTCGGATGGTTCCTAACGTGGGTCCTACCTCTAGTTAAGTCGCTTGTCACCGGTGCTTGGTCAGAGCTGTTAGCTTAAGCGGCTATCTCGATCGCGCGCAAGCCATGCCCCCCAGAAGAAAAGAATTTGTGCCTATCACTACGACCTTGAGAAACCGTTAGATACAAAGCTACTAGTTACCTATCAAAACCAGCAAGTTACCATAACCTCTCCAAATGAAGGATATAAAAAACTGCACAACGGGGAACTAACACTGCCACCACCACCCAACCCCACAAGGAACAACTCAAACTCTAAATCCTAAATGTAATGGTAACACAAAGTTCAATACTGAGTGAAACCCTTGTTGGCTCTGTTTGCTACCGTGTCCTCCTTCATGGCAAACAGGCTGGTTAATATCTGTTATGTTAACCGGTGTGCTTTTCTCACACACCCCTAGCATGAATTGAGCTATGCATACAGCTCTGTCTTAGCTTAATTGTTACTACTGTAGTTCATCTGAATTGCTCTTTTTGTTTTTCCTTTTCTGTATTTTTAGTTACTGCTCTGCTTTTTGCTAAAGTTAGCACAGATACGGGTATCACCCCAACCCAGTGAGAGATGCTTCCAGAAGGTAGCCAAGGTCTTGTGCACCTCTTCACTCTCCTCCCTGCCGGAGGAGTACCGCGATTTTAGCGATGTCTTTGACAAAGGTCAAGCCGGTACTTTGCCTCCACACCGGTCATATGATTGCACAATTGACCTTCAACCTGGTGTCATACCCCCTTGTGGCTGGGTTTACCCTTTGTCGGTCTTGGAGGATAAGGTCATGGAGAAGTATGTTGCAGACGCACTTTCTCAAGGTTTCATCAGCAAATCCTCGTCTCCTGCTGGTGCTGGTCTCTTTTTTGTGAAGAAGAAGAGTGGTGAACTGAGACCTTGTATCGATTATAGGGGTCTCAATCGTTTCATGATTAAGAATGCCTATCCCATTCCGTTGATTACGGAGTTATTTGACCGCCTCAAGGGAACAACGGTTTTCACAAAGCTTATTTTGAGAGGGGCATACAGTCTCGTCAAGATTAAGAAGGGCGACGAGTGGAAAACTGCATTTAATACCAGATCAGGTAATTATGAGTATTTCGTAATGCCTTTGGCCTTTGTAACACTCCGGCAGTTTTCCAGGAGTTCATTAACGATGTCCTCTGAGATTTGTTACAGTTATGTGTGGTGGTTTATCTTGACGATATCCTCATATTTTCCAGGTCCCTGGAGAGCCACCACACAGATGTCTGTCATGTGCTTCAGAGAGAACAATCTTTATTGTAAATTGGAAAAATGTGAATTCCATTGTGAACAGGTTAAATTCCTGGGCTATATCATTTCCACTCCTGGTTTTTCGATGGACCCAGAGAAACTTTCAGCAGTCCTACAGTGGCCCCGACCCATGGGTTTACGTCCTCTGCAGTGCTTTCTTGGCTTTGCCAACTATTATCGGAAGTTTTTTCGTTACTTCTCGTCTCTGGTCAAGCCCCTGATTGATATGACCAGGAAAGACGCAACCCACAGAGTTGGTCTCCGGAGTCCATTAAGGCCTTTGAGAATCTCAAGGCTGCCTTTGTTTCTGCTCCTGTATTGGCACACCCTGATCCTACGTTGCCTTTTATCCTAGAAGTTGATGCTTCTGAGACTGGAGTTGGCGCCCTTCTGTCTCAACGTCCTAACTCTGAGTGCGCTATGCATCCGTGTGGCTACTTTTCCAAAAAATTGTCACCAGCAGAGTGCAATTACGAGATTGGTGACAGAGAGCTGTTGGCGATCATTTTAGCCCTGAAAGAATTGAGACATCTCCTTGAAGGTAACACTGTGCTGGTTCTCATTCTTACTGACCATAAGAATCTCACATTCATGTCTGAGGCCAAGCGCTTCTCTCCCAGAAGGGCGCAATGGGCTCTTTTCTTTTCTCTCAAGTTTTAATTACATTGTCTCATTCTTACCCGGTACTAAGAATGTAAGGACTGACACCTTGTCACGACAATTTTCCTCCACTTCCAAGATGGAGTCAGTTCCGGTTCCTGTGATTCCTCCTGATCATATTCTGGCTATGGTTCGCACCAGTCTTACTTTTCCTTTGGGTGACACAATTATTGCTGCTCAGGTCGATGCTCCTCCTGAAAAACCTTGCGATCGCTGCTTTGTTCCCGAGAGTCTCCATACTGCTGTGCTCCAGACTTACCATTCTCCCAAGGCTACTGGCCACCCTGTGAAGAATCACCTCTTTTGGGCCATTTCCCAACAATTCTGGTGGCCCAGTCTACGTGCTGATGTAACTGCCTTCATAGCTGCCTGTTCTGTGTGTGCTTAGAGTAAGACTCCACAACACCTTCCAGTGGGCCTCCTACAACCCATACCTAATGGAGAGAGGCCATGGACCCACCTGTCTATGGATTTCATTGTGGAGTTACCCAACTCCCAGGGCAACACAGTTATCCTTATGGTGGTTGACCAGTTCTCGAAAATGTTGCATTGTATTCCACTCAAGAAGTTGCCTACTTCTAAGGAACTGGCTTCTATTTTTGCTCGGAAGATTTACCGCTTACATGGGCTACCCAAGGTGATTGTCTCAGACAGGGGTAGTCAGTTTGTGTCCCGGTTCTGGCAAGCCTTTTGTGCACAGTTAGGTTTTCAGCTTGCTTTTCTCTGCGTATCACCCGCAGTCTAATGGGGCCTCAGAATGAGCCAAACAGTCCTTGGAGCAATTCCTATGTTGCTATATTTCTGACCATCATAACAACTGGTCAGACCTTTTACCATGGGCAGAAGTTTGCTCACAATAGTGCCTTGAAATCAGCTTCCTGTTTGTCCCCATTTATGGCGAACTATGGTTTCCAACCTTTCGTGTTGCCTGGCTCATTTGTTCCGCATTAGAGGAGCTTCTCTGTGGCCTTCGTTCCACTTGGGCACAAGTCCAGGAGGCTTTGCGACATGCTAACGATAGGTACAGACTCCATGCTGACCGCAGACGCCTGCCTGCACCTTCCTACCAGGTTGGGGACAGAGTCTGGCTGTCGTCTCGCAACCTCCGACTTCGTTTTCCTTCTTTGAAGTTCGCACCTCGGTTTATTGGGCCTTTCCGTATCCTTCACAGAATTAACCCAGTGGCTTACGCGTTGGACCTTCCTCTTAGTATGCGCATCTCTAATGTGTTTCATGTCTCCTTATTGAAACCTTTGGTCTGCAACCGCTTTACCACCTCGGTGCCACATCCTTACAGATTGAGAACCATGAGGAGTAGGGATGAGCTTCGTGTTCGAGTCGAACCCATGTTCGACTCGAACATCGGCTGTTCGATCGTTCGTCGAATTGCGAACGATATGGGCCGTTCGCGCCAAATTCGTGTGGCGCGTCACGGCCCATAATTCACTGCGGCATCGCAGTGCATTGCTGGCTGATGATTGGCCAAGCATGCACTATGACCCGCATGCTTGGCCAATCACAGCGCCGTCAGTAGAGAGAGCTGTAATTGGCCAAAGCCAGGGTGGCTTTGGCCAATTATGGCTCAGGGGATTTAGTACACACCCCACACGATATAAGGCCGCCTGCACGGCGGCCCTGTGTAGTGTGTGTTCCGGTGTGCTGAGAGATAGAGAGAGAGAGAGACAGTGTCATTTGATTTGAGTTAGATAGATTAGGCAGAACAGTCAGTCAGTTAGCTGCACTTACAGTGTATTGTGTATATATATGCATCACAGGTGTTGCATATATATATATACACTGTATTCAGTTTAGCTAGATCCGTTCCTGTTATCTTCTATCTAGACTATTTACATATAATGCAGTGCGTCCTGCTCACAGTGTTTAGCTAGATCCGTTCCTGCTATTTACATTTAGTGCAGTGCGTCCTGCTCACAGTGTTCAGCTAGATCCGTTCCTGTTATCTTCTAGACTATTTACATTTAGTGCAGTGCGTCCTGCTCACAGTGTTCAGCTAGATCCGTTCCTGCAATTTACATTTAGTGCAGTGCATCCTGCTCACAGTGTTCAGCTAGATCCGTTCCTGCTATTTACATTTAGTGCAGTGCGTCCTGCTCACAGTGTTCAGCTAGATCCGTTCCTGCTATTTACATTTAGTGCAGTGCGTCCTGCTCACAGTGTTCAGCTAGATCCGTTCCTGTTATTTACATTTAGTGCAGTGCGTCCTGCTCACAGTGTTCAGCTAGATCCGTTCCTGCTATTTACATTTAGTGCAGTGCGTCCTGCTCACAGTGTTCAGCTAGATCCGTTCCTGCTATTTACATTTAGTGCAGTGCGTCCTGCTCACAGTGTTCAGCTAGATCCGTTCCTGCTATTTACATTTAGTGCAGTGCGTCCTGCTCACAGTGTTCAGCTAGATCCGTTCCTGCTATTTACATTTAGTGCAGTGCGTCCTGCTCACAGTGTTCAGCTAGATCCGTTCCTGTTATTTACATTTAGTGCAGTGCGTCCTGCTCACAGTGTTCAGCTAGATCCGTTCCTGCTATTTACATTTAGTGCAGTGCGTCCTGCTCACAGTGTTCAGCTAGAGCCGTTCCTGCTATTTACATTTAGTGCAGTGCGTCCTGCTCACAGTGTTCAGCTAGATCCGTTCCTGTTATCTTCTAGACTATTTACATTTAGTGCAGTGCGTCCTGCTCACAGTGTTCAGCTAGATCCGTTCCTGCTATTTACATTTAGTGCAGTGCGTCCTGCTCACAGTGTTCAGCTAGATCCGTTCCTGCTATTTACATTTAGTGCAGTGCGTCCTGCTCACAGTGTTCAGCTAGATCCGTTCCTGCTATTTACATTTAGTGCAGTGAGTCCTGCTCACAGTGTTCAGCTAGATCCGTTCCTGTTATCTTCTAGACTATTTACATTTAGTGCAGTGCGTCCTGCTCACAGTGTTCAGCTAGATCCGTTCCTGTTATTTACATTTAGTGCAGTGCGTCCTGCTCACAGTGTTCAGCTAGATCCGTTCCTGCTATTTACATTTAGTGCAGTGCGTCCTGCTCACAGTGTTCAGCTAGAGCCGTTCCTGCTATTTACATTTAGTGCAGTGCGTCCTGCTCACAGTGTTCAGCAAGATCCGTTCCTGTTATCTTCTAGACTATTTACATTTAGTGCAGTGCGTCTTGCTCACAGTGTTCAGCTAGATCCGTTCCTGTTATCTTCCTACTGACAGGCAGGCTTGTCTGGTTACAGTATATAAAGCTACCTGAAGAAAATTACAGGTGTTCTATTTGATCCTATTAGTACCACGGTCAGGCAGCTAGACTATTTACATTTAGTACAGTGCGTCCTGCTCACAGTGTACAGCTAGATCCGTTCCTGTTATCTTCCTACTGACAGGCAGGCTTGTCTGGTTACAGTATATAAAGCTACCTGAAGAAAATTACAGGTGTTCTATTTGATCCTATTAGTACCATGGTCAGGCAGCTAGACTATTTACATTTAGTACAGTGCGTCCTGCTCACAGTGTTCAGCTAGATCTGTTCCTGTTATCTTCCTACTGACAGGCAGGCTTGTCTGGTTACAGTATATAAAGCTACCTGAAGAAAATTACAGGTGTTCTATCCCAGCTTAGTGCAGCTACAGGCCATTAGTATGTCTGGAAGACCAAGAAGGAGAGGCAGACAGTCACAAGCCAATAAGAGAGGGCAAGCAGGCTCTGTGTCTAGTGCTGGTCGTGGAGACGGTGCATCCTCATCAGCACGTGGCCATGGGACACGCTTGGCCTTTTTTTCGGCAGCTGGCCGTGTTGAGCCGCAACATGCGGAAGACTTGGTCGAGTGGATGACCAAACCGTCCTCATCCTCCTCATCCTCTCTCACCCATGCCCAGGGTGCTTTGTCTGGCAAAGCAGCGGCCTCTTCCCTCAGCTCAATGTCATCAGTGACTCCTTCCCTAGCTCCACCATGTCCTCATGAGGATTCCCTCGAACTGTTTGACCACAGTGTTGGGTACATGCTCCAGGAGGATGCCCAGCGTTTGGAAGGCTCTGATGACGATACTGAGCTCGATGAAGGCAGTAACATGAGCACGGACAGAGGGGGTGCCCAAGAAGAACAGCAATCTGGCAGTCATGCTCCCCCTGCTGCAGCATACTGCCAGGTTTGCTCCAGTGATGAGGAGGGAGGGGATGATGAGGTCACTGACTCAACGTGGGTGCCTGATAGGAGAGAGGAGGAGGAGGAGGAGGAGGAGGAGGCGGCGGCACATCACCAACGAGGCAGGATGCCCTCCAGGGGCCAGCCTAAGGGCAGCACATTGACTGCATCACACCCCAAAGCTCCACATGTGCAGGGCGCTGCAGTCTCTGCGCGTTATTCAAAAAGTTCTTTGGTGTGGGCCTTTTTTGAGACGAGTGCATCAGATCGCACCGCTGCTATTTGCAACATATGTCTCAAGCGTATCTCGCGTGGCCAAAACATCTCCCGCTTGGGTACCACATGCTTGACCAGACATATGTTGACCTGCCATGCAGTTCGTTGGCAAGCGTATCTAAAAGACCCACACCAAAGAACAAAGAGGATCTCTCCTTGCTCCTCATCAGCTGAGATTTCCAACCCCACTAGACCTTCAGTCCTCTCTGAGACCTGCAGTGAGAGGAATGAAGGTGTAGAATTAGGTGTGTCACAGCCAAGTACTTGTGGGCAATCTGCTTTTGGTACACCGACGTCAGATTGTACCAGGCAAATTTCCCTGCCCCAGCTGCTGCACCGCCGAAAGAAGTTTGCTCCCAGCCATCCACATGCCCAGCGGTTGAATGCTAGCTTGGCAAAATTGCTAGCACTTCAACTGCTGCCTTTTCAGTTGGTAGACTCTGCCCCCTTCCGTGAGTTTGTGGAATGTGCGGTTCCTCAGTGGCAGGTACCCAAACGCCACTTTTTCTCACGGAAGGCGATTCCGGCTCTCTACCGGCATGTGGAAGGCAATGTCCATGCCTCGCTGGACAGGGCGGTCAGCGGTAAGGTGCATATTACCGCTGACTCATGGTCCAGCAGGCATGGACAGGGACGTTACCTAAGTTTCACGGCGCATTGGGTGACTCTGCTGGCAGCTGGGAAGGATGCAGGACAAGGTGCAGTAGTGTTGGAGGTTGTTCCGCCACCACGCCTCCAAAATGCTGATTGTGACACACCTCTCTCCTCCACCCCCTCCTCTTCTTCTTCCTCCATGGCCTCTTCCTCGGAACCAGCGGTGCTCCGTAGGCGTTCAAGGGGCTACGCAAGTACGCAGGCCAAAAGATGCCATGCGGTGCTTGAGCTGGTGTGCTTGGGGGACAGGAGCCACACTGGGGCAGAGGTTCTGTCAGCTCTGCAGGGGCAGGTTCAGAGGTGGTTGACGCCACGCCAACTTAAGGCAGGAATGGTGGTTTGCGACAATGGCACCAACCTCCTCTCTGCCCTCCGACAGGGACAAATGACCCATGTGCCCTGTTTGGCTCACGTCCTTAACTTGGTGGTGCAGCGGTTCTTGGGCAGGTACCCGGGCTTACAGGATGTCCTGAGGCAGGCCAGGAAAGTCTGTGTGCATTTCCGCCGGTCATATAATGCCAGTGCTCGGCTGACGGACCTCCAAAAGGAGTTTAACCTGCCCAAGAACCGCCTAATCTGTGACATGCCCACCAGGTGGAACTCAACGTTGGCCATGCTGCAGCGGCTGTACACGCAGCAGAGGGCCATCAACGAGTACCTGTGCGACTATGGCACCAGGACAGGGTCAGGGGAGCTTGGTTTTTTTTCCCCACGCCAGTGGGCCATGATCAGGGATGCATGCACTGTCCTGTCACCATTCGAGGAGGCCACGAGGATGGTGAGCAGTGACAGTGCATGCATCAGTGACACTGTCCCCCTTGTCCACCTGTTGGAGCACACGCTGCGTGGAATAATGGACAGGGCACTTGAGGCAGAACAGAGGCAGGAAGAGGAGGACTTCCTTAGCTCTCAAGGCCCCCTTTATCCAGACAGTGTTCCTGCGTGCCCGCCGATCACACAGGAAGAGGACGAGGAGGAAGAGGAGGAGGAGGAGGAGGAAGATTGTGTCAGTATGGAGGTGGAGCCTGGCACTCAGCATCAGCAGCAGTCTTTAAGGGATCAGTCCCAAGAAACACATGGACTTGTACGTGGCTGGGAGGAGGTGGCTGCGGACCATGTCGTTCTTAGTGACCCAGAGGACTCCGGACCGAATGCCTCAGCAAACCTACGCTGCGTGGCCTCCCTGATCCTGCAAAGCCTGCGTAAGGATCCTCGTATTCGTGGTATCAAGGAGAAGGACCAATACTGGCTGGCAACCCTCCTTGATCCACGTTACAAGGGTAAGGTTGCGGACCTTATCTTGCCATCGCAGAGGGAGCAGAGGATGAAACATCTTCGGGAGGCCTTGCAGAAAGGTCTGTGCAACACGTTCCCAGAGACTGGGAGGTTACAAACTCCTGTTTCTGGACAACGTGTTGCTGAGGCTTCGGTCAGTCAAAGAAGGAGCGGTGGAGAAGGTGCCCGTCTGACCGATGCGTTCAGACAATTTTTTGGTCCGCAGCCCCAAGGTATGATCGGTTCCAGCAACCATCGCCAGCGTCTGTTTTACATGGTGCAGGAATACCTAGGGGCAAGATCAGACTTGGACACCTTTGCCACCGAAAATCCTCTGGGTTACTGGGTCTTGAGGATGGATCACTGGCCAGAGCTTGCACAGTATGCAATTGAGCTACTGGCCTGTCCTGCATCCAGCGTTCTTTCGGAACGCACATTCAGTGCTGCTGGAGGCGTGGTAACCGATCACAGGGTGCGTCTGTCCACCGACTCGGTCGATCGGCTGACCTTCATAAAAATGAATGAGTCTTGGATCACCACCAGCTACCAAGCACCTGATGCTGATGTAACCGAATAATTTTTTTTGAAATCTCAGATCCCTTCAAAGACTGCCTATGCTGATGCTGAGTGACTATCCCTGAGTAATTATCCTCTTCCTCCTCAATCATCACGCTGATAGCTTGTAAGAACATTTTTGGTTCTGGGCGCCACCACCAGTCCATAAGGCACAATTTTTCAGCCCCTGTTTAACAGGGGCGTGTAATTACAATTTTTGATGTAATACTTTGCAGCAGGGCTCGTTCCTGCATTCCAACTAGAGTGTCTGTGAGGGGTTGCAGTGTTGTGGCACCAGCACCAGTGCCTAAGGCCCAATTTTTCTGCCCCTGTCTAACAGGGGCGTGTAATTACAATTTTTGATGCAATACTTTGCAGCAGGGCTCGTTCCTGCGTTCCAACTAGAGTGTCTGTGAGGGGTTGCAGTGTTGTGGCACCAGCACCAGTGCCTAAGGCCCAATTTTTCTGCCCCTGTCTAACAGGGGCGTGTAATTACAATTTTTGATGCAATACTTTGCAGCAGGGCTCGTTCCTGCGTTCCAACTAGAGTGTCTGTGAGGGGTTGCAGTGTTGTGGCACCAGAACCAGTGCCTAAGGCCCAATTTTTCTGCCCCTGTCTAACAGGGGCGTGTAATTACAATTTTTGAAGCAATACTTTGCAGCAGGGCTCGTTCCTGCGTTCCAACTAGAGTGTCTGTGAGGGGTTGCAGTGTTGTGGCACCAGCACCAGTGCCTAAGGCCTAATTTTTCAGCTCCTGTTCAACAGGGGCATGTAATTACAATTCTTGATCTAATATTTCACAGCAGGGCCCTGTGAGGGCTTACAGTGTTGTGGCCACAGCAACACCTAAGGCCCAAATTTCTGCTGAGTATATAGGGCAGGACCCTACTTTCAAACATCTAACTTACAAACGACTCCTACTTGCAAACGGAAGGAGACAACAGGAAGTGAGATGAAATCTACCCCTAGGAAGGGAAATTCTCTCCTGTAAGAATTAATATGGGAAAACAATTTCTCCTTTCCACTGATGCTTTCCAATCCTTGTTCCACAAAAAAACCCAAATTTTCAAAAAACATTTTTCATTGGGACAAAAAAGTGAGGTGAAATCTTCTGAAGAGGAGGAAAGACAGCAAAACAAATGTCACAGGGGTGATAACCCTTCCCTATGTTTTCCAAAAAGCTTAGAAAAGATTTTTTGGCTGGAGCTAAACACGTTAAAAATGTTCAAAATTACAAACAGATTCTACTTAACAACAAACCTACAGTCCCTGTCTTGTTTGCACCGCCTGTATACTGCTGTTCAGAGTATATAGGGCCTGGTGGCCCCACACCTTTCCTTATTTTAATTTGGGTGCGGGGTTCCCCTTAATATCCATACAAGACCCAAAGGGCCTGGTAATGGACTGGGGGGTACCCATGCCGTTTGTCTCACTGATTTTCATCCATATTGCCATGACCCGACATGACATTAAACCCGCAAGCAGTTTTAAATGAGATTTTTTCCTTTAAAAATGACATTTGGTGCAGGGACTGTTCTAAACATGGGAAACACGCGTCACTTTACAGGCATACTATAGACACCCCCCAGGTACGCTATTTAAAGGAATATTTCACTTTTTTTTTTTTTACTTTAAGCATCATTAAAATCACTGCTCCCGAAAAAACGGCCGTTTTTAAAAGTTTTTTTTGCATTGATACATGTCCCCTGGGGTAGGACCCGGGTCCCCAAACCCTTTTTAGGACAATACCATGCAAATTAGCCTTTAAAATGAGCACTTTTGATTTCGAACGTTCGAGTCCCATAGACGTCAATGGGGTTCTAACGTTCGTGCGAACTTTCGGTCCGTTCGCGGGTTCTGGTGCGAACCGAACCGGGGGGTGTTCGGCTCATCCCTAATGAGGAGTATGAAGTACAATCCATTGTTGACTCCCGTAGGTTCCGTGGGCGCATACAGTACCTGGTGCATTGGAAGGGGTACGGTCTGGAGGAACGTTCTTGGGTCTCATCCTCGAACATACATGCCCCTGTCCTCCTCCGTGATTTCCATAGACATTTTCCCCTCAAGCCCGGTGGTCCTTCGAGGGGGAGGGGTCATGGAGGAGGGGGTACAGTCAGGGCTGGGCTCAGCCCTTCCTTCTCTGAGCTGGCCGCTCAGCTGTCGGCTAATTGCCAGCTCCTTTCTCTCCACAGTGATTTAGCTGTTGATGATCTGCTCGTCAGTCCTGGCTACTTAAAGCCGTCCAGCTCACTTCATCTCTGCCTACGCCTTTGGACACATCTCAGAGACTTTCTCCTGCGTTCCTGTTGAAGATGTTATGGCTCCTGATCCTGCTTGCTGTATTATTACATTGATCTCTGGCTCTGACATTGGCATTGGCTGACTACCCGATCTGGTTACTGAATTCTGGCTATGTATTGACTGCGCTTACTCTGTTTACCTTTTTATTATTATTAAACATGTTTGATTAACTGTACTTCTCTCTCGGTCTGATTCATGGTTTCTGACAACTTAACAATTACCTTAACCTCATATAATTTGGAAGGGGGGATTGTGGAGTGAATGCCCATGACTGAGTACCATAAGTACGCTTGAGACTTTTAGGCTAGGTTCACATCTATTCTCAACACGCAATTTTGATGCGTTTTTGCATCTGGTTTTCAAGCATTTCATTTATTTTTTCTCTCCTTGACAAACTGTAAATAGCCAGTTGTTAACCACTTCGCACCCAGCCACTTCACATGGTGGGAGCTTTGCCGTTCTGAGTGGACATTCCCGTACCTCCCTTCAGAACATGTGCCTCACTCTGCCTCGGGGCCGCACAATTGTGCCATCCTGTGATGGCTGTGTCGTTCGGACACAGCACATCACAGATTGGGACGTGGGCACTGTGATTGGCACTCCTGATCACATGATGGCTTTCACACAGTGTAAACAGAGACACGCTTCTTTGTGTCAGCTCTCCTTGCTGAGCCCAGTGAGAGATCACACAGACTGCAACCATCCCCACAAAGTACACCAAGCACCACTGTTCCTGTCCAAGTGTCCCATCAACATCTGTACCAGTGCATAAAACATCTGTCATTGTGTACTAGTGTCTCATCAACATCCATCACAGTGTACCAGTGCACAAAAACATCTGTCACAGTGTGCCAGTGTCCCACCAATAAAAAAAAAATGTAATGCGCCCCATACCCCCCGTGCTTGCGCGCAAAGGTGAACACACACGTTGGTCCCTTGAGCATATGCAAACAGCAATCGACCACACATGTGAGGTATTGCTGTAAAGATCAATGTGAGAGCAATAATTCTAGCACCAGAGCTCCTCTGTAACTCTAAACTGGTAACCTGTAAAGGCCTATAAAGAGTTGCCTATGGAGATTTTTAAATACCTGTCAGGGCTGGGCTCAGCCCTTCCTTCTCTGAGCTGGCCACTCAGCTGTCGGCTAATTGCCAACTCCTATCTATCCATAGTTACTCACCTGTTTATGATATCCTGCTGGTCAGTCCTGCCTACTTAAGCCGTCCAGCCCAGAGGATCTATGCCTTCGCCCTGGTCAACATCACAGAGACAATCTCCTGCGTTCCTGTTTAAAGACTTGCTTGGCTGACATCCCTTCTGGCTCCAGATCCTGCTTGATGTTCCACTACACTGATCCCTGACTTTCTGGCTTGGCTGACTATCCGTTCCAGTTACCAAACTTTGGCTATATTTTGACTACATTTGTACGTTTGTTTACTTTTATTATTAAACATGTGTGATTAACTGTACTTCTGTCTCGGTCTGATTTCATGGTTTCTGACAATGCCAAAGTTTGGCGCCACTTCATAAGCATGCAAAATTTTAAAGCGTGACATGTTAGGTATCTATTTACTTGGTGCAACACCATATTTTTTTATATTTTACTAAAAAAATGGGCATTATATTGTGTTTGTGTGCATTAAAATTCTTTAAAGTTAAATTAGTACAGCTTGGAAAGGCAACGAAATTGAATATTCCAATAAGCCCCATAGGATGTTAGTTAAGAAGTTACGCCCGCGCCCATTCAACTCATTCCCTGACTTCCTTTCCCACACTGATGGATCCAGAACCCTTTGCCCCCAAGAAATGTCCAAAATCTTTGGTAAATTCTATCATAAACTGTATAACTGCTTAACCCCAGACAACCATTTTAACTTTACCCAAGCAAAATTTGAGGAATTCTTCTCCAACCTAAAGCTCCCGAACCTGTCTTCACCAGACCTAGCTAGCTTAAACACAGCTATAACTGCAGAAGTACTCCTAATTATAATTAAAGATCTCCCATTACATAAGTCACCTGGTCCTGATGGATTACCCTACTTTTATTATAAAACCTTCCTTGACATACTGTCCCCCCATATGCTGACTCTCTACGGTTCCCGACTCAAAGGCCAACCCCCACACCCACAATTCTCCCACTCATATATTTCTGTCATCCCTAAGCCTGGTAAGGACCCCTGCATTCCAGATAATTACAGGCCCATAGCCCTTTTAAATTCAGACTATAACATTTTCACAAAAATCCTGGCATCCACACTTTATAAACTTATCCCTAAATTGATCAACAGGGACCAAGTGGGATTTGTCCCAGGCAGGCATGCTGGGGACAACACCCGCCGCACTGTAGACTTGATTGACCTCCTAGACAGATCTTCCCGGCAGGCTCCTGTCTTGAGTCTAGACGCGCAAAAAGCTTTTGACAGGCTGAGTTGGCCTTATATGCTCTCCACCTTAAGTGCATATGGTTTTAGAGGTCCCTTCCTTAAGGCCCTAGAGGTTCTGTATTCGAAAGTCACGGCCCAGGTTCAAATGTCCTCCTTCCTGTCACCTGGCTTCCCCATGAAAAATGGTACTCGGCAGGGCTGCCCTCTATAGCCGCTACTTTTTATTTTGTGTCTGGAGCCCCTGGCTGAGTCCATCCGTATACAGTGGAGACGGAAAGTATTCAGACCCCCTTAAATTTTTTACTCTATGTTATATTGCAGCCATTTGATAAAATCATTTAAGTTCATTTTTTCCTCATTAATGTACACACAGCACCCCATATTGACAGAAAAACACAGAATTGTTGACATTTCTGCAGATTTATTAAAAAAGAAAAAACGAAATATCACATGGTCCTAAGTATTCAGACCCTTTGCTGTGACACTTACATATTTAACTCAGGTGCTGTCCATTTTTTCTGATCATCCTTGAGATGGTTCTACACCTTCATTTGAGTCCAGCTGTGTTTAATTATACTGATTGGACTTGATTAGGAAAGCCATACACCAGTCTATATAAGACCTTACAGCTCACAGTTAGGGATGAGCTGAACACCACCCTGTTCGGTTCACACCAGAACTTGCGAACAGGCAAAAAATTAGTTTGAACACGCGAACACCATTAAAGTCTATGGGACACGAACATGAATAATCAAAAGTGCTAATTTTAAAGGCTTATATGCATAGTATTGTCATAAAAAGTGTTTGGGGACCTGGGTCCTGCCCCAGGGGACATGGATCAATGCAAAATTGTTTTTTAAAAACGGACGTTTTTTTCGGGAGCAGTGATTTTAATAATGCTTAAAGTGAAACAACAAAAGTGTAATATTCCTTTAAATTTCATACCTGGGGGGTGGCTATAGTATGCCTGTAAAGGGACGCATGTTTCCCGTGTTTAGAACAGTCTGACAGCAAAATGACATTTCAAAGGAAAAAAAGTCATTTAAAACTACTCGCAGCTATTAATGAATTGCCGGTCCGACAATACACATAAAAGTTCATTGATAAAAACGGCATGGGAATTCCCCACAGGGGAACCCCAAACCAAAATTAAAAAAAAAGATGTGGGGGTCCCCCTAAATTCCATACCAGGCCCTTCAGGTCTGGTATGGATATTAAGGGGAACCCCGGCCAAAATTTAAAAAAAAAAAATGGCGTGGGGTCCCCCTCAAAATCTATACCAGACCCTGCAGGTCTGGTATGCATTTTAAGGGGAACCCCATGCCAAAATTAAAAAAAAAATGGTGTGGGGTCTCCCCAAAAATTCATACCAGACCCTTATCCGAGCACACAACCTGGCAGGCCGCAGGAAAAGAGGGGGGGTCGAGAGAGCGCCCCCCCTCCTGAACCGTACCAGGCCACATGCCCTCAACATTGGGAGGGTGCTTTGGGGTAGCCCCCCAAAACACCTTGTCCCAATTTTGATGGGGACAAGGTCCACATCCCCACAACCCTTACCCGGTGGTTGTGTTGGGCTGAGGGGGGGCTTATCGGAATCTGGAAGCCCCCTTTAACAAGGGGACCCCTAGATCCCGGCCCTCTCCCCTGTGTGAAATGGTAAGGGGGTACAAAAGTACCCCTACCATTTCACAAAAAAACTGTCAAAAATGTTTTTGACAATTCCTTTATTTAAATGCTTCTTCTTTCTTCTATCTTCTATCGTCTTTCTTCTATCTTCCTTCGGTTTCTTCCTCCATCTTCTTCTTCTTCTGGTTCTTCTGGTTCTTCCTCCGGTGTACTCGTCCGGCATCTTCCTCCACGGCGTCTTCTTCCCTTCTTCTCCTCGGGCCGCTCCGCATCCATGATGGCATGGAGGGAGGCTCCCGCTATGTGGCATTTCTCCTCTTCTGATGGTTCTTAACCAGTTGCCGACCGCCGCACGACTATATACGTCGACAGAGCGGCACGGGCAGGCAAAAGGACTTACAGGTACGTCCTTGCCTGCCCGCGGGTGGGGGGTCCGATCGGACCCCCCCCCGGTGCCAGCGGCGGTCGGATCGAGGTCAGGGTCGATCAAAGGTGAGGGGGAGGCCACTCATTCGTGGCCCCCCCCTCGCGATCGCTCCTGGCCAATGACAAGCTTCCTCGGCTTCTGTGAATGTAAACAGAAGCAGAGGAAGTGATGTAATCTCTCCTCGAGTCGGTCTTTTCGTCCGGCGCCGAGGAGAGAAGACATCCAAGTAAGTGCACCAACACTACACATACAGTAGAACACGCAGGCACACTTGTCACCCCCCTGTCACCCCCCGATCACCCCCTGATCACCCCCCTGTACCCCCTGTCACTCTGACACCAATAGCAGGTTTTTTTTTTTTCTGATTTATTGCATTGGTGTCAGTTTGTGTCAGTTACAAGTGTTAGGGCAGTTAGGTTAGCCCCCTTTAGGTCTAGGGTACCCCCCTTTAGGTCCAGGGTACCCCCCTAACCCCCCTAATAAAGTTTTAACCCCGTGATCACCCCCCGTCGCCAGTGTCACTAAGCGATCGTTTTTCTGATCGCTGTATTAGTGACACAGGTGACGCTAGTTAGGGAGGTAAGTATATAGGTTCGCTGTCAGTGTTTTATAGCGACAGGGACCCCCATATACTACCTTCTAAAGGTTTTAACCCCTTGATTGCCCCCTAGTTAACCCTTTCACCAGCGATCACCATATAATTGTTACAGGTGACGCTGGTTAGTTGGTTTGTTTTTTGTAATTTATTGTAGTTTATTACAGTTTTAGGGCACCCGCCGTTTATTACCCTATAAAGGTTTAACCCCCTAATTGCCCGGCGGTGATAGAAGTTAAGTTTTTAGGGTCAGATAAGGTCTGCGTCGCCCCAGGCAGCGTCAGGTTAGCGCCAGTACCGCTAAAACCCACGCACGCAGCATACACCTCCCTTAGTGCTATAGTATCTGAACGGATCGATATCTGATCCGATCAGATCTATACTCCCCAGCAGTTTAGGGTCCCCCAAAAAAACGCAGTGTTAGCGGGATCAGCCCAGATACCTGCTAGCACCTGCGTTTTGCTCCTCGGCCCAGCCCAGCCCAGCCCACCCAAGTGCAGTATCGATCGATAACTGTCACAAAACACTAAGCACACATAACTGTAGCGTTCGCAGAGTCAGGCCTGATCCCTGCGATCGCTAACAGTTTTTTGGTAGCGGTTTGAATCAGTCGCTGACAGTCAGGAGCTTTTTTGCCTGTGAGTCTCACTAGTGTACCCCTAAATTTAGAGGCCAAAATGGCAAATCGAAGGTACACTAGTGAAGAGGCCTACACATTTCTGAGTATGACAGATAGTGAAGAGGAAGTCACTCATCTGTCAAGTTCAGGCTCAGAATACGAACCTGTAGAGGACAGCGGCTCCATGACAGATAGCTCTGACGACGGAGTTGTGGTCCCTGCTAGGGTCAGGCGTACCAGACCCCGATCTTCTTCTTCTGTCCTTGAAGTGCAAGAACCGCAGGGCTCTCGTAGGGAGCAGAGAGGTACTAGTGCCGCTACTCCTTCTGGTGAACTGGCAAGCACCAGCGGCCTAGTACACCCTGGTCGTACATCCAGCACTGCAGTATCACGTGGTGACGTGGCGAGTCCCATAAGTGCAGTTCAAGCTGGCGAGGTGGCAAGCACAACTAGTGTCCCGCTGCCACCAATAAGACAAAGACAGGCCCGTCGTGCCCATAGTGCCCTTCCTGCTGCATTCGCCAATCCGAATTGGGTACCCACCACTTCTGCAGCACCCGTACTTCCCCCTTTCACTGGCCAACCCGGAATTCAGGTGGAAACAGTTGACTTTATGCCACTGGATTTTTATTCACTGTTTTTCACCGAAGATCTCTATAGATCTATTGTGGACCAAAGCAATTTGTACGCTGGTCAACACATCGCCGCTAATCCCCAGTCCTCCCTTGCCAGAGATTGGAGACCAATTACGGTCTCCGAATTTAAGATCTTTCTGGGCCTTTCCCTCAACATGGGCATAACCAAAAAGAGTGAGTTGCGGTCATATTGGTCCACTGACCCAATTCACCATATGCCCGTGTTCTCTGCCTCCATGACCAGGGCACGATACGAGCAGATTTTGCGGTTCATGCACTTCAACGACAATGAACTCTGTCGTCCTCGTGGAGACCCTGCATACGATCGGCTCTACAAAATTCGGCTCCTCGTAAACCACTTCAACCAACGTTTTGCAGACTTGTTTACCCCCCATCAAGTTGTCTGCGTTGATGAGTCCCTGATTAAGTTTTCTGGCCGCTTGTCCTTCAAACAGTACCTTCCCAGCAAGCGTGCCAGATACGGGGTCAAGATGTATAAGCTCTGTGACAGGGCCACAGGCTATACATGTAGATTTATGGTTTACGAGGGCAAAGATAGTCACGTAGAGCCGATCAACTGCCCTGACTACATAGGAAGCGCTGGCAAGATAGTGTGGGACTTGGTGTTACCCTTATTCGGAAAGGGGTACCACTTGTACGTGGACAATTATTATACGAGCGTGCCACTTTTTAGTCACTTGTTTGATCAGCAGATTGGAGCATGTGGCACCGTGCGACCTATTCGCCGGGGCTTTCCCCAGCGGCTTGTAGAGTCCCGTCTTAGGCTGGGGGAGAGAGCCTGCTTGAAGTATAATAATTTGCTCGCTATGAAGTGGAGGGATAAGAAGAATGTTTTCGTTCTCACCTCCCTTCATGCAGACACGACGACCCAAATTACTACGGCGACTGGTGTTGTGGAGAAACCCCTCTGTGTCCACAAATACAACCTTAATATGGGAGGGGTGGACCTCAACGACCAGTTGTTGGCGCCGTACCTAATTGCCCGTAAGGCCAGACGCTGGTACAAAAAAGTGTCTGTTTATTTATTTCAATTGGCTTTGCTGAACGCTCATGTGCTATACAGAGCTTCAGGACAGACTGGATCCTTCCTTAAATTCCAGGAAGAGATCGTCAGAGCCCTTCTGTTTCCAGACGGTGCTCCACCTCACCTTCCCAATCCAAATGCAGTAGGCCGGCTGCATGAGAGGCATTTTCCTTATGTCCTCGAGAGTACCCCTACCCAACGAGCCCCCCAAAGAAAATGTCGTGTCTGCAGAAAGCGCGGATTTAGGCGTGACACCCGGTATTATTGTCCCTCCTGTCCTGGCAATCCTGGTCTTTGCATTGGTGAATGTTTTGAACGCTACCATACACTAGTTGAGTATTAGCGTAGGGTACAGCACTGCACAGACTAGGACACACTTCCACAGGGTCTCCCAAGATGCCATCGCATTTTGAGAGACCCAAACCTGGAACCGTTACAGTTTTAAAAGTTACAGTTATAAAAAAAAAAAAGTAAAAAAAAAAAAATACACAAAAAAAATATAAAATAAAAAAACCAAAAATAGTTGTCGTTTTATTGTTCTCTCTCTCTCTATTTTCTCTCTATTGTTCTGCTCTTTTTTACTGTATTCTATTCTGCATTGTTTTATTGTTATGTTTTATCATGTTTGCTTTTCAGGTATGTAATTTTTTTATACTTTGTTTTTTTTATTGTTAACCACCTTTGTGTTTTCAGGTACGCCATTCAGCTGCAGCGCGGATTTATTTATCTTGACAGCAACAGCGTTTGCTCCCACGATACATAAAGCCGTGACTCCAGCGCTGTCGGAGGTGATTTCACCACCACAGTTACATACTTCAGCATATATGCCGAAGCGTGGGGGCAGAAGTGGGTGGAGGAGCGATTTGCTCCTGCCTTTTGTGGGAGGATGCCCCCATGCTTCGGCATATATATATATTTTAGGTAGGCACAGGTTGCGTTAAATGTTTTATTTTTTACTATGGTTTTTTTTTGTATTTGCTTTGCAGGTATGGTAAGTATTACTGTTATACTGTAATGTTACTTTGTTTTTTGTTAACCATCATTTGCTTAGCAGGTACGCCATTCAGTTGCAGCGCGGATTTATGTATCTTGACAGCAACAGCGTTTGCTCCCACGATACATAAAGCCGTGACTCCAGCGCTGTCGGAGGTGATTTCACCACCACAGTTACATACTTCAGCATATATGCCGAAGCGTGGGGGCAGAAGTGGGTGGAGGAGCGATTTGCTCCTGCCTTTTGTGGGAGGATGCCCCCATGCTTCGGCATATATATATTTTAGGTAGGCACAGGTTGCGTTAAATGTTTTATTTTTTACTATGGTTTTTTTTTTTGTATTTGCTTTGCAGGTATGGTAAGTATTACTGTTATACTGTAATGTTACTTTGTTTTTTGTTAACCATCATTTGCTTAGCAGGTACGCCATTCAGTTGCAGCGCGGATTTATTTATCTTGACAGCAACAGCGTTTGCTCCCACGATACATAAAGCCGTGACTCCAGCGCTGTCGGAGGTGATTTCACCACCACAGTTACATACTTCAGCATATATGCCGAAGCGTGGGGGCAGTGGGTGGAGGAGCAATTTGCTCCTGCCTTTTGCGGGAGGATGCCCTCATGCTTCGGCATATATAAATGGTGCATGTATGCCCATCATTAGAAGTGGGTGGATGAAGGGAGGTATTCTAATGGTGGGCATACCCACCGATCAATATCTTTTTTTTGTTCAGCCCACAGGCTGCATGAAAAAAAAGTTTACAATATATGCCCAACAAGGACCAGCAACGTACTGGTATGTTGCTGGACTTTGAGTGGTTATACCAGAATGATGCCTGCAGGTTTAGGTATCATCTTGGTATCATTCTTTTCAGCCAGCGGTCGGCTTTCATGTAAAAGCAATCCTAGTGGCTAATTAGCCTCTAGACTGCTTTTACAAGCAGTGGGAGGAAATGCCCCCCCCCCACCGTCTTCCATGTTTTTCTCTGGCTCTCCTGTCCCAACAGGGAACCTGAGAATGCAGCCAGTGATTCGGCCAGCTGACCATAGAGCTGATCAGAGACCAGAATGGCTCCAAACATCTCTATGGCCTAAGAATCCGGAAGCTACGAGCATTTCATGACTTAGATTTCGCCAGATGTAAACAGCGCCATTGGGAAATTGGGAAAGCATTTTATCACACCGATCTTGGTGTGGTCAGATGCTTTGAGGGCAGAGGAGAGATCTAGGGTCTAATAGACCCCAATTTTTTCAAAAAAGAGTACCTGTCACTACCTATTGCTATCATAGGGGATATTTACATTCCCTGAGATAACAATAAAAATGATTTAAAAAAAATAAAAATGAAAGGAACAGTTTAAAAATAAGATAAAAAATCAAAAAATTAATTAAAAAAAAAAAAAAAAAAAAAAAAAAAAAAGCACCCCTGTCCCCCCCTGCTCTCGCGCAAAGGCGAACGCAAGCGTTGGTCTGGCGTCAAATGTAAACAGCAATTGCACCATGCATGTGAGGTATCACCGCGAAGGTCAGATCGAGGGCAGTAATTTTAGCAGTAGACCTCCTCTGTAAATCTAAAGTGGTAACCTGTAAAGGCTTTTAAAGGCTTTTAAAAATGTATTTAGTTTGTCGCCACTGCACGTTTGTGCGCAATTTTAAAACATGTCATGTTTGGTATCCATGTACTCGGCCTAAGATCATCTTTTTTATTTCATCAAACATTTGGGCAATATAGTGTGTTTTAGTGCATTAAAATTTAAAAAAGTGTGTTTTTTCCCCAAAAAATGCGTTTGAAAAATCGCTGCGGAAATACTGTGTGAAAAAAAAAAAATGAAACACCCACCATTTTAATCTGTAGGGCATTTGCTTTAAAAAAATATATAATGTTTGGGGGTTCAAAGTAATTTTCTTGCAAAAAAAAATAATTTTTTCATGTAAACAAAAAGTGTCAGAAAGGGCTTTGTCTTCCAGTGGTTAGAAGAGTGGGTGATGTGTGACATAAGCTTCTAAATGTTGTGCATAAAATGCCAGGACAGTTCAAAACCCCCCCAAATGACCCCATTTTGGAAAGTAGACACCCCAAGCTATTTGCTGAGAGGCATGTCGAGTCCATGGAATATTTTATATTGTGACACAAGTTGCGGGAAAAAGACAAATTATTATTATTTTTTTTTTTTTTTTTTGCACAAAGTTGTCACTAAATGATATATTGCTCAAACATGCCATGGGAATATGTGAAATTACACCCCAAAATACATTCTGTTGCCTCTCCTGAGTACGGGGATACCACATGTGTGAGACTTTTTGGGAGCCTATCCGCATAGGGGACCCCGAAAACCAAGCACCGCCTTCAGGCTTTCTAAGGGCGTAAATTTTTGATTTCACTCTTCACTGCCTATCACAGTTTCGGAGGCCATGTAATGCCCAGATGGCACAACCCCCCCCCAAATGACCCCATTTTGGAAAATAGACACCCAAAGCTATTTGCTGAGAGGTATAGTGAGTATTTTGCAGACCTCACTTTTTGTCACAAACTTTTGAAAATTGAAAAAAGAAAAAAAAAATACGTTTTTCTTGTCTTTCTTCATTTTCAAAAACAAATGAGAGCTGCAAAATACTCACCATGCCTCTCAGCAAATAGCTTGGGGTGTCTACTTTCCAAAATGTGGTCATTTTGGGGTGGTTTTGTGCTATCTTGGCATTTTATGGCCTTCAAAACTGTGATGGGTAGTAAGGAGTGAAATCAAAAATTAACGCTCTTAGAAATCCTGAAGGCGGTGATTGGATTTCGGGGCCCCGTATGAAGCTAGGCTCCCAAAAAGTGCCACTCATGTGGTATCCCCGTACTCAGGAGAAGCAGCAGAATGTATTTTGGGGTGTAATTCCACATATGCCCATGGCATGTTTGAGCAATATATCATTTAGTGACAACTTTGTGCAAAAAAAAAAAAAATAAAATAAAAAATTGTCACTTTCCCGCAACTTGTGTCAAAATATAAAATATTCCATGTACTCATCATGCCTCTCAGCAAATAGCTTGGGGTGTCTTCTTTCCAAAATGGGGTCATTTGGGGGGGGTTTTGTGCCATCTGGGCATTTTATGGCCTTCAAAAATGTGATAGGTAGTGAGGAGTGAAATCACAACTTTACGCCCTTAGAAATCCTGAAGGCGGTGCTGGGTTTTCGGGGCCCCGTACGCGGCTAGGCTCCCAAAAAGTCCCACACATGTGGTATCCCCATACTCAGGAGAATCAGCAGAATGTATTTTGGGGTGCAATTCCACATAAGCCCATAGCCTGTGTGAGCAATATATCATTTAGTGACAACTTTGTGCAAAAAAAAAAAAAAATTGTCACTTTTCCGCAACTTGTGTCAAAAATTAAATATTCCATGGACTCAACATGCCTCTCAGCAAATAGCTTGGGGTGTCTACTTTCCAAAATGGGGTCATTTGGGGGGGGTTTGTGCCATCTTGGCATTTTATGGCCTTCAAAACTGTGATAGGTAGTGAGGAGTAAAATCAAAAATTTATGCCCTTAGAAATCCTGAAGGCGGTGCTTGGTTTTTGGGGCCCCGTACGCGGCTAGGCTCCCAAAAAGTCCCACACATGTGGTATCCCCATACTCAGGAGAAGCAGCAGAATGTATTTTGGGGTGTAATTCCACATATGCCCATGGCATGTTTGAGCAGTATATCATTTAGTGACAACTTTGTGCAAAAAAAAAAAAAATTGTCACTTTCCTGCAACTTGTGTCCAAATATAAAATATTCCATGGACTCAACATGCCTCTCAGCAAATAGCTTGGGGTGTCTACTTTCCAAAATGGGGTCATTTGGGGGGGTTTGTGCCATCTTGGCATTTTATGGCCTTCAAAACTGTGATAGGTAGTGGGGAGTAAAATAAAAAATGTATGCCCTTTGAAATCCTGAAGGCGGTGCTTGGTTTTCGGGGCCCCGTACGCGGCTAGGCTCCCAAAAAGTCCCACACATGTGGTATCCCCGTACTCAGGAGAAGCAGCAGAATGTATTTTGGGGTGTAATTCCACATATGCCCATGGCATGTTTGAGCAATATATCATTTAGTGACAACTTTGTGAAAAAAAAAAAAAAATTGTCACTTTCCCGCAACTTGTGTCCAAATATAAAATATTCCATGGACTTAACATGCCTCTCAGCAAATAGCTTGGGGTGTCTACTTTCCAAAATGGGGTCATTTGGGGGGGGGTTGTGCCATCCTGGCATTTTATGGCCTTCAAAACTGTGATAGGTAGTGAGGAGTAAAATCAAAAATGTATGCCCTTTGAAATCCTGAAGGCGGTGCTTGGTTTTCGGGGCCCCGTACGCGGCTGGGCTCCCAAAAAGTCCCACACATTTGGTATCCCCATACTCAGGAGAAGCAGCTGAATGTATTTTGGGGTGCAATTCCACATATGCCCATGGCCTGTGTGAGCAATATATCATTTAGTGACAACTTTTTGTAATTTTTTTTTTTTTTTTTGTCATTATTCAATCACTTGGGACAAAAAAAAAAAAATATTCAATGGGTTCAACATGCCTCTCAGCAATTTCCTTGGGGTGTCTACTTTCCAAAATGGGGTCATTTGGGGGGGTTTTGTACTGCCCTGCCATTTTAGCACCTCATGAAATGACATAGACAGTCATAAACTAAAAGCTGTGTAAATTCCAGAAAATGTACCCTAGTTTGTAGGCGCTATAACTTTTGCGCAAACCAATAAATATGCGCTTATTGACATTTTTTTTACCAAAGACATGTGGCCGAATACATTTTGGCCTAAATGTATGACTAAAATTGATTTTAATGGATTTTTTTTATAACAAAAAGTAGAAAATATCATTTTTTTTCAAAATTTTCGGTCTTTTTCCGTTTATAGCGCAAAAAATAAAAGCGGCAGAGGTGATCAAATACCATCAAAATAAAGCTCTATTTGTGGGAAGAAAAGTACGCAAATTTCGTTTGGGTACAGCATTGCATGACCGCGCAATTAGCAGTTAAAGCGACGCAGTGCCAAATTGTAAAAAGTGCTCTGGTCAGGAAGGGGGTAAATCCTTCCGGGGCTGAAGTGGTTAAATAACGAGGGGCGGGGCCACCCGGTGACCCCACCCCCTCTGACGTCACAGGGAATGCCACAGGGAAGTCCCCGTCAAGTCCCCGTGCCTCAGAGGGGACTGACAGGGTGCCCTGCCCCCCCCTTTATTTAAGAAACGTCAGAAGAGGAGAAGCGTCAGACAGCAGGAGCCTCCCTCCATGCCATCATGGATGCGGAGCGGCCCGCGGAGAAAAAGGGATGAGGACTCCGCAGAGGAAGATGCCGGACGAGAACACCGGAGGAAGAACCAGAAGAACCAGAAGAACTAGAAGAAGATGGAGGAAGAAACCAAAGGAAGATAGAAGATAGAAGATAGAAGAAAGAAGATAGAAGAAAGAAGAAGCATTTAAATAAAGAAATTGTCAAAAACTGTCTCTTGTCATTTTTAACATTTTGACAGTTTTTTGTGAAATGGTAGAGGTACTTTTGTACCCCCTTACCATTTCACACAGGGGGGAGGGCCAGGATCTGGGGGTCCCCTTGTTAAAGGGGGCTTCCAGATTCCGATAAGCCCCCCGCCCGCAGACCCCCACAACCACTGGGCAAGGGTTGTGGGGATGAGGCCCTTGTCCCCATCAACATGGGGACAAGGTGTTTTGGGGGGCTACCCCAAAGCACCTTCCCAATGTTGAGGGCATGTGGCCTGGCACGGTTGAAGGGGGCGCTCTCTCATCCCCCCTCTTTTCCTGTGGCCTGCCAGGTTGCGTGCTCGGATAAGGGTCTGGTATGGATTTTTGGGGGGACCCCACGCCATTTTTTTTTACATTTTGGCGTGGGGTTCCCCTTAAAATCCATACCAGACCTGAAGGGTCTTTTATAGAATTTGAGGGGAACCCCACGCCATTTTTGTTTTATTTTGGCCGGGGTTCCCCTTAATATCCATACCAGACCTGAAGGGCCTGATATGGAATTTAGGGGGACCCCCAACGTCATTTTTAAAAAAAATTTTGGTTCGGGGTTCCCCTGTGGGGAATTCCCATGCCGTTTTTATCAATGAACTTTTATGTGTATTGTCGGACTGGTAATTCATTAATAGCCGCGAGTAGTTTTAAATGACTTTTTTTCCTTTGAAATGTAATTTTTCTGTCCAACTGTTCAAAACACAGGAAACATGCGCCCCTTTACAGGCATACTATAGACACCCCCCCAGGTATGAAATTTAAAGGAATATTACACTTTTATTGTTTCACTTTAAGCATTATTAAAATCACTGCTCCCCAAAAAAACGGGCGTGTTTAAAAATTCTTTTTGCATTGATACATGTCCCCTGGGGCAGGACCCAGGTCCCCAGACACTTTTTATGACAATACCATGCATATAAGCCTTTAAAATTAGCACTTTTGCTTTCTCCCATAGACTTTTAAAGTGCGTTCTGTGGCTTTCGAAATTGCCGCGAACACCCCAAATTGTTTGCTGTTCGGCGAACTGGCGAACAGCCGATGTTCGAGTCGAACATGAGTTTGACTCGAACTCGAAGCTCATCTCTACTCACAGTGCATGTCAGAGCAAATGAGAATTATGAGTATAAAGGAACTGCCTGAAGAGCTCAGAGACAGAATTGTGGCAAGGCACAGATCTGGCCAGAGTTACAAAAAATTTCTGCTGCACTTAAGGTTCCTAAGAGCACAGTGGCCTCCATAATCCTTAAATGGAAGACATTTGGGATGACCAGAACCCTTCCTAGAGCTGGCCATCTGGCCAAACTGAGCTATCGGGGGAGAAGAGCCTTGGTGAGAAGAACCCAAAGATCACTGTGGCTGAGCTCCAGAGATGCAGTCGGGAGATGGGAGAAAGTTGTAGAAAGTCAACCATCACTGCAGCCCTCCACCAGTCGGGGCTTTATGGCAGAGTGGCCCGACGGAAGCCTCTCCTCAGTGCAAGACACATGAAAGCCCGCATGGAGTTTGCTAAAAAACACCTGAAGGACTCCAAGATGGTGAGAAATAAGATTCTCTGGTCTGATGAGACCAAGATAGAACTTTTTGGCCTTAATTCTAAGCGGTATGTGTGGAGAAAACCAGGTACTGCTCATCACCTGTCCAATACAGTCCCAACAGTGAAGCATGGTGGTGGCAGCATCATGCTGTGGGGGTGTTTTTCAGCTGCAGGGACAGGACGACTGGTTGCAATCGAGGGAAAGATGAATGCGGCCAAGTACAGGGATATCCTGGATGAAAACCTTCTCCAGAGTGCTCAGGACCTCAGACTGGGCCAAAGGTTTACCTTCCAACAAGACAATGACCCTAAGCACACAGCTAAAATAACGTAGGAGCGGCTTCACAACAACTCCATGACTGTTCTTGAATGGCCCAGCCAGAGCCCTGATTTAAACCCAATTGAGCATCTCTGGAGAGACCACCCAACCTGTCAGAACTGGAGAGGATCTGCGAGGAGGATTTTCAGAGGATCCCCAAATCCAGGTGTGAAAAGACTCATGGCTGTATTAGATCAAAAGGGTGCTTCTACTAAATACTGAGCAAAGGGTCTGAATACTTAAGACCATGTGATATTTCAGTTTTTCTTTTTTAATAAATCTGCAAAAATGTCAACAATTCTGTGTTTTTCTGTCAATATGGGGTGCTGTGTATACATTAATGAGGAAAAAAATGAACTTAAATGATTTTAGCAAATGGCTGCAATATAACAAAGAGTGAAAAATTTAAGGGGATCTGAATACTTTCTGTCCCTACTGTACACCCGGATATTCGTGGAGTGGTGATGCGATAGGGGGAATACAAACTATCGTTATTTGCAGATGACATACTACTAACTATCACTAACCCACTGTTATCCCTACCCTCGTTACACAATTTGCTTTCCTCCTTTGGAGCCATTTCGGGTTATAAGGTTAACACTTCTAAAACTGAAGCTCTTCCCATACACATTCCCCCTCTTTGCTATCCCAGCTTAAGGAATCTTACCCTTATAGGTGGTGTACTACCTCCCTCAAATATTTAGGTGTCCTCCTTACCCCTTCCTACACCTCCCTCTACTCTGTGAACTTCCCCCCAATGTTGGACATTAACAAATCCCTACAGAACTGGATAAAATATCCCTTATCCCTTTTAGGCAGAATTAACATTCTGAAAATGTCCATTTTACCTAGGCTACTATACCACTTCGAAACACTACCCTTTGCTGTACCCTTCCTCAACTTAAAGCAATTCAGAGGAACTTCTTAAAATTTATATGGAATGGTAGGGCTCATCGCATAGCGAGTTCAGTGGTTTTTGCTACAAGATCCCGGGGGGGATTGAGGGCACCAGATATTATTAAATATTACTACACGTCACATCTAAGAGTCATCCCCTCTCGGTCCTCCCTACAGGCACCTAATCATTGGTCTGCTATCGAGAAAGAGGTGTTATATCCGGTTCACCCATGCTCTTTAATTTGGGACCCCTCTCCTTCCATGGATCCCATTTTTAGACGCTAGTGTACTGCTCCAATGAATTTTACCCTAACTATATGGTGTAAATGCCTCAAAACCTTCTCTCTCACTTCCCCATGTCCTCCCCTCATGAATGTGCTCTTTAACCCATCCATACCAGATAGTATGTCCCTGGGACAGGTGATCCCATGAATAAATGCCTCCTTATTTCAGCTTCAGAACCTAGTTCACCCAATCTCAGGCAGACTACATACTTTTGACACTTTCCGTGAGAAATATGATATTCCCTCCCACCTTTTTAATTTCTATTTACAGATCAGGCATTTCTTTCATTCCCTGTCCCCGCAACTAACTCTAGATAAACCCACCCCCTTTGAATACCTATGTGCTCAGGGTCCTCATCAACTACATTTAATATCCTCTATCCACCATATCCTCCAAGAGTCAACCCCTCTCACTGAGACCACTCATCTATATATAAAGAGATGGGCTTAACTGTTAGGTAGACCTATTGGTTCTCAGTTGTGGGATAGGATCTGGTCTTCTACTTTTAAATCCTCAAAATGTGTGCTTCAGAGAGAAACATCCATCAAAATTCTCATGTTTTGGTATAAAACCCCTGAAGTTATTCACAAATATGACCCATCTGCCCTGGAACACTGCTGGCGCTGTGGGATTGATGTAGGTTCATTGTTTTATATCTTCTGGCAATGTTCCATAATCAGCCTTTTTGGCATGAGGTGATGCTACTGATACAGAAGGTGGTGGATGTGTCCCTTCCGCTTGATCCCTTAAATTATCTTTCGGGCCTTCCTTTTTCAGGTATTACCAAAAAAGTCAATTGGCTGATTTCATATATCCTTCTATCTGCCAGGAGGCTCATTCCATTGTGTTGGTTATCCAACGCACCCCCCCCCCCCCATGGTCCAGATTTATACAATTGGTAGCTGAGATCCGAAGGATGGAATACCTGACGGCCTCTGTGCATGATAACATTCCCCAATTTGACAAAATCTGTGAACCCTGGGATCAATCGGAATTTGGGACCCCTTTGCCAACCGTCACAGCATAAACTGTATTATCCTCTGCAAACCCCCCCCCCATCACCTCCTGATACATATTGATTAGTACCCCTTAGAGCTTCCTGCTCCCTCCTGTATACCCTAAACTTTATATACAACCTCTGTTTTGTTTCTTGTTTTATATCTACGAGTTGCTTTTGTTTCTTCATATGCTGTACAGATCACCCCTGTGCTCTGTATATGTGGACATTTCTATTTGTACCATTGTACTTTTTGTTACATTACAGATGTATGTACGCTATATAACAATTTCTTTTCTTGATATCCCAATAAAAATACAATTTTATAAAAAAAAAAATTCTTTAAAGTGCATTTTTTGCGTTAGTGTATAAAAACTGCTGCCCAAATACAGTGTGACATAGAAATTTGCAAAAACCACCATTTTATTCTCTAGGGCCTCTGCTAAAAAAATATATAATGTTTGGGGGTTCTGAGTAATTTTCTAGCAAAAATACAGATTTCTACTTGTAAACAAAAAGTGTCAGAGGAAGGCCTTGTCTTAAAGTGGATAATGCCTCAAGGTGCTACTTGGATGTTAGGTCAAGGCTGTGGAAAAGTCTCACACATGTGGTATCTCCATACTCGGGGAGGGGGGGGGGAGTGGCAGAATGTGTTTTGGAGTGTATTTGCAAGTGTGCATACTGAATGCCGTTTGTGAAAAATAACTTGTTAACCACTTCAGCCCTGGAAGGATTTATCCCCTTCCTGACCAGAGCACTTTTTGCGATACGGCACTGCAACGCTTTAACTGACAATTGCGCAGTCGTGCGACGTTGCACCCAAACAAAAGTGATGTCCTTTTTTTCCCACAAATAGAGCTTTCTTTTGGTGGTATTTTATCACCTCTGCAGTTTTTATTTTTTGCGCTATAAACAAAAAAAGAGCGACAATTTTGAAAAAAAAGAAATATTTTTTTACTTTTTGCTATAATAAATATCCCCCAAAAATATTAAACAAAACTAATTTCTTTCTCAGTTTAGGCTGATATGTATTCTTCTACATATTTTTGGTAAAAAAATCGCAATAAGCATATATTGATTGGTTTGCGCAAAAATTATAGCGTCTACAAAATAGAGGATAGATTTATTGCAATTTTATTATTTTTTTTTTTTTTTTATTAGTAATGGTGGCGATCTGCGATTTTTATCATGACTGCGACATAATGGCGGACACTTCGGACACTTTTGACACTATTTTGGACCATTGTCATTTATACAGTGATCAGTGCTATAAAAATGCACTGACTACTGTGTAAATGACAATGACAGAGAAGGGGTTAAACACTAGGGGGCAATCAAGGGGTTCAGTAGGGGGAATTGTCTCACTAGAACATGACAGAGATCACTGGTCCCGATGACAAGGGACAGTAGATCTCTGTCATGTTGCTAGGTAGAACAGGGAAATGCCTTGTTTACATAGGCATCTCCCTGTTCTGCCGCTCCGTGACACGATTGCGGGCCCCCGGCGGACATAGAGTCCGCGGGACCCACAGGCATGCTCACAGAGTGCCCACTATGCCGCAATTTAAAGGGGACGTACCTGTACGCCCATTTGCCCAGCTGTGCCATTGTGCCAATGTATATCGTCATGTGCTGGTTGGCAAGGGGTTAATATGACATTTTTGTGGGGAAAAAAAGCTAATTTTATTTCATTTCTTAATTTTCCAAAGAATTGTGGGAAAAAATTACAACTCACCATGCCTCTTACGAAATACCTTTGCTGTATAAGGGGTCATTTGTGGGTATTTGTACTGACTTGGCATGTTAGGGCCTCAAGAAATGAGATCGGCCATCAGTACATCAGGTGTGATCAATTTTCAATGATTGGTACCATATATTTTAGCATCTATAACTGGCACAAAGACCAAAAAAATATGCACTACTTTGGATTATTTTTACCAAAGAAATGTAGCAGTTTATATTTTGGTCAAAATTTATGAAGAAAATTACTTATCTATAAAATTGTATAACAGAAACTAAGAAAAGCATGTTTTTTTGTTTTTTTTTTTCTTTTTATATTTATAGTGCAAAAATAAAGAATCCAGTGGTGATTAAATACCACCAAAAGAAAGCTGAAAATTGGCCTGGGCAGGAAGGCGGTAAAAGTGCTCAGCATTGAGGTGTTTAAGGCTGCTGTGTCCTTAACAACCAATGAGTCATCAGCTGTAAGTGGGGTTCCCCACTGACAACTGAATGTAAAAAAAGAATTGCCAGCAAAGAATAAAATAAGGGAAATAAACGGCATGGGGTCCCCTCCCAATCCATACCAGACTCTTGATAGGTAGATAGATAGATAGATAGATAGATAGATAGATAGATAGATAGATAGACAGACAGACAGACAGATAGATAGATAGATAGATAGATAGATAGATAGATAGATAGATAGATAGATAGATAGACAGACAGACAGACAGACAGACAGACAGACAGACAGACAGACAGACAGACAGACAGACAGACAGACAGACAGACAGACAGACAGACAGACAGACAGACAGACAGACAGACAGACAGACAGACAGACAGACAGACAGACAGACAGACAGACAGACAGACAGACAGACAGACAGACAGGTAGGCAGACAGACAGACAGACAGACAGACAGACAGACAGACAGACAGACAGACAGACAGACAGACAGACAGACAGACAGACAGACAGACAGACAGACAGACAGACAGACAGACAGACAGACAGACAGACAGACAGACAGACAGACAGACAGACAGACAGACAGACAGATAGACAGATAGATAGACAGATAGATAGATAGATCAGAACAGAGAAACATCTCAGACCATCCTTCAACGGAGAAGAGCACCTTTGGAATGTGATATCCTCTAAACGTGGTGTCCTTGCTGGCTGCATGGAGCACTCCTAATGGTACAATATCAGCAAATCTCTGGATTTCATGAATGACAGCATCTGTATATGGCATCTTACTTCTGTCCTCCACTGATGGACAGCGATCACTGCCTATTACATTGTCAATCTCTTTTTGGATTCTCTCTGAGCACACAGAAAGAAAAGAACATTACAAAAATTACACATCAATTCTATAGTTATTCATTTATGTAAGATTACTGATATTTTTACACTGGGAATAATTTGGGAATAAGTCAAGGTTTCTCAATCAGGGTTCCTCCAGAGGTTGCTAGGGGTTCCTTGAGCAATGAGCAATATCTACCTCTCATATAAGTTCTCATTGATACCATTGATCTTTTTTAGCTATCAGTAAGGGCGTAATTCTTCCCAATGACCAAACATATAAGGAACATTCTTCCCATTGACACCCACACTAATGTAACATGAGTTGTAGATATAGTCATTTTTAGCAGGGGTTCCCTGAGAATGCAAAGTTATTGCAAAGGTTTCTCTGTAATGGAAAAGTTCAGAAAGGCTGATCCAAGTAATCATTTGTTGCACGTGCACACACAGATCCATAGGGAAGCAGATTACAGCATCCTTCTAGGAGCCTATGCTGTTTAACTTCTTCTCCCTGCTTCTAGCATCACCAATAACCAGAGATATACATATTCATGGGGCTCTATAGTAAAATTTTAATGGAATGCTCTGGGACTTCTTTCTCTAACACCTGGCAATGTCTGGAATTATAGAATGAAGACACCAGACTTCCTTAACCTCCAGAGCGGTAATCCCGAGAGTGTCTCGGGGTTAAATTTCAGTACCATTAGCGGTAACCCCGAGACACACTCGGGATTGCATCACAGTATCCTGATAGAGGTTACTTATCTTGTCCCCAGGATACATTGGCCAGATCCTCCGCCCAGTGTACTGTGTTCCAGGCTCCGTTCCCTGCGAGCGTCACAACGCATGGGGATGTAGGCAGCGGGAATTTCAAAAAAGTGAAAAAAAAACATAACACATACAGTACACTGTAATCTTATAGATTACATTACTGTATCAAATCATTTCACATCCCTTTTGTCCCTAGTGCTTTGTCCAGTGCCTGCCTGCACTTTTATATTACATATACTGTTCTTTCTGCCTGGAAACTTGAGAACGTCTACGGAAACCAAAAAGCGTCCCTTTACGGCAAAAGCAGTTTTAGACCAGCTGGAAAACAGCGATGGTAAATTAAAATCACCTGCAGAATTGAGCGATAGTGATTTGTGGGAAAATTTGTCATCAAACACTGAAAGTGATGACAGCAACAATTCTGCAACTGAGCACATTTCTGTGTTTTTGATTTGATTACATTATTGAATAAAATTTACTTTTATTATATTATTATTTTTTATAATTATTTATAGTTATGTATTATATTATAATTTATGATTCATGTTTCAAACTTTTAATACCTGGGATGTCTACTAGACTCTTGTTTGGACAGATTTAAGTGAGTTATTCCTAAGAATTACTGGCCTACAATATAAAAAAAGCCAAATTTCCATGCAAAAGAATGTACCGCTTTGAGACGCAAAAATCTGACTACCACCATAACCACCAGGGAGGTTAATGGGGCCCCCTACCATTCTTGGGCCCAATAGTAGCCACACGGGTTGCTATGGCAATAGTGACACCATTGCGAATCACATCTCAACTTCCAAAACAGGTTTAAATCGTATTGGCTGCTGTAAAAAAAAAAAAAAAAAACTTCCTAATATTGGGATTTCATGCACATTGGATTTTTTGTGTGTGAGATGCAGCAAGCATCTGAGATGATGCAGTTCAGCAATATGTGGATGAAAAACTGAATTAAGATCTGCTCTGGGCTTGTGTCAATTACATCAGAATTCACTGACAGGTGCAGATGACTTCTTTCTGACTTGCATTTGACTTGCTTCAAGTGAGCTTTGCATTCCCGTAGACATGTATGGGAAACCAAAACCCATTTGAAGCAAACAAAAGTCTGTCATTCAGCAGGTTGGTTATGCTCCTTTTATGCATCTCAAAGTTACATTTTTAAATTTAGACAGGGCAATGGCCCTTAATGTTCTGCTAAGAAAAGATGATGTTACCTTGTATTTCAGGGTATTTGAGTAGTATCAAGAAGGCATATCTCAATGTTATACTTATAGTCTCAGTCCCAGCGATGAACAGGTCAGCTATTGTTCCTACAAAATTATCCTTATGAAATTCTGTTTTTGGGTTGTTCTTTTCCTGAAAAATATTTTCAGAGTAATTTTAGCATCCAAATGGGGTATAAGGCTTCCACAATCCTAGTACATCCCCACTAATCCTAAATCAGACTCCCACTCTGGCTTGTATAGGTTTTTGTTTTTCTTCTGCATATTTTTGGATAGGGATGAGCTTTGAGTTCGAGTCAAACTCATGTTCGACTCGAACATCGGCTGTTCGCAAGTTCGCTGAACAGCAAACAATTTGGGGTGTTTGCGGCAAATTCGAATGCAGCGGAATACCCTTTAAAAGTCTATGGGAGAAATCAAAAGTGCTAAATTTAAAGGCTTATATTCATGGTATTGTCATAAAAAGTGTTTGAGGACCTGGGTCCTGCCCCAGGGGACATGGATCAATGCAAAAAAAAGTTTTAAAAACGGATGTTTTTTCGGGAGCAGTGATTTTAATAATGCTTAAAGTGAAACAATAAAAGTGTAATATCCCTTTAAATTTCGTACCTGGGGGTGTCTATAGTATGCCTGTAAAGGGGTGCATGTTTCCCATGTTTAGAACAGTCTGACAGCAAAATGACATTTCAAAGGAAAAAAAGGAAAATTTATTATCAAATACTTACCGTAATTTTCCTTTCCTGATGGACTCCATGGCAGCCTACATGTGGGTTAACCCCGCCTCCTCTCCAATGCTATAGGACCCCCTACCCTATAAGATTGAGCTCACCTGTGTAGACTGTGTTCTGTAACTAGCCTACTCTTGACCGATGGGTGGGAACTCCGTCTGCCATGGAGTCCATCAGGAAAGGAAAATTACGGTAAGTATTTGATAATAAATTTTCCTTTTTCCTGACAGACTCCATGGCAGCCTACGTGTGGGAAATAACTAGCCAATCCACACGGGTGGGCATGCTGAACAGAAATAAATTTAATTTGACCCGTCAACCGACAGGATTTATAAAGCAAAGTTCACAGAAGATAGCGGAGCAGGCTCAATATAATAATGTGACGTTAAAGTTTTAATAGAGGCCCATGAAGCCGCCTGCAGATGACGTCTGAAGCCACGTTCCGGGCTGCTGCCCATGAAGCCGCTATACCCCTGGTAGAGCATGCCACTACTGCCTCCAGAGGAGCCAGGCTCCTCGCTCTATAAGCCTGTTGGATGAACTGGCCAATCCAGGCCGTAGTCGCTCTGTTACTGCTAGAGTGCGGGACAGACAGGTAGTTAGAGCATGAGAAGGAGGAAGTAACTTGCCGATATACTTTCAGAAATTTTGCCTATGATTAGAGGATGAAATTTTAATGGACCCCGGGGTCCTGAGTGTAGGCAGAATGATTTCTGGAAACTTAAGGAACCCTGAGGTAACTTTGTATTTGAGCCGAGCCTAGGAATAAGGACCACCCGGTCCGGAAAAATGTCAGAAAAGGTTCTTCGTGACCTAGTTACCCGATCTTCTGGGACCCCTTTAGCCAAGGTAATGGCTACTAGGAAGGAGACTTTAGTAGAAAGGATTTCAACAGAAAGTGGGAGGATCCCATGATACTGATTTGAGACAGTGAGTTGAGAACAAGGGGAAGATCCCCTTTGGGAAAACTTGGTCTCCTTTGTGGTCCGAGTCTTGACGCTCCACTGAAGAACTGCTGGATTAAAGGGTGCACAGCCCATGATGTACCAGAGAAAGCCGACAAGGCTGAAGCTCAGACTCTAGGAGAGCCGATAAATAGAGAAAGACCTAGACTGGAATGAAGGAAGCTGAGGATATCCTGAGCTTTTGGATTTCTACCTGAATCGTCCGTAGAAGATGAGAACCTGAGCAACTTAGCCCAAATTCAGCTATAAACTTTTTTCAAGCACTTCTTCCTTGAGCTCATGAAGGAAAAAATAGTTAAACCAATCATTCTCGGATGTCTGTACATGAAGAGACCATTCATTGTTGTCTAACTGAGTGCGCGACAGGGAGTCCGCCTGGACGTTCTGGACACCAGGAATGAAGACTGCTGAAACGTTGGCCAGATATTTCTGAGCCCAAGACATGATGGACTAGACTTCTTGGAGCAGGATGGAGCTCCTGGTATCTCCTTGTCCCTTCCTGTAGGAGACCCATCTCCAATGATACTGACTCCCCATCCATGAGAATGACTGAAGGGCATACCCAGCTGCCCGAAGGTCCACGATATTCGAGCGCAGAATAAAAAGATGGGCATCCCACTTGGCTTGTGCAAGTTCCACCCTGCAGAGGGCCCCCCACCAGCCCTGTTGGCATCAGGTGTGACCGTGACTTCAGGAGACCGGAGCGATGGAATGGTAATTGATAGAATTTTGCGTTGAAGCCACCAGAAGAGGCTGTTCATCAATGATGTCATATGAGTCAACTGATTGACGCCTCCTGAATTCCATTGTTGAAGAGGCCCTGACCAAAAGAGCGTACCCTCCATAGGGCCCATTCGACCATGGGGATCGTAGAAACCACCGTACCTATAATTTTCAAGCGCTGAAGCCTTCCAGCGTGTGGAGCTCAGAGACAGACAGATTCTCCTGAGGATGACTGGAATCTTCTCTACTGGAAGAGAGATGGTGTTCTCCATCGTTGATGAACTGAGCCCCTAAGTATACCAAGCGCTGGACTGGTTCTAGCTGGCTTTCCCCTTGGTTTAGGAACCGCCCGAGTTCTATCAATATTTAGATAACTTGCTCCCAGTGGACCAGCAGCTGCTTTTTTTTTTTTTTTTTTTTTTAACTAGGGACAACACCAAGAGATTGCCTAGGAAGTGGTACAAGTGTATCCCTTTATTCGGCTGAGGGCCACCAAAGCCCGAAGGACTTTCGAGAATACTCGGAGAGAGATTGTCAGCCAAAAGTGGAGGCAGGTAAACTGCAGATGTTCTTGGCCGGCTTGGAACCGAAGGCATATGCAGAAACCTCTGCACAGGAACGTGGAAATAAGAAACCTTCAAGTCTATTGAGATTAACCAATCTCCTGGTTGTGTAGCTTGCTGAATGGTCGCCAGAGTCTCCTTTTGGATAGATAAATCAGGACTAACACTGGAAACCAAGCACCGTTCCTTTCCTGAGCTAGGAAGAGGGAAGGAAGAATACCCCTCGGAACTCCTCGCCGTTCAGGACAGGCACCGCTCCCTGTGTTTTCAGCAAATTCACGTAGGGCTGAACATTTGCATATCTCTTCTAGTCATGGTAGCAGGGTAGAGATGAATCCGGGGAAAGGAGTGCCGCTGAAGGACCGTGTGTGACCTGATGAGATCGTCTTTATGGTCCACGATCCCCTAAGCCTAATCTCGAAACGACTTGGCCGGCTCGCGACCACTGGATACCTCGATCTTTGTGGGTTTTCAGAAGGGTGTCCGCCCCCTGCATCAATTACTTTTGAAGTCCCTGGCCAGGCCTGTATGAGCGTGCTTCTCATGAACGTCCAATGCTGCTTCTTCTGGGCTGGGGTCTCTCCCAGCCAAACAGAAGCCTATCTTAAATTAGCGAACCAAGGGTGTAACCATAAGGCTGCTCGGCCGTAACCCAGGACAGCGTAGCCCGAGCTAACAGGTGGATAAGACCGATCGACGCTCATCCCAGGAAGTCCGTTGCCGGCTTCAATTCCTGAACTGTCAGGCCCATGGCTAGCTTTTCCCCCTTAGAATGGAGTCCACGTTTTCTGTCCGAGCTTCCATCGCCTTGGACAAGCTGCTAGGGCCAGGACGGGTTTGCAAGTCATATCAGCTAACCCGTAAATTTTCACAAGACCTTGGACTATTCTCCTCTTGAGCCCGTATCAAAGGATACGGTATCTTCTAGGAAAAAGGAGACGTGTTTAGCCAGGCAGTAGCAATAATGTAGCAGTAATGCTGCGTCTATGAGGGGAGCATTTACCAGATGTTTCACCTCTTCTGCTTCGAAGGGATAAAGACTAGAGGTTTTACTTGACATGGAAGTTTTCTTGTCCACTTTGCTCCTACAATTCCACTAAGAGCAGAAAGTCAGAACCTTCCTTCCCCAGGTTATTCTCCTTTGCTTAGCCGACTGAGTGGAAGGCTCCTCCCACTTCAGGGCTTCTTTGACCACTGTGACTAGTGGGGAAACCAGAGAGAAATCAAAACCTCAGATGAATTCATCTCCTTTCAAATCACTGACTTAAGAGCCTGGGGAGGCATCGTAGGGCTGGAATAGGCCTGGATCTTCCTGGGCCCCGTCAGCCAGGGAGCCAGATAGGGGCTCCGCGTGTAGGTTGCATCCCACTCCTCTAGGGGTTGAAGAATCACACGCTTGATAAGAGACTCCATCTTATTTGTGTCTTTTGCTTTCCAGCCGCCTGGGCAAAAGATGGGTCACACGGTGACTTGCTCTCTGGGAGTCGTGTCCCACATCCCCAGCAGGCTCTGTGATCAGAGCGGCTTTCATGGCGGTGTGTGCGGTGACTGGAGGAGGTATGGGAACATTTCTTTTGTTTAAAGGAGGAATGGAACATCTCCTTATGGGAGGAGGAATGGGGACGTCCCCTCTGTTTTAAAGGAGGAATGGAACATCTCCTTGTGGGAGGAGGAATGGGAACGTCTTCTCTGTTTAAAGGAGGAAAGGAACATCTCCTTGTGGGAGGAGGAATGGGAACGTCTCCTCTGTTTAAAGGAGGAATGGAACATCTCCTTGATGGAGGAGGAATGGGAACGTCTCCTCTGCTTAAAGGAGGAATGAAAACATCCCCTTGTTGGAGGAGGAATGGAACATCTCCTCTGCCTAAAGGAGGAATGAAAACATCTCCTTGTTGGAGGAGGAATGGAACATCTCCTCTGCTTAAAGGAGGAATGAAAACATCTCCTTGTTGGAGGAGGAATGGAACATCTCCTCTGCTTAAAGGAGGTATGGAAACATCTCCTTGTTGGAGGAGGAATGGGAACGTCTCCTCTGTTTAAAGGAGGAATGGAAACATCTCCTTGTTGGAGGAGGAATGGAAACGTCTCCTCAGCTGTTGTGTTGTGGCCTGGCAAGGTCTCTGTCATTCTGGACCTCGACCTGAGGATCCATCCTGAAAGGACTGAAGGAGAAAATTGGGGGGGGGGGTTTGGAGGCGAGATATGACAACAAAGTGCCACACTTGCGACTGTACCGCAACCCCTCCCTTCACCTGCACAAACCTTGTGCATGAGGGCTGGCCCCATGAAGGCGGTGACTTGTCCATGACCTTTGGACAAAAACGTCACGAACAGATGGTCTGAAAAAAAGGCCTGAAAATGCCAAATGTACCCAGAACCAGGGAAGAAAAAGAACTTGTCTGCCTCTCTTCCTTTTATTTATTTATTTATTCATTTTTAAAACAAAATTAATTCGTATCAACATTCCTTTTAGGAAAAATGAAATAAGAACGAAATAGACACTAATATACGTCTAATACAAATATGACATAATTCTCCCATAATCCTTCTCCGTTATTATTTATATATATAAGTATATACACACACATATACATATTAATATTTATTTATTTATTCATATGTATACTTTTATTTTTTTTTTTAACATTATGCAATTTCCTTTAAGAAAAAAGGGCACCAGGCAAAAAATACCTATTAAGGCAGACCAGGGCTGGGGAAAGCTGCTGCCTCTGCTCACTGCCTGGGATGATCCTCTTATGGCAGGAGCTAGAAGCCACTTTTGAAATCCCCGCCAGTGAGGTCACCGCCCCCCCACCTCGCGCCTGCGCTGTGGGGAGGCAGCCGAATGGCGTCTGCACGGCCGCCAGGGAAACCACCAATCCGTGCACACGTGAGCCAAGCCTCGCTTTCGCAGAAGCCCTGCGCATGCGCAGACGACGGCGGCGGCCGCGACCCGGAAGCGCCGCGGCGAGCTGGAACGCAAAGCGCTCCAGCCACCATGAAGGGAATTGGGGACACAGTTTTAGCTGAATTAAAGCATAGATGTGACTATAGACAACACAGAAAACACAAAGGCGACTGCCATGGAAAAAATGAAGAAGAGGGTCGCAGACCTTGCCAGCCGTTGATGCTCCGGTCCTTCAGGCATACAGAGGCAGACTCCACTGCACCACTTGGGGAATCCAGTGCCTAGGAAACTACACGCCTGCCCGTGGCTGGGCCCTGAGCTGCATCACCTAAATGGTATGCCAAATCTTGGAAACATCCGACCGGACATGAACAGTGTGTGTAGGTCCATTGGAGGAGGACAAAAAAAGGAACACAGTCTACACAGGTGAGCTCAATCTTATAGGGTAGGGGGTCCTATAGCATTGGAGAGGAGGCGGGGTTAACCCACACGTAGGCTGCCATGGAGTCTGTCAGGAAAAAAGTCATTTAAAACTGCTCGCGGCTATTAATGCATTGCCGGTCCGACAATACACATAGAAGTTCATTGATAAAAACGGCATGGGAATTCCTCACAGGGGAACCCCAAACCAAAATTTTAAAAAAAAATGACGTGGGGGTCCCCCTAAATTCCATACCAGACCCTTCAGGTCTGGTATGGATTTTAAGGGGAACCCCGCACCAAAATATTAAAAAAACGGCGTGGGGTCCCCCCAAAAATCCATACCAGACCCTTATCCGAGCACGCAACCTGGCAGGCCGCAGGAAAATAGGGGGGGACAAGGGAGCGCCCCGCCTCCTGAACCGTACCAGGCCACATGCCCTCAACATTGGGAGGATGCTTTGGGGTAGCCCCCCAAAACACCTTGTCCCTATGTTGATGAGGACAAGGGCCTCATCCCCACAACCCTAGCCGGTGGTTGTGGGGGTCTGCGGGTGGGGGGCTTATCGGAATCTGGAAGCCCCCTTTAACAAGGGGACCCCCAGATCCCAACCCTCCCACCTGTGTGAAATGGTAAGGGGGGTACAAAAGTACCCCTACCATTTCACTAAAAAACTGTCAAAAATGTTAAAAATGACAAGAGACAGTTTTTGACAATTCCTTTATTTAAATGCTTCTTCTTTCTTCTTTCTTCTTTCTTCTATCTTCTATCTTCTATCTTCCTTTGGTTTCTTCCTCCATCTTCTTCTGGTTCTTCTGGTTCTTCCTCCGGTGTTCTTATCCAGCATCTCCTCCGTGGCATCGGCGTCTTCTTCCCTTCTTCTCCTGGGGCCGCTCCGCATCCATGATGGCATGGAGGGAGGCTCCCGCTCTTCTCTTCATCTTCTTCTCTTCTTCATCTTCTTCTCTTCTTCATCTTCTTTTCCGGGCCGCTCCGCATCCATGGTGGCATGGAGGGAGGCTCCCGCTGTGTGACACTTCTCCTCTTCTGACGGTTCTTAAATAACGGGGGGCAGGGCCACCCGGTGATCCCGCCCCCCTCTGACACACGGTGACTTGACGGGACTTCCCTGTGGCAGTCCCCGTGACGCCACAGGGATATTACACTTTTATTGTTTCACTTTAAGCAATATTAAAATCACTGCTCCCGAGAAAACGTCCGTTTTTAAAACTTTTGCTATGATCCATGTCCCCTGGGGCAGGACCAACACTTTTTATGACAATAACTTGCATATAAGCCTTTAAAATTAGCACTTTTGATTATTCATGTTCGTGTCCCATAGACTTTAACAGTGTTTGCGTGTTCAAACAAATTTTTTGCCTGTTCGCATGTTCTGGTGCGAACCGAACAGGGGGGTGTTTGGCTCATCTCTCTTGTTGGAGCACCAGGTTTGAACAAACTCCCCTCAAGATTCTTGTCCTTCCCCAATAGTTTGGATTGCTGCCATTAGGCAGAGGCATTGGACTAATTATGAACCTTTTCCTATAATGCTCACAAAAATAATAATCAATCAGTATACCGGCCAAGAGTAACCTTTAAAGTGGCAAACTACCCTAGAATGTACAATAGAGCCATAGAATATATACATTACAGAGTGGTATCACTTGGCACATTTGTACTTTTTATCAGCCACACAGTAAAAGCTGAAATACCCCTGAAAAACATGTCTTCCTTTAGAAAAAATATCAGATTGTAGACCAATAATTAAAAGTCAAACTCACCTCATCCATTTTAATTAGGAAGCAATCTATAAAGTCTCGAGTGCAGTTCTCATCCAATGTCTCTTTGTGAGCTTCCATCATTTCTACCACAAACTTGTTAAACTTTTCCAAATGTTTAAACATTTTTTGGTGGGGGCCAGGAACATGGCTCATTAAGGTTGGAAAAAGATTAATAAGCTGAAACAAATTTTTAATTAAGGTGTTAAATAATGAGCAATACATCTCCCTTACATTTTTAACATATTGAACATTACCAAAACTAGTCTCCAAATTTTCAGTTTTCCTGTCAATTGTTAACCTACTGCCATTCTTTGAAAAACTTCTTTGATTAGTGCTGGGCCTCAAATGTTTTGTATGTATGACTGAAGTTTTAAAAAAGCCATATCGGGTCCCATTTAAAACAGTGCCTGGATACTGCTTTCCACAGGACATTGCAGTGATTATTCCAATCAATGTATATATTTTATTTAAATTTTAATTTGTGAAATTGAAAGCACGGTGTGAAGTCTTAATTGTCATACAGTATGTTATAATACCATATGTCATAATGCCATAGAGAACATTCAGGATAGGAGGAGACTCCTGTCACATGACCTATCAAAGTCCTATGACAGACTTACTCCTCTCTATATTTTGTCCCCTGTCATTAGACTGAGTAGATCTTCTATTGCTTCACTGTCCTGAAGAAACCCTCTCTATTGGTCCTGGTGGCCATTTTCTCAGAAGGACGCTAAGGCCATTGTCTCATAAACCCATATAAAACATATGTATTGTGAATACACATACAATCTTACACTATATACAATTACCTGGCCCAATCGGGAGTTCAGCACAGTTGCAATTTCTTGAAAAAGTTCCAAAAGGGACATGAACCTCTTATCTTCGTAGTCAAATCTCTCTCCAAATACAATGGAGCAGATGACATTGGAGACAGCCAATCTTAGCAGATACATTGGGTTTATTGGTTTATCTGTCATTACACAAGCAGAACCAGTCAGCATTTTTGTCACCAACATCAGTATCTAAACCATTTCAAATGTGTGAGGACCTTGGGAAAATACTAAATGATTACAGATCAATCTGACATAAAGGATGAGCGGAAGGTGCAGTCCAAACACTAGGGATGGGCAAACAGTTTGGCCCGAGCATAAGTTTGGGCCGAACTTTGGTTGTTCGGATGTTCTGCGAACACCAAACAATATGCAGTGTTTGGGGCAAATTCGAAAGCCACCGGAACACCGTTAAAGTCTATGGGACACTAACATGAAAAATCAAAAATGCTCATTTTAAAGGCTTATATGCAAGTTATTGTCATAAAAAGTGTTTGGGGACCCGGGTCCTGCCCCAGGGGACATGTATCAATGCAAATAATTTTTTTAAAAACGGATGTTTTTTCGGGAGCAGTGATTTTTTTAATGCTTAAAGTGAAACGATAAAAATGCAATATTCCTTTAAATATCGTGCCTAGGGGTGTCTATAGTATGCCTGTAAAGTGGCGCATTTTTTCCATGTTTAGAACAGTACTGCAGCAAAATGACATTTCTGAAGGAAAAATTGGCATTTAAAACTGATCTCGGCTGTAATGAATTGTCGGGTCTCGGCAATATAGATAAAACTCATTAAAAAAAAGGGATCCCCCCCCCCAGTCCATTACCAGGCCCTTTGAGTCTGGTATGAATATTAAGGGGAACCCTGAACCAAAATTAAAAAAAAAAAAGCGTGGGGTTCCCCCCAAAATCTATACCAGACCCTTCTGCCAGGCTGCATGCTCAGACAAGGGTCTGGTATAGATTTTTAGGGGTGACCCCATGCTTTTTTCTTAATTTTTGCATGGGTTCCCCTCATAATATTCATACCAAACTTAAAGGACCTGTTATGCACTGGGGAAACCCCATGCTGTATTTTTTTTTTGTGTGGGGGCCCCTAGATGCTTTGTTTACTAACTGTATGAAGTATCCTGGAGCTGTTGTTTTGCTGGCAATTTAACCACTTGATGTCCAGCAGGTTTTACCCCCTTCATGACCAGAGCCTTTTTTGCTATTCAGCACTGCGCTACTTTAACTGGCAATTGCACGGTCATGCAACACTGAACCCAAATTAAATGTATATCAATTTTTTCACACAAATACAGCTTTATTTTGGTGGTATTTTTTTTTCAAATATATTTTATTGAGTTTTTTTCACATAACAAAGCAAAATGAAGCATAACGTGTTTCATATAAGGTCAAAGATTTAAGAAACCCGAGGCAAAATGCCCTAATTTGCTGGGATACATAACAGTTATTGGCATAGTGTCACTTATATAAAAGGTTAAAAATGTTATTTAAACACTGGACGGGGGGGAGGGGGTAACCTAGGGATAAGAAGAGAGGGAAAGGAGAGAGAGAGAAGGAAGATAAAAGAGAGAAGGAAGGGGATATCTTGGGCTCGAACCCTCCCGAGTTCCTCGGGTGGGCAAGGGTCCAAGCAGTGGTTCTTTGTTATAATTTATGTCTATAGACAAGTTAGGTCATAACCCCTGGAGATGAAAATAACGACCCAGTATTTGGAAAGGATTACCGTAGGTTACCGTAGGGGTCAAAAAAACACTAGATGTGAACCTGAACAAAGTCTGTAAAGAGGATTCCTCTGTTGCCATTAGATGTTTATCAATAAAGGAACGCCACCTGGATTCCAGGCGTTGGTCACACCCGTCATTTTGAAGTATGTTGTCCAGTTTTTCTCTGAATAGCAGTAATTTGAGTTCTTTTTTAATTTCAGACAAGGTGGGCGGTGTTGGGGAAATCCAATGTTTGAGGATAGTTCTATGAGCAACTAGAAGACTTATGAGTGTCCACTGATAGTTTTCTTGGAACATCAAGGTATGGATACCCTTGGAAGGATTCCGCAGTTTTGGATAGCCAAACAAGAGGAGCATGGGATCCTTTGGTAGTTGACAATTTTTCACACCGTATATGCAGGATAAGACTCAATCCCAATATTCCGAGATAGTTAAGCATGTCCAAAGGTGGTGAAATAAGGTTGGTCTCGGGTCTGAACACCAAGCACAAGAGGTACCGTTCGTTGTATCATGCTTTGTGGAGAAAGGAATATAAGCTCTATGGATCAGTTTGAATTGCGATTCTCTCCAGGTTTCATTCATTACCAACTTTTGGGTAATCTTAAAGCCTTCCAAGATTTTATCAATAATATCCTCTCCAGGTATATCTTTGCTTCAAGATTTTACTGAAGTGTGGTGTAATGATTTGATAGAATAGGAGTTCAGTGGTTTGTATATATCTGTAATTGAGTATTTTTGCTCGTTTAGCAGTTTGTCAATCAGGGATGTTCGGAATCTGATGTAGTTTTTTCGGGCAAGTTTTTTTAATAAAGTCTGAGATTTGTGAGACCTGAAGGAAATGTTTTGATATTTGGAATTCCTCAGCAAGTGAATTGATGGACTTAAGAGATCCTGAGTCTTCATTATATAAGGAGACAATATATATCAGCCCCTTGTCTCTCCATTTTGAAAATGGCTCATACTGAAGGCCTGGAGGGAACATTTGGTTTCCTTGGATGGGTAGGTGTTTGGAAACATAAGGACAGAGTCCCAACCTTTTGGAGGGAGAGTCTCCATCCATGCAATAATAGTGTCTCGAATCAATAGGTTCTGCTTGATGTGGTTTGGAGTTGATCTATGTAGAAGTGCTGATAAATTGTATGGCTTGACCATGGCTGACTCAAAGTGATAATTTGTGTAATTTGAAGCTTTGAGGATCCAGTCCAGACACACCCTTAGTAAACAAGAAATATTATATACTCTAATATTAGGAAAATTCAAACCCCCTTTGCTTGGGAAATGCAGTTACTCAGAGCAATTCTGTGTTTTTTGTTGCGCCATATGAAAGCTGTAGCCACTTTATTTATTTTTTGAATGTCTTTGTGTTTCATAAGCAGTGGTATGGTTTGGAGGGGGTATAATAGTCATGCAAAGCAAACCATCTTAAATAAGGTGGATCTCTGAGAGAGCGATAGTGAGAGCTCCATCCATGTTTTCAACTCACCCACTATTTTAGAGATCAGAGGAGGAAAGTTATGAAGGTAGAGGGAGGAAGGTTCCCTACCGATTTTTATTCCTAAATAGGTGATACATTTGTTGTTGATGGGAAAGGGGGAGGAAAATGCCCAATTGCGTGAGCCCTATGCACTTAGAGGGAGTACCTCACTTTTGCTGAAATTTATTTTTAGGCCTGAGCATCTGCGGAATTGTGTATATTGTCTATGTCGGAGGAGGGTGCCAAGGAGAAAACTAGCACATCATCTGCGAAGAGGGCCACTCGCAGCTCTTCACCACCTATAGGGATTCTGTGTAATGGTGCCGTACTATTTAGATAACGAGATAAAGGTTCTATTGCCATGTTAAATAGCAGTGGGGAAATGGGGCAGCCCTGTCTAGTTCCTTTGTGGAGTGTAATTGGGTTAGATAGATGTTCTGCTACAACTCTAGCCGAAGGTGACGAGTATATACTGTGTATATACTGTGAATAAAATGGCAGAAAGGTCCTGAGAGACCACATTTTTGCATGACCAGGGAGAGCCAACAAAAACCAGCATTATCAAAGGCCTTCTCTAGTGTAATGATTGCTAACTCCTCTAGTGGGTGTGTTTTTGCGTATTCGAGTATAGCTAGAACCTTACGTACGTTGGAGGATGCTGATCTGCCTTTGATAAAGCCCGCTTGTGCAGGGTGTATTAGAGATGGCATATTATTTGCAAGCCAGGATGCCACTATTTTTTAGAGAATCTTGGAGTCTACATTTAGGAGGTTCAATAGGGTCTTTCCCCTTTTTTGCAATCAGTTTAATATGTGCTTGATGTCCTGAAGGTAGGTATTGGCCACCTTCCCAAATAAAATTGTATACCTCCATTAGTGTTCCTGATAACATTGGTTTGGTCAGTTTACAAAATTCTGAAGTGTACCCGTCGGGGCCTGGAGCTTTGCCATTTGCCATCTTTTTTATAGCCTCAGACACTTCCTTGTGGGTTATGGGGGAGTTAAGGAGTATCAGGTGTTCTGATTCTATTTTTGGTAAGGTGACCGAGTCCAACAATTGACATGCTCCATCCGTGTTTATGGTTTCGTCAGCATTAATATTGGTATAATATGCTTCTAGAATTTCATTTATGTCCTTAGGAGATGAGGAAAGGGTACCCCTGGTGTTTTTTAGGGAGGTGATATGGGTTGGATGATAAGTGCCCTTGCATAACCTAGCTAGCAACTTTCCTGCTTTGTTTCCATATTTATGGAACTGTAGGTCTGTGTGTGAGAACTTAATGTGTTCTAGGTTTTCCGCCCAGACGTTAAAAAGCCTCTTGGCTTTGTGCCAAAGTTTGAAATTTATTTGGGTGTGATGTTTGTTTAAGCAAGTTTGTGCTACTTGTAGTTTCTCACTGGCTTCCAGGTATTGTTTCTGAGTGTTTTTCTTGTAGGATGAATTGAAGATATTATCCTACCACGTAGGAATGCTTTACATGCTTCCCAGTATAGAGTTAGTTTTATGTGGGGCATTAGTTTCTGCTTATTCAGACCATGCGTCCTCCAGCATTCGTTTGAAGGGTTCATTATGTTTTAGATAGGATGGAAAACGCCCTTGTCTGGTATTATCGTGTGGTAAAAAATTTTCCAGAACTAATGAAATAGGGCTATGATCTGAAATTACCAGTTTATGAATTGTAGATTCCCGTATTCTAGGTAATAGGGAGGCCGTGCAGAAGAGGTAATCCAATCTTGCAAAGGAATTGTGTGCATGAGAATAAAAAGTATACTCTCTATCTGTTGGGTGTGATTGTCGCCAGGGGTCAATTAGCTCTAGGGCAGAAGTCATCTGATATAGTTGGGTGTCACGACCCTGTGTATTGTCCGGTTCTCCAGCACGCTTCATGGATCGATCCTCACTATTACACATGGTCATATTAAAATCTCCTCAAATTAGGTGTGGGATCTGGGGATTTGGTAGGAGCTATGCTGAGAGCTTACTAAAGTAAGTTTTGTCTGGTGAGTTTTGGGCGTAGATGTTAGTAATCAAAAGCTCTTTTGATGAGAATTTGAGGTGGGCTGAAATGAATCTACCCTCATCATCTTTATTTACTGAGATCAATTCACAAGATAGGTTTCTGTGAAGAAGAAGAATTACTCCAGCTTTTCTACCCTAGGCAGCTGAACCTAATACTTTGCCTATCCACAGTTTTTGCATACGGGAGAAATCAACAGACAGATGGGTCTCCTGTAGGAAAGTTATGTCTGTTTTTATTCTTTTCAGGTGTCTAAGGATTTTCATTCTCTTGGTTGGGGATCTCAACCCCTTAACGTTTCATGACACTATTTTCATATTATTTGCAGGGGTGTTTATAGTGGTATGTCATTTTTTTAAATTCTCCCGCTAATTGGAGAGGAGACCGAATATTAGGTGCATATATCACATAGGTGGGTTTATGGCATGTAGGATGAGGACGGTTCCACGTTAGAAGAATAAACAGGTGAAATAGGTGTGAAAAAGGAAAGAGAGCAAAACTAAAACAGAAAATCATAAAACGTATTGACCTCACTTTTTTTTCACATGTATCTTCCACAACCAGAGGCGTTGCTACGTTGCTAGGGGGGTGCGGGGGGGGGGGTGCGGTCCGCACCCAAGTGACACCCACTAGAGGGGTGACACCCTCCCGAGGGTGAGGAAAGCCCTGGCTGACTTTGGAAGTCTTTTTTTTCAGCTGGAAACCTCCTCCAGCGCTGCGGGGGTTCTCCTCCTCCTCTCTGTCTCTCACTACGGCGCTGCTGCCTGAGCCTGTCACGATCCATTCTCCACCCGGGCGGCTGCACACTGTCCTCTCCTCTCCAGCTGCCATCCGGGTGTTCCATGTACCTGAGCCGCCCAAGCTGGTGTGGTAACGGGCGCGGGGAAGGGGGTGTCGGCTTGCGATAGTGGGTGGTTGTCCTCCGCAGTGTTGCGACAGATGGAAGGGCTGTACTGATAAAGGGGGATAGTTTGTCCTGGGGGGCTGTACTGATAAAGAGGGGTAGTTTGTCCTGGGGGCTGTACTGGTAAAGGGGGGTAGTTTGTCCTGGGGGGCTGTACTGATGGAGGGGGGTAGCTTGTGCTGGGGGGGCTCTACTGATGGAAGGGGGTGGTATGTCCTGGGGGGGCTGTACTGATGGAGGGGGGTAGCTTGTGCTGGGGGGCTCTACTGATAGAGGGGGGTGGTCTGTCCTGGGGGGCTGTACTGATGCAGGGGGGTGGTATGTCCTCGGGGGCTGTACTGATGGAGGGGGGTGGTATGTCCTGGGGGGCTGTACTGTGCCTTAGCAGATCCCGCCTTCTGGAGCTTGCAGTGCCAATGCCAGGACCTCAGGACGTGTGAGTGACATGACGTCCATCTTAGCCTGCAGGCTCCAGAAGGCGGGAACGCCACATCCCCGCTCTCCACTTAGGCGGCTCTCCTCTCCTCCTCGGCTCGGCTACTCTCTGACGAGTGACTGACTGACTGCCTGCTGTGACCGCACACCACGGCTGAGCTGAGGTAGATCAGACAGCATGTGTATGTATGTCATTGTCAGTGTATGTAGGTCAGTGTGTGCAGGTCAGGCAGGTCACTGGTCAGTATATGTAGGTCAGTGTGTGTAGGTCTGGCAGCTCACTGGTCAGTGTATGTAGGTCAGGCAAGTCAGTGTATGTAGGTCAGTGAGTGTATGTAGGTCAGTGTATATAGGTTAGTGAGTGTATGTAGGTCAGTGTATGTAGGTCAGGTAGGCCAGTGTATGGAGGTCAGGTAGGTCAGTGTATGTAGGTCAGGTAGGTCAGTGTACGTAGGTCAGGCAGGTCAGTGTATGTAGGTCAGGCAGGTCAGTGTATGTAGGTCAGGTAGGTCAGTGTATGTAGGTCAGTGCATGTAGGTCAGGTAGGCCAGTGTATGTAGGTCAGGTAGGTTAGTGTATGTAGGTCAGTGCATGTAGGTCAGTGTATGTAGGTCAGGTAGGTCAGTGTATGTAGGTCAGGCAGGTCAGTGTATGTAGGTCAGGTAGGTCAGTGTATGTAGGTCAGGTAGGTCAGTGTATGTAGGTCAGGCAGGTCAGTGTATATAGGTCAGTGTATGTAGGTCAGGCAGGTCACCGTATGTAGGTCAGGTAGGTCAGTGTATGTAGGTCAGGCAGGTCAGTGTATGTAGGTCAGTGTATGTAGGTCAGGCAGGTCAGTGTATGTAGGTCAGGTAGGTCAGTGTATGTAGGTCAGGTAGGTCAGTGTATGTAGGTCAGGCAGGTCAGTGTAATGGTCAGTGTCAGGCAGGTGTGTTTAGTGGTCAGCATTGATGGGCACTGGTAAGTCACACAACCCCACCGCCCAACCCCCCCCAAAAAAAAGCCCCGCCACATACAACACCACCCCCCCTGGTTCTTGGACTTCGGGCTGAAGCCCCTGGTCTTTTTGACACCTAGCAACATCCCTGCTGGATAGTTAGATGATCTGCATAGTTAAGGTATTTGACGATCACTAGTCTGGTACGATCGTTCGCTGGAGCGCTGATTCGGTGTGCTCTTTCTGCAATGCATTTATGCAGTATGCCCAGAGCCTCTGGGAGACCAGTTATGCGTAAATTGTTCCTTCTCGAGCGGTTCTCTAAATCGTCTATTTTTTCATGCAGGAGTTGTTGTGCATGGATATATTTTTCCATGGCAGCGTCCTATTGATATTGATCATCTTCCAGTTATGCAATACGTCGTTCAGCTTCTGTCAGCCTCTGGGAGTGCTCTCCTATCTCTTTCCTGAGCTGCAGAATGCCCGCTGCCACTTCTCTGTCCACCGATGCTGTGATAGTGGGGGTCAGAAGCGTCGCTACTGCCTGGGCTATTTTGCCAAAAGAATCCCGTGAGTCTTGTGTCCTCATCTCGCTAGCCTCCATACTGTCACCCATCGTCCCCCTGAGGTCCGCTGTATCGCTAGTCATAGGGTATGAGTCATCCTGTGAGGGAGACGGAGATGGCGCTACCACAGCCATCCTGTGAGGGAGATGTATGCCGTGACCGAGAGCCTGAGCGGGACAGGGATTGTGACAGGTACCATTCCATTCCGCTGAAAGCAGGGAGGAAGAAGGAGAGATCCCGCGGTACAAGATTTGTATGGCGGTTTTATGGCGGTTTTCCCCGCAGGCTGGAGCGGAGCTACTGGCTCACCCTTCTCCTACATATGGCGCCAGAACTGGAAGTCCTTTTGGTGGTATTTATTCACTACTGGGTGTTTTATGTTTTGCAATATAAACGCAAAAATACCAAAAATTTTTAAAAATAAAAACATGTTTTTCTTAGTATTTGTTATAAAATTTTACAAACAAATAATCTTTCTTTATACATTTAGGCCAAAATGTTGTCTGTTACATTTTTTATATTCTTATTCTTATATGCAATAGTTTTAGCTGTCATGAATGCCTTTCATTCATGACAGCTTGCCTACTGTTTTGATCTGTGATTGGCTATAGCTAATCACATGGTACAGGGTACTGTTATTGGCCCAGGTACTATGTGATAGCATGTGGGCATCACAATAGTAAGCTAAACAGTCATGAATGAAAGCCATTCATAGCTGTTTTGCCTACATGTAATCATGCGATATCTATGACTAATTATAGTGATCACATGATACCCCTGCTGCTCACAGTGGATGGGTATCAAGTGCCAGTGTGCATGTGCACCGCGTCATATGGGTACATCCCGTTGCCTGGGGGAGCTGTCCTTCAGCAGTAAATATATTGCTGGGGATCCCTAGTGGTTAAACACACCTCAATATTAATACTAAATAAATGGTGCACTGTTCAAAAGGTTAGATAAATAAAAATCCTTTAAATTTAATTAATACACAACTAAATAAATATCACATTCAGCTATAAACATGATACACACATACTGTAATTGAATCACATTAAAACCTCTTTAGTACAAATCATGCTCAAAACCCATGCAGTGGTTATTAGTGAGGATTCAATATACACAAAAAGTCCACAAAGGGCCCCCCCATCGCCATCTGTCCCCAGTGCCATCTGTCCCCAGTGCCACCTATCAGTGCCAAGTGTCCCCATTACCATCTGTCCCCAGTGCAATCTGCTCCCAGTGCCACCTATCAGTGCCACCTGCCTCCAGTGCCACCTGTCCCCAGTGCCACCTGTCAGTGTCACGTGTCATCAGTGCCATGTATCAGTGCCATTTGTCATCAGTGCCACCTGTCAGTGTCACGTGCCATCTGTTATCAGTGTCACGTGTCATCAGTGCTACGTATTAGTGCCATCTGTCATCAGTGCCACGTATTAGTGTCATCTGTGATCAGTGTCATGTGTCTTCAGTGCCACGTATTAGTGCCATCTGTCATCAATGCCACGTATTACTGCCATCTGTCATCAGTGCCACATGTCATCAGTGCCACGTATTAGTGCCATCTGTCATCAGTGCCACGTGTCATCAGTGCCACATATTAGTGTCATCTGTCATCAGTGTCACGTTTTTCAAGCATCAATCAGTGGTCATATAAATAGATTATTACTTTTTTTAACATGTAACACTGTCTACGGTACCAGTCAACATTTTGTTCTATTTAAAGTAATGTATAGAAGGTAGAGCCTGAAAGTGACTCAAGCCCAGGGGCCCCCACCACCCTAAGTCCTGCCCTGTATGAGGGTGTCACTCACAAATTAAGGGGGTTGCGATGGGCGCAAAGTTTGCGCCCAGCATAGCCAGTTTATATATGGCTAAATGGGAGAAGAGCCAGTTATTAAAGGACAGCAACAATATAACCCTTTACAAACGTTTCATAGACGATTTGATCTTCATATGGAAAGGTAACACAACAGAGCTCAGATTATTTTTAGAGAATCTTAATATTAATGATAAAAATATTATGTTAACCTGGGAGATAAGTGACAAAAATATATATTTTTTGGATTTAGTGATCAAAAAGAAGAATAATGGTTTATTTACAAAACGCACTTCAAAGAAACTGATAGAAATGAATATATTCCTATAACTAGCTGCCATAATAGAAATTGGTTAAATAATATCCCTAGAAGCCAGTACAAGAGAATTAAGAGAAATTGCACAGAAGAAAGAGATTTTCATGATCAGGCAGCTAAACTCAGATATGTTCATGGAAAAAGGCTATGATAAGGACTTTTTACAAAAAGAATGAGTTAAGGTTAATATACCAAGGGAGAAATTAAAGAATTAGAAAAATTAGAAAAGAATTAGAAAAGAATTAGAAATTAGAAAATAGTGTAAAAATACCCACAACGTGTGAAAACGAGACAATGGATTATACCAGGGCTCAAAATTTCAAGTCCTGAGGGGCTACTAGCCAGGCTTCAAGGGTTACTCGCCACCAGTTGCCCCGCCCAACCCCTACCATACCCTGCCCCTACTTCCGCCCCTAAACACGCCCTCATAAATTATCCCATGAAATGACACTAAATGTTTTATGCAGAATTAAGTTATAAAAATAAATATTAACAACAACTTTATCCGTGCCCAACAATGCAGCCTTCCCATGTCCACCAGTGCAGCCTGTGTCCCCAATGCAGCCTGTGTCCCCAATGCAGCCTACCTGTGCAGGGGAAGAGAGAGGAGAGCGGCTGCCTGGTTGATTAGAGTGCGGGGAACATAACGGCTTTCATTTCAATAGCTGTGTGTTTCCTGCTGCTCGCCGTCATATACAGCCCCTCCCCCTTGTCCGGGGAACTTTGATAGACAGGTTACCCATCCCAGGATTGTACGGGTGATCTGTCTATCAAAGGGCCCGGACAAAGAGGAGGGGCTGTATATGATGGGGCGTGGCTAGGAACACACAGCTATTGAAATGAAAGCCGTTATGTTCCCGGCGCTCTAATCAACCAGGCGGCAGCTCTCCACTCTCTTCCCCTCCGATCGATGGAAGAACGGCTCTCATACAACCCGCCTTCCCGGCGGTGCTCGCCCCCCCGCGGGCAGCCATAGCTCGCCAGCCCTCAAAATCAACTCGCAAAATGCGAGCATTCAACATAAGGCAGTAGAGAAAATTATAAACAAGCACTGGGAAATTTTAAAAGATGGTCATATAGGCCTCTTCCTCCCAAATAAACCAAATTACATATAAAAAAGCCCCTAACCTTGGGATATGGTCTTTAAAAATATAGTACATCTGCCCAAAAATGTTAAACCCATGTTCTGGGACATGAAAGGTTTTATGGATGTGGTAGGTGTCACTGCTGTACAAAGGTCCCCAAAAACATTAAAAAACAAAAGGAATTTACTAATCCTATTAATCAAAGAACATACATTATAAAGGATTTTATATCCTGTGACACTAAGGGGTAGTATATGCCTTAAAAAGGCCATGTGAACTCATTTATATTGGCTGAACAAAAAGGCATTTAAAAGATCGTGTAAAAGAACATATATATATATATGATATAGGCAAAGGATATGAAAAACACCATCTTTCCTTACATTTTAAAAAAGTCCACAGTAGAGACTATAGGGGGTTACAATTTATCGAATTATCGATAATGATGCCCATGGGGTTAAATAAAGAATTTGATTCAGGCTGTCATTATGCTGCGACAGGTCGGTATGATACCGCGAATCGCCGTAGGTGTACATCGGCACCTTTTAAGGGAGATGCGTGTGGCCGGCAGTCGCAATGACCACCGGCCACCCGCGATCGCAGGCACGAGAGCCAGAATGGCATGTGTGTGTATAAACACACACACATCCCTGTTCTGACAGGAGAGGAGAGACAGATCGTCTGTTCCTACTAATCAGGAACAGCGATCGGTCTCCTCCCCCCAGTGAGTTCCATCCCCCAACAGTTGGAACACACGAGGGAACACGTTTAACCCCTTGTTAACCCCTTCCCTGCCAGTGACATTTATACAGTAATCAGTGCATTTTTATAGCAATGGTCCCAAAAAAGTGTCAAGTGTCCGATCTGTTTGTCACAATGTCGCAGTCCTGCTAAAAATCGCTGATCGCCGCCATTACTAGTAAAAAAAAATAAAAATTCCATAATACTATTCCCTATTTTGTAGACGCTATAACTTTTGCGCAAACCAATCAATATACACTTATTGCGATTGTTTTACCAAAAATATGTAGAAGAATATATATCAGCCTAAACTGATGAAGAAATTTTTTTTTTACAATTTTTTTTTGGATATTTATTAGAGAAAAAATAAAAACCGCAGAGGTTATCAAATACCACCAAAAGAAAGCTCTATTTCTGGGAAAAAAGGACGTCAATTTTGTTTGGGTATAACTTCGCATGACCATGCAATTGTCAGTTAAATTGATGCAGTGCCGTATCGCAAAAAATGGCCTGGTCATTAACCACTTCAGCCCCGAACCTCTTTCTGAGATTTGGTGTTTACAAGTTAAAAACAGGTTTTTTTTGCTAGAAAATTAGTTAAAATCCCCAAACATTATATATATATTTTTTTCTAACACCCTAGAAAATAAAATGGCAGTTGTTGCAATACTTTCTGTAACACGGGTGGGGGCCATCTTCCCCTCGCTCATCTACATACCTAACAGGTGACAGGACGCGATCGCCTCCGCCTCTGCCGGCGGCTCGGGGAAGCGGTGGAGGGCACCGGAGCGCAGTGGGAGAGCTCCTCCTTCTCCCGCCACGAATAAAAGTGATCTTGGGGGAAATCTGCCGCAGAGTCCACTTTTATATGAACGCGGACCGCCCACTGAAGAAGAGGATACCAGGGTTATGGTAGCTAGCTGCTGCCATAACACCGATATCCCTCTTCAAAGTACCGACATATAACGACAGCAGGCGGTCCATAAGTGGTTAAGGGGGCAAATCTTCCAGTCTGTAAGTGGTTAAATAGGTTGAGAGAATTAGAGGCTCACATATATGTTTTTGCATGTTGTAATTGCTGCATTTATATATAGGGAATCAGTTAGCAGTATGTTTTTAGACACCATTGCTTATTAAATATCCAGTTTTATTGGTTTGTATATTGTTTTTACAAATTGTATATCATGATGCATAAGAATTATTTAGATTATTGCATTACGTTTGTAATGGTTCCCCGTCGTACTCCACTTGAGTGCTTCCGTCAGTACACTGCCTCCTCCAATCTGGGCCTTCAGATATCAGATTTTTCTGCCGAACATTGTAAATAAGATCCAGACGAGACTAGGTCAGTTACACAGCTTGAACATGGACTGTTTTATATGAGATCTCACACAAATATTTACTCCATAATGACAAAACAAACTGTAACCAGAAACCTAATTAACATGAGCTAATTAACTAATCGTTTAGACAGCCTAGGTGACTCTGAGGCATGACCTTTCAGGACAGACTTTCCATCTTTTAGCTCAGAAGACACAATTAATATTATCATAAGTATAAACACAGCAAACATTCTCACAATAGCAGGAGCTTCCAGTAGCAAACGGACCGTCTCCTACATTGCACAGAGGCCAATGTGATCAGCTCTTTTAATTAACATGTCGAGTTCAGGATCAAACAAACCGGGGGGCGTGGTTTTGACATGTTTTGACGCGTCTCTCCTGAGCTCCGGTGCCGACCCTGCACTTAAAGCACTTATTTAACTTCTAAACACTGCTGTCCCACCGGACAAGATGCGCAAGAGGACCAGTAAGTTCCTACCGAAGAAAGGCACCTCTTCGGGCTCCATAAAATGGTTCCTGGCTGCAGAACCAGACGAACTGGCGGACATGGATGGCCTAGGCCGCTCTCCACGAGGCGCAAGTTCTGGTGCGATCTCCGCCTCTCGTCACAGGCCCGAACCCAGATACCGCCCCTCAGCCTCAACAGCCAGCTCGGAAGGCGGGGGAAGCAGCTCCAGGCATTCCGAGGTCGCAGCCTTAGTGAGCGGGCTCCCTACCAAAACGGAGCTGCATCTGGGACTCAAATGCGCAATTAGGAAGGAGGTCTCCGCAGTGCGCGCAGACCTTTCTCAGGTACTAGACCGAGTGGAGGAGACCGAACAATGCCTAGACAGGCACGCAACCGCCATTATGAACTCAGAGGCATCCACTCCCTCGCTCACTTTTGCACATAGGATGGCCCTCTACAAGATCGAGGATAAAGAAAACTGCAACTGGCGGAACAATATCCACATTCGGGGCCTTCCCGAGGCGACCGGTGATGAGGATCTTCTCCCATTCGTGCGGGGCATCTTCAACGGCCTGTTAGGCCAGGCAGCTGACTATCCTTTGAAAATAGACAGAGTGCACAGAGCCCTCTGGCCTCGTAATCTCTCAGCGGATACTCCACGTGATGTGATCTGCAAGGTCCACTATTATGACGAAAAGGAGCTCATCGTGAGGAAGGCCAGAGATGCCACATCCCTGGATTTTGATGGTGCATCACTATCTTTCTTCCCAGATCTAGCAAGAGAGACACTGGAGCGTCGCAGGGCCCTGCCACCTCTGACCGAGAAACTGCAAGGCGCTTCCATCAACTACCGATGGGGCTTCCCAGCGGCCTTGATTGCACACAGGGACGGGAAAATGGCAGTACTCCGGTTCCCAGAGGATCTGGAAAAATTCTGTATGGATGTTAACATCTCCCCACCGGAACTCCCTGGCTGGCAAGATGCCATTCCGCCTCTCCCCAGCACCTCCGAACCAAGATGTCAGAAGGTGGACCGCAAACACCACTCCTCAGCTACTGGCACACCACCCCAGTTGGGGGTAACAATCGCTCCTGAAGGCCCCGGCTTTTCGTATCTCCAGCATCCCCGGTTTGGTTTGCCTGAACCCTTTTGACCGCAAGTATATGTTTTCCCATGACATAGTTCCCTACCTCGTCGCTCTCTTGGTGATATGTAGGCTTTATTTTGAATGACTGCATGCAGGATACTACTTGCTAATGGGCGAACAGACTTGCCCTGGGTTTTCTTTTTCAGGTTTCAGGCGCCTCGTTTTAAGTTCTCAGTTTTAAGTTTGATGGATTTTTTTTTCAAAATTTTACTGCTACCTTACAATTATGTACCCATGTATACTTTGGGTTGGCGCCGGAGCGACGGGACATCGCGTTTACCAGTTTTGGTGATCGCGGTCTGATGCCCGTGACTCCTCACCCCCCCCCTTAGGGGCACCATGTGGCCCTGTTCTCTCATGCCCCTGCCCCTCAGTGGACAACGGGCGTGTGGGTGTTGGTCCACACGGTTGTCCCCTCTATGCACCACAGACGAATGCGTGCACATGCTGACCATACACCAACATGGTCTATGAATTACTTGCTGCAGGAGTTTAATTGTTTGTCTACTCTCCACAGTCTTTATTCTTTCTTCCTCCTCCCCCCGCCCTTTCCCTTCCCCCCTTTTTCCCCTCCCCTCCCTGCCTCAGGTCCCACTCCCCAGGAACATATTACATGTGAGCCTTCTCTGCTAGACCCCATGGCTACGGTGAACTTAGTATCCCTAAATGTGAGAGGTCTCCATGCCCTAGGTAAGAGACACAACCTGTATAGAGAGCTGGGTTGTCTGCGGGGAGACGTTGTTTTCCTGCAGGAGACCCACCTCACTCACACTACTGCTGTAAAACTCTTACTCTCAGAGGAACCTCATTCACACTAGAATCTATGTTGAGTGATCCTGATGGGCGTTTTCTGTTTCTAAGGGGCAGCCTGGGTGGTATGCCATGCACTCTAGCAACCCTGTACGCTCCCAACCGTAACCAAGCAGGTTTCATTGCGACCACTCTCAAAAGACTGAGAGACTTCGCCCGCGGATACATTCTCCTCGCCGGAGACTTTAATACTCCACTAGAACCCAGTCTTGACACATCTGAGGGAAAATCCAGTATCTCGCATAAATGTTTGATATACATACGCAAACATTTACCTGATGCTCAGTTGATGGATATATGGAGGATCATGCATCCGCGGATGAGAGACTATACCCATTTTTCCCAAGTACACCATACTTACTCCAGAATTGATTTCTTATTCATAGACCACCATCATCTATCACTCCCCATGAATGCTGACATTGAAACCTCCCCCATATCAGATCATGTCCCGATTGTGCTTAAACTAAAAATCCCCTCTATGCCCCTTAGGACCACAAATTGGAAACTCAATGAGGACCTCATAAATGAGGAAATCGATAAAAAAAATGATAGGAGAAGATATGGCCCTCTACTTCAAGGAAAATATACACCCAGACATTTCACCAGGTGTACTCTGGGAGGCAAATAAGGCCCATATTCGAGGTAAACTTATAGGGCTAGGGACCAGGAAAAAGAGAGAACGCATATACCAACAATCTTAGCTAATTCGGGACATAAGTGCTCTCGAGCAGCAACATAAAGCTAGTCAGTCCCAGGCAGTGTTTCACACTCTAACAATGAAGAGAGTGGAACTGAAAGCCCTCTTTCATATGGAGCAGAAGCGATTTCATGAGTGAGGTAACAAACCAGGACGATTATTGGCGCGTTCATTACTGCAAAAAAAAGCCGCCTCCTTCATAGATAAAATTAAGACCTCGTCTGCTACCCTACTACATGACACACTGGGTATAGCCAAAGAATTCCAAGTGTTTTATTAATGCTTATATCATGTTCAACACACTGTGGCAGATCAAGACACTAGGACAACCCTTATCCATGACTAGCACAAGCCAACTTACCCAAACTCTCACCCGACACCTTAGCTACCCTAGAGGGAGAGTTCACCACCTCAGAGCTGCGCATTGCATTGAAAGCTATGGCCAATGGCAAGGCACCTGGGCCAGATGGCTTTACAGCTACATATTACAGATCTTTTGCAGATGTCCTACTGCCCCACCTTGCCTCCTACGCAAATGCGATCTCTGCGGGGGAGATCCGCCGACCCAAAACCTCCACACACACATTACTGTGATCCCCAAGCCTGGCAAGGACCCTAGTAACTGTGGGAGTTATCGCCCCATTTCTTTATTGAATATTAATGCTAAGCTATATGCCAAGGTCAATGCAAATAGACTCCTCCCCTTAATCCCTCGTTGGGTCTCCAGAGACCAAACGGGATTTATCCCAGGCAGAGAGACACGTGATAACTCCCTCCGCACCTTATCCCTAATGGCCTATGCGCGAGGATCTTCCCAGCCCACCCTTCTGTTATCAACAGACGCAGAAAAGGTGTTTGATAGGGTGGACTGGGAATACCTCATGGCAGCACTATCTCATTTAGGAATTGGCTCCTCCCTCCTATCCCATATATCAGCTTTATATAACTTCCCTACGGCCCAAATATGTATAAATGGCACCTTAAGTGATCCCATTACACTCTTTAATGGCACCCGTCAAGGCTGTCCCCTCTCGCCCATTTTATTTGCCTTATCATTAGAGCCTTTCCTATTGTTGGTCAGACATAATCCCTGTATTCATGGAGTTAGCATAGGAGGTCTAGAACACAAGTATGCTGCTTATACAGATGACATTTTGTTTTATATACAGCAACCCCTGATTTCCTTTCCTAACCTCATGTCAGCATTCTCAAAGTTTAGTGCCATCTCCAATTTTAAAATGAATATGACCAAATCTGAAATCTTAAATGTCTCGGTAGCAGGGGAGACCGCAGCTCAACTAAAAAAGTCCTTTCCCTTTAGTTGGCAAAAAAATAAGATGAAATACCTAGGTATATACCTCACCCCTAACCCGGCATCCTTATTTCGCACCAACTTCCTGCCTCTCTTCAATGCAATCAGATTGGATCTGCAAAAATGGTCTCAAATAACACACTCTTGGTTGGGGACGATCAGTGTTGTGAAGATGAACGTACTGCTCAGGCTGCTGTTCATCCTCCAGATGATACCGCATGTTATCCCTGCAGGTTTCTTTAGGATGATCAGATCAATGATAGGCAAATATGTATGGAACAGAGGACAACCCAGGGTGTACGACTACACCCTTGGATCACTGGAGATACAGCCAATTGGCAGCTTTTGTTCATTCTCTCCTGAAACCTCTCTGGACCACCTCAGATTTAACATCTATAGAATCTGCCTTTTATGAGGATCAACCAGTTGAGAAACCCATCTCCTATTTCTATGAGGCTTTACAGACGCTAACCATCACAGGAAACCCTACTTTCCTAACCAACTGGGAGAAAGATCTTCATAAGGAGATATCAGAGGTCCAGAAGTCCACTAACCTCCTCCACGACCTCCAAAACGGCGAAAGTAAATTATAAACTGCCGACGAGATGGCACTATACCCCAGTGGTGCTACACAAGACATTTTCACAAACATCACCTTTATGTTGGTGGAGATGTGCGAACAAGCTACACATGCGCACATTTGGTGGTATTGCCCACTTATCCACCCATACTGGTTGGCTATTTTGCATTGGGCAAAAGAGATTCAAGGTTCTGAGATCTCCAATGACCCATGGGTTATATTACTCCATTGTACAGGTTTATCAGTAGGAGCATATATGAAATCTATAACACCACACTTGCTTAATGCAGCAAAGGCACTCATTCCTCGTTATTGGAAACAACCGACCATACCCTCATTACGCCAATGGCTAATGGAAGTAGATCACACATATTACATGGAAGATCTCACTTATTCAGGAATAAGTCTGATTTGGTGAAGAAAATATGGTCCTGCTGGTTTGCCTTCTAATTATACATCCGCATATATGGATATTATGTCTCAAAATAAGTAAATGATGTGATATATGTCGACTATACTATTTCAAAGGGACTGGACCGAGGCAGACACCCCTCCCCCTCCTCTTCCTCCCACACCTGCCCTTATCTCTCTCCCCCCTTTTCTTCTTCTTTCTCCTCTTACTTTTTATTATGTGGATTTCGCAAATGTTCTATGTTTAAGTGAGGGCCCTCACAGAGAATTTTATGGTGTCTATGCCCCATGCCAGCTGACAACTTCAGTGTTTTGGACAATCGAGTTAGCAGCTTACGACAACACCGAACATTGTTATTGGTCATATATAGAGTTTCTGATTCTATAGCACGATACTGGATATGTACAATAGTCACCTCTCTTCAATTGTCGGCTGTGTCATTTTAAGGCCCAATAGTAGTTATGTTTCCTCGTATATGCTTTGTATACTTTGTTTTTTCAATAAAAACTTATAAAAAAAAAAAAAGAATCAAACAAACCAGGAATAGTCTTTATATATATCCTGGGAGATATTGTGGATAAATATTACTGTAACAGTTTAACCACTTCCCTACCCACGTATAGACATATGACGTCCACAGATGGGATCTCCCATCCTGGGTGGACGTTATATGACGGCCTCGGGTTCCCGGCCGTCTAGGGGGCGCGCGCGCCCGCCGTGTTGCTCGGGACCCAGTGCGTGTGCCCGGCAGCCGCGATGTCCTCCGGGCACCCGCGATTGCCCGTTAACCGGGCCGGACCGTGGATCTGTGTGTGTAAACACACAGATCCATGTCCTGTCAGGTGAGAGGAGAGCGATCTGTGTTCCCAGTACAGCGGAACACTGATCGGTCTCCTCCCCTTGTACGTCCCCGCCCCCTACAGTTAGAAGCATTCCCTAGGAAACACATTTAACCCCTTGTGTCCCCCTAGTGGTTAACCCCTTCACTGCCTGTCACATTTACACAGTAATCAATGCAATTTTATAGCATTGATCTCTGTATATATGTGAATGGTCCCAAAAATGTGTCAAAAGTGTCCGATGTGTCCGCCATAATGTCGCAGTCACCAAAAAAATCGCGATCGCCGCTATTACTAGTAAAAAAAAATAAATAAATATTTTTTTTTTAAAAATGCCATAAATCTATCCCGTATTTTGTAGACGCTATAACTTTTGCGCAAACCAATCAATATACGCTTATTGCGATTTTTTACCAAAAATATGTAGAAAAATACGTATCGGCCGAAACTGAGGAAAAAAATCATTTTTTTTTTTAAAAATTGGGATATTTATTATAGCAAAAAGTAAAAAATATTGTGTTTTTTTCAAAATTGTCGCTCTTCTTTTGTTTTATAGCGCAAAAAATAAAAACCGCACAGGTGATCAAATACCACCAAAAGAAAGCTCTATTTGTGGGAAAAAAAGGACGTCAATTTTGTTTGGGTACAGCGTTGAACGACCGCGCAATTGTCGTTTAAAGTGTGACAGCGCTGAAAACTAAAAATTGGTCTGGGAAGGAAGGGGGTGAAAATGCCCTGTATTGAACCGGGTAAATAATCCAAGCCACATTTTCTCAGTCACCCTGTGTACCTAATGGACACAGGGTGACTTAAACATAGGGGGTGCATGGGGAGCTGAAACATGGGTTTCCCAGCCTCCAAGGGATTCTGGGTTCCACGGGCCCTCCCATCACAGCGTTCATCTATGATGCGCCAGCGATATCGGAGCAAAGATTTGATATAAGTGTAAAATACACACACAGATTGGAACGGAATTGATTGGTCTCATCAATCATAGACTTAGTACAAACATGGTCTAGCGGAGTGGCAGGTGATAGCTTTTAAAAAGCATACCTGCAAAAACATATAATTTATTGATATTGCTATATATAGGGAACCAGTTAGTAGGATGTTTTTAGAATACATTGTTTATTACATATATATTGCTTTTCATATTGTTTTTACAAATTAAATACATTATTATGATGCATAGGAATCATTTAGATTATTGCATAGTGTTCAACCACGATGCGCCAGCGTTATCAGAGCAAAGATTCGATTTAAGCCCACATACACACACAGATTGAAATGAGATTGATTGGTCTCATCAATCATAGACATAGCACAAACATGGTCTATGGGAGAGGCAGGTGATAGCAGTTACATAGCAGACCTGCAAAAGCAAAAAATCAACTGGGTGGAGCGGATGTAGTATAAAGAGGAGATAGCGTCTTGTCCGACTTTAGAAATCCCCCTGATGAGTCACGAGACCCTGTGATGTAACGCTTAGGGGAGAGGCAGATTTGTTTGGCAAGACGCTTTTGCATCTTTCACAGAGAGGCACAAAGTATCTGCAGCATTGTGGTTTTATATGATATACACTGTATACAGTTGGTGCACTGGAGCATCTTTTAAATGTGAGTTTAATGCACATTTTTTAATAAATTGCATATTGTTTAAAACAATATAAGCACTATTTGGAGCTCTTTCTCTGTCATATATTTCCAGTCATAATGGAGGTACATCAATGGAGCAATGAGGAGGAAAGCATGATCTGTTAGTCCGGGGTGACTAAAAAGCTTTATTTTACTAAAGTGTGAGGTCACACTCTGTGAGGTGAGCGCATTTCTTATGGGGGAGCACTGAGGTGAATGGATACAAAGCAAGGATTTTTGAGGATTTGTGAAGACTCAACAAGTTAAAACTTTTTTCTAACATTATTTATTAATTTACTATTTAATTGCATTTAAGCACGGGATTTATATTGTTATGAGAAGAAATATACATGAATGTATTATATTATTGTTTATTCACATGTTATTATGATGGCACTCTTATTTGCACAGGAGAATTGATATACTAAGTGGTTGGATACATTTATTAACAACAGCGCAGCATTATTTGTTTTGTTTTATTTGTACATTTATATTGGGAGTGTTACTTGCTGCTTCCATATATTACACAGATTGTATTCTAGTTGCTCGCAAGATTACCTATTATACACATATATACAGTGCCTTGAAAAAGTATTCATACCCCTTGAAATTTTCCACATTTTGTTATGTTACAAACAAAAATTTAAATGTATTTTATTGGGATTTTATGTCATAGACCAACACAAAGGGGCACATAATTGTGAAGTGGAAGGAAAATGATAAATGGTTTTCAATATTTTTTACAAATACATATCTGAAAAGTGTGGCATGCATTTGTATTCAGCCCCCCTGAGTCAATACTTTGTAGAACCATCACTTGCTTCAATTACAGCTGCAAGTTTTTTTGGGGATGTCTCTACCAGCTTTGCACATCTAGAGAGTGACATTTTTGTCCATTCTTCATTGCAAAATAGCTCAAGCTCTGTCAGATTGGATGGAGAGCATCTGTGAACAGCAATTTTCAAGTCTTGCCACAGATTCTCAATTAGATTTAGGTCTGGACTTTGACTGGGCCATTCTAACACATAAATATGCTTTGATCTAAACCATTCCATTGTAGCTCTGGCTGTATGTTTAGGGTCGTTGTCCTACTGGAATGTGAACCTCCGCCCCAGTCTCAAGTCTTTTGCAGACTCTAATGCCGCGTACACACGAGCAGAATTTCCGACAGAAAGAGTCTGATGGGAGCTTTTCATCATATATTCCGATCGTGTGTATGCCCCATCGGACTTTTCCTGACGAAAATTCAGACGGACTTAGATATAGAACATGTTTTAAATTTTTCCGACGGAACTAATTACTGTGAGTAAAACCGCTCGTCTGTATGCTGTTCCGACGTACCAAAAATGACGCATGCTCTGAAACAAATACGAGACGGAAGCTATTGGCTACTGGCTATTGAACTTCCTTTTTCTAGTCCCGTCATATGTGTTGTACGTCACCTCGTTCTGGACGGTCGGACTTTGGTGTGACCGTGTGTATGCAAGACAGCTTGAGCGGAATTCCATCGGAACTCCGTCGGAAAAACCATCAGAGTTTATTCCGACGGCAAAACCGGTCGTGTGTACGGGGTATAACAGGTTTTTGTCTAAGATTGCTCTGTATTTGGCTCCATCCATCTTCCCACCAACTCTGACCAGCTTCCCTGTCCCTGCTGAAGAAAAGCATATATTATTTTATAACCTAACCCTGCTTTAAACTTCTCCACAACTTTATCCCTGACCTGTCTGGTGTGTTCATTGGCCTTCATGATGCTGTTTGTTCACGAAGGTTCTCTAACAAACCTCTGAGGGCTTCAAAGAACAGCTGTATTTATACTGAGAGCAAATTACACACAGGTGGACTCTATTTACTAATTGGGTGACTTCTGAAGGCAGTTGGATTTTAGTTAGGGTTATCAGAGTACAGGGGGCTAAATACAAATGCACACCACACTTTTCAAAAATGTATTTATAAAACAATTTGGAAAACCATTTATAATTTTCCTTCCACTTCACAAGTATGTGCTACTTTGTGTTGGTCTATCATATAAAATCCCAATAAAACACATTTATGTTTTTGGTTATAACATGACAAAATGTGGAAAATTTCAAAGGGGTATGAATACTTTTTCAGGGCACTGTACATCGCAAAGAAGAGGAGCCTGTACAACTGTGCAAGACTAAAACTAAGGCTGAAATTCAGCTTTAAAGCACAGAAGAAATAGTTCTTTGAAATGATTTAGTAATATACATTGTTAACTAATATGGCTTTCCATAATGTTTGCCTATGTTTATCAGAAATAGCTGACATACTAATTGCCTCTGTGAAATTCTATTCCAACTAGGTACTGTAACTGAGTTAGCTGATAAGAATACTTATTATTTTATTATCATTATTATAAAGGGTTTATATAGCGCCAACAGTCCTAAATTCATTATTAGCCCTGAGCCGTTTCCACAGGCAACAGGGAACGATCTCCAGTGTGGCCGAGTGACGTACAAAAAGTCTCGCCTCCGAGACCCGGCTCTTATGATGGACGTCCCACTAGTCCAATGCAGAGGCCGCGGAATGTGTGATGTCCATCATAGGTGCTGCCGGATTCAGGAGGAGGTGGGAATGACACTGCGGCCGTGCTGGGCACTGGGAGATCCCCGCTTGCTCTGTGTAAATGGGTGGGCAGTGGAGTGGCTCTCCTATCCTGGCTCTCTCTCCCTGGTGCGTGCAACCTGCTGTCTCGGAGTGGTCATGAATGAGATAGGCTACACTACACAGGTAAGGCTGAGCTGCAGGAGTGTCAAGAGGTCACCTGTCACGGGGGGGGGGGTCAATGTATGTGTCAGGGGGATCAGTGTAGGTGTTAGGGGGGTCATCAGTGTAGGTGTCAGGGGGGTCAGTGTGTGTGTCAGGGGGTCAGTACATGTGTCAGGGGGGTCAGTGCATGTGTCAGGGGGGTCAGTGTATGTGTCAGGGGGGGTCAGTGTAGGTGTCAGTGTATGTGTCAGGGGGTCAATGTAGGTGTCAGGGAGGTCAATGTAGGTGTCAGGGGGGTCAATGTAGGTGTCAGGTGGGTCTATGTATGTGTCAGGGGGGTCAATGTATGTGTCAGGGGGGTCAATGTATGCATCAGGGGGATCAATGTAGGTGTCAGGGGGGTCAATGTAGGTGTCAGGGGGATCAATGTATGTATGAGGGAGATCAATGTAGGTGTCGGAGGGGTCAATATAGGTGTCAGGGGGGGTCAATGTATGTGTCAAGGGGGTCAATGTAGGTGTCAGGGGGGTCAATGTAGGTGTCAGGAGGGTCAATGTATGTGTCAGGTGGATCAATGCATGTGTCAGGGGCATCAATGTATGTGTCAGGAGGATCAATGTAGATGTCAGGAGGATTAATGTATGTGTCAGGGGATCAATGTATGTGTCAGGGGATCAATGTATGTGTCAGGGGATCAATTTATGTGCCAGGGGGGTCAATTTATGTGTCAGGGTGATCAATGTATGTGTCAGGAGGATTAATGTAGATGTCAGGAGGATCAATGTATGTGTCAGGGGATCAATGTAGGTGTCAGGGGGGTCAATGTAGGTGTCAGGGGGGTCAATGTAGGTGTCAGGGGATCAATGTATGTGTCAGGGGGGTCAATGTAGGTGTCAGGGGGGTCAATGTATGTGTCAGGAGGATCAATGTAGATGTCAGGAGGATCAATGTAGGTGTCAGAGGGATCAATGTAGGTGTCAGGGGGTCAGTGTAGGCGTCTGGTAGGTCAGTGTAGGGGGCAGGTAGGTCAGTGTAATGGTCAGGTAGGTCAGTTTATTCATTGATGGGCACTGGTGAGCCAGGCAGCAACCAGCAAGTGAGCCTAACCCCCCCTGCCAAACAGTCAATCTCCCGTACCCAGCCGTCGCTGCCATCGCCGCTGGGCTTGGACTTCGGGCTGAAGCCCCTGGTCTTTTTCACACCTAGCAATGCCCCTGGCTGTGGGGATGAGCTGATGGAGGAAGTAAAGCAGTGTATTAGTTAGAAGCAGGATAGGCTTCTTTAAAGAGAAGGGTTTTCAGGGATCGTCTAAAGATGGATAGATTAGGGGACAGTCGGACAGATTGGGGTAGGGAGTTCCAAAGGATGGGAGAAGCTCTGGAGAAATCCTGGAGGCGAGCATGGGAGGAGGTGACAAGGGAGCTAGAGAGCAGGAGGTCTTGGGAGGACTGAAGAGAGTGGCTTGGTTGGTATTTTGGGACTATGTTAGTGATGTAGCTGGGAGCAGAGTTATGGATGACTTTGTAAATTATTGTTTGAAATTCTTTGAATTTTATTCGTTGGGTGAGTGGAAGCCAGTGGAGGGATTGGCAGAGAGGGGTGGAGGACACTGAATGGTTGGTAAGGTGGATGAGTCTTGCAGCTGCATTCATTATGGACTGAAGGGGGGATAGTCTATGTAAAGGTAATCCAATGAGGAGGGAGTTGCAGAAGTCGAGGCGAGAGATACTTAATTCAAAAGGTCTCCACTTGCTGACCAGGGCTTTTCTGGAACTTTTTGTTTACAAGTTTAAAATATTAATAGCATTTTTTGCTTGAAAATTACTTAGAACCTCCAAACATTATATATTTTTTTTAACAGAGACCCTAGAGCAGTGGTTCTCAACCTGGGGGTCGGGACCCCCTCGGGGGTCAAATAACGATTTGCCAGGGGTCACCGAATCCTGGGCTATTCCTGAAGCCTACGCTGCTCTCCCAGCCTTTTCGCGGCCACCCAGCAGGGCTGTCCCTGGAGCCTGTGACTGCCTAGTTGGGCTGTTCCTGGAGCCCGCGGCCGCCCACTCAGCCTCTTCGCAGCCGCCCATTCAGTTCAGGGCATGGCTGGGGGACAGAGACTAGCAGTTAGCAGATTGGTGAGGAATGTGAAGTGGGAGGGGCTGGAGGGAGACCCCATCTCCTGATTTCGGCATAGGTGTCACTGCTACGAGACACCACAAAGTCGGAGACAGTGAGTAACACTACCTGTGATTATAATTGCCATTAAAAGTCCCCACTACAGTTCTCAGATCAGTAGATGACCTTAATCTAGAGCACCTAAGTTGGCTGATCAGAACTCCCCCCAGCACTGCCACTCATCCCAACTCCCCATCAGCACTGCCACTCATCCAGTTCCCCCCACCAAGGAGTAAGAGAAGGAATAAAAATACAGAATACATGGAAGGGAGAGGAAAAGAAGGGGAGGAACAAAGAAAAAGGGAGAGAAAGAATAAGAGAACAAGAAAGACCGCTAGAGAGAGGGATGGGGGGGGGGACAAGAAATTAGCATAGAGAGAGATAAAAGGAAAGTGGTATAGTGGTATATTCCAACGTACCATAATGGGTTTTAATACTGTACGAGTAGAAGGTACTCAGGGAGAGCTAAATGTCTATGGATTAGGGGTGCAAATTACTTGTCTTGCCTTGGGTGCTGACAACCCATGGTACGAAAATAATTTTACTGTTAGGGGTCCCCACAACTTGGGAAATTTTATCAAGGGGTCACGGCACTAGTGGGGTTGAGAACCACCTAGTGGGGTTCCTTCACCTAGTACAAAGATGCATTGTTTAATCCCACTGATACCAGGATAGTTTCTACTCCAATGTCCACAGTCCGGCCTCCATAATGTCTGGAGGACAGCCCTTTTTTGAAAGCTTGGAGACCCCTGATCTAAACTATTCATATTTTAACACTATTTCCAAATATCCCTATTAATAAGCTGTTGTGCCAGTATAATCTAATATGCTAGAGAATAATCTAGAGAATAAAATGGCAATTGTTGCAATATTTTATGTCACACTGTATTTGTGCAGCGGTCTTTCAAATGCAATTGTTTTGGAAAAAATACACATTTTGAATTAAAAAAAAAAACAAAACACTAAAGTTAGCCCAATTTTTTTGTATAATGTGAAAGATAATATTATGCCGTGTAAATAGATACCTAACATGTCATGCTTTAAAATTGTGCATGCAAGGTCTAGCACTAGAATTATTGCTCTTGCTCTAATGATTGCAGCGATACCTCACACTTACGTATGCGTTCGCTTCTGCACACGAGCATGGAGGGATGGGTTTTTTTTTTTTTTAAAGTTCTTATTTATTTTACTTTATTTTTTTATTTTTACACTGTACCTTTGTTTATTTATTTTTTATCACTTTTATTCCTATAACGAGGAATGTAAACATCCCTTGTAATAGAAAAAAGCATGACGGTCCTCTTTATTGAGAGATCTGAGGTCAAAAAGACCCCAGATCTCTCATTTACCTTTTAAAAGCAAACAAGCAAACAAAAAAAAGTAATACATTTTGTCTTTAAGAAGAAAAAACCCTGTCGCTCTGGTCCTCCAAGGGCATAGAGTCGAGTGGGGGCCATCTTGCCCTCACTCGCCTTCTTGCCTATCCATATGACGACTCTGCTAAAAGAAAAAATGACCAGAAAGCGGCGGGTGGGGTGGTGCACTTCTCTCGCCACCCCTAATTGTGATCCAATGGCAAATCCGCCACTGGGATCACTTTAAGCAGATGTTGAATTGCCCACAGAAAAAAGATGATACCAGGGTTATGGCAGCTAGCTGCTGGCATAACCCGAGTATTAAACCTCAAAGTAATGACAAATATATATTGTGGGTGGTCGGCAAGTGCTTAAAACTATACAGCCTAAACTACTCACATCATATAAGGGGCATAACTGAGGTTCCTTCATTATAAATGAGTTCTTACTGTGTACTGCAAGAATTTCAGAGGCAGCTGTCAACCACTAGAAGCCCAAAAATTACAAGGATGCCCATATTTTAGCCCCATGCATGTTCAGACTTTTTTTATAACACATCTCATACCAGGAGATATAATCCAGGTAGTCATTAGCATATTAGATTATACTGGCACAACAGCTTATTAATAGGGATATTTGGAAATAGTGTTAAAATATGAATAGTTTAGATCAGGGGTCTCCAAGCTTTCAAAAAAGGGCTGTCCTCCAGACATTATGGAGGCCGGACTGTGGACATTGGAGTAGAAACTATCCTGGTATCAGTGGGATTAAACAATGCATCTTTGTACTAGGTGAAGGAATAATGTCCCATCACTGGCATCAGTGGGAGAAATAGTGCCCCATCATTGGCATCAGTGGGAGAAATAGTGTCCCATCATTGGTGTCAGTGGGAGGAATAGTGCCCCATCATTGGTGTCAGTGGGAGGAAAAGTGCCCGGCCATTGCGATCAGTGGGAGGGATAGTGCCCCATCATTGGTGTCAGTGGGAGAAATAGTGCCCTATTGTTAGTGTTAGTGGGAGACATAGTGCCCCATCATTGGTGACAGTGGGAGTAATAGTGCCCCATTGTTGGGGTCAGTGGGAGAATTACTGCTCCTTAGTTGGTGTCAGTGGGATTAATAGTGCCCTATTGTTGGTGTCAGTTTGAGGAATAGTGCCCCATCATTGGTGTCAGTGAGAGGAATAGTGCCCCATCATTGGTGTCAGTGGGAGGAATAGTGCCCCATCATTGGTGTCAGTGGGAGGAAGAGTGCCCGGCCATTGCGATCAGTGGGAGGAATAGTGCCCCATCATTGGTGTCAGTGGGAGAAATAGTGCCCCATTGTTAGTGTCAGTGGGAGACATAGTGCCCCATCATTGCTGTCAGTGGGAGGAATAATGCCTCATCATTGGTGACAGTGGGAGTTATTAGTGCCCATTGTTGGGGTCAGTGGGAGAATTACTGCTCCTTCGTTGGTGTCAGTGGGATTAATAGTGCCCCATTGTTGGTGTCAGTTTGAGGAATAGTGCCCCATCATTGGTGTCAGTGGGAGGAATAGTGCCCTGCCATTGTGATCAATGGGAGGAATATTGCCCCATTGTTGGAGTTAGTGGAAGGAATAGTTTCTTGTATCAGTGGAAGGAAAAGTACCCCAAAGGCCAAATAAAGGCAAGCAAAGGGCCACATCCGGCCCCTGGGCCACAGTCAGGAGTCTAGGTTTAGATAATAGCTTAGGTAATTTCATGTAAAAGAGGGTTTGGAGTCACCATTGTGAAATTTCAGCATTATTTCCACCTGCCTTTGATCTTCATAAATCTGTCCCTCAGACATTGAACTTCCTCTTGGATTCTCTCCTCCACACTCCTCTTCCCCATCCCAAAATTTCTCAGTGTTGTCAGGGAAAAGCGGCGCATTGTCTTCCATCTCTCTCCATTGCTTAAAATGACCCCTAAAAAATTTGAAACATTTTATACATATTGCTCTTGAAGGCCCCTAAAATTCAAACATTTTAAACAATGACCTATTGACTCCCACTGCATTGCATGAATCTCAGCAGGGACACTATCAGCATGTATGATGTGTGTTCTCACAGTCTTTGTGTGGGTTTATACTTACAGTATGAAAAAATACTGATCGTTTAAAGGATTTGTTTTTCTTTTTAGAATTAACACCCTACATCCTCCCCCACCTCCCCAGTCCCCGCAGTACTTACCTTCATGAGTGATGAGCTGTCAGTGCCCATGCAGCCAGTGTAGTGGTCTGGGGATTGGAGATCCCCACTTTTCTCTCACTTCTATCTGCAGGGCTTCCGGGATGAATCAGAGTGATTTTCTGTGCTGGCAGTGACCAATCAGAATTCTTCTGACCCATCCCAGAAGCCCTGCAGAAGGAAGGAGGCGAGGAGCAGGGATTTCAAATCCCCAAACCGCTACACCAGCTGCCTGGCCGTGAAATCTCAACACCTACAGAGTTAGGTACAGCAGGACAGAGGTGGGGTTGGGGAGGATGTAGGGTGTTGGTTCAAAAATATTATATAAAGGGCACCAACCTTCAAAATAGTTTTACCAGCCGTCCCTTTAAATGTATTAAACCACTAAACTAATTTAAAATTATAAAGTTAGGCGCTACTACTATACTTGGTGCTTACAAACCTAAAGAAATGTGATAAACTTGTTGTGACACTATAAAAAAAAATTACAAAATGTACAGTATAGCAAACTTCTATCAGTGTCAGACAGTACTTAGCAGAGTCTGGAAAAACTTTTACTGTAGCCTTGCCATAAAGGACCTCTCGTAAATCCTGTCTGGTAACAAAATACACACTGTATATATACATACAGCATCTCACAAAAGTGAGTACACCCCTCACATTTTTGTAAATATTTTATTATATCTTTTCATGTGACAACACTGAAGAAATTACACTTTGCTACAATGTAAAGTAGTGAGTGTACAGCTTCTATAACAGTGTACATTTGCTGTCCCCTCAAAATAACTCAACACACAGCCATTAATGTATAAACTGCTGGCAACAAAAGTGAGCACATCCCTAAGTGAAAATGTCCAAATTGGGCCCAAAATGTCAATATTTTGTGTGGCCACCATTATTTTCCTGCACTGCCTCAACCCTCTTGGGCATGGAGTTCACCAGAGCTTCACAGGTTGCCACTGTAGTCCTCTTCCATGTCTCCATGAAGACATCATGGAGCTGGTGGATGATAGAGACCTTGCACTCCTCCACCTTCCATTTGAGGATGCCCCCATAAATGCTCAATAGGGTTTAGGCCTGCAAACATGCTTGGCAAGTCCATCACCTTTACCCTCCGCTTCTTTTGCAAGGTAGTGGTCGTCTTGGAGGTGTGTTTGGGGTCATTATCATGTTGGAATACTGCCCTGCAGCCCAGTCTCTGAAGGGAGGGGATCCTGCTCTGCTTCAGTATGTCACAGTACATGTTGGCATTCATGGTTTCCTCAATGAACTGTAGCTGCCCAGTGCCGGCAGCACTCATGTAGCTCCAGACCATGACACTCCCACCACCATGCTTGACTGTAGGTAAGACACACTTGTCTTTGTACTCCTCACCTAGTTACCGCCACACATGTTTGACACCATCTGAACCAAATAAGTTTATCTTGGTCTCATTACACCACAGGACATGGTTCCAGTAATCCATGTCCTTAGTCTGCTTGTCTTCAGCAAACTGTTTGCGGGCTTTCTTGTGCATCATCTTTAGAAGAGGCTTCCTTCTGGGACAACAGCCCAATTTGATGCAGTGTGTGGCGTATGGTCTAAGCACTGACAGGCTGACCCCCCACCCCTTCAACCTCTGCAGAAATGCTCACAGCACTCATACATCTATTTCCCAGAGACAACCTTTGGATATGACGCTGAGCACGTGCACTCAACTTCTTTGGTCAACCATGGCAAGGCCTTTTCTGAGTGGAACCTGTCCTGTTAAACCTCTGTATGATCTTGGCCACCATGCTGCAGCTCAGTTTCTGGGTCTTGGCAATCTTCTTATAGCCTAGGCCATCTTTATGTAGAGCAACAATTCTCTTTTCAGATCCTCAGAGACTCTTTACCATGAGGTGCCATGTTGAATTTTCAATGACCAGTATGAGAGAGTAAGAGCGATGACACCAAATGTAACACACCCGGTCCCCATTCACACCAGAGACCCTGTAACACTAACGAGTCACATGACACCAGGGAGGGAAAATGGCTAATTGGGCCCAATTTGGACATTTTTACTTAGGGGTGTACTCACTTTTGTTGTCAGCAGTTTAGACATTAATGGCTGTGTGTTGAGTTATTTTGAGGGGACAGCAAATTTACACTGTTATACAAGCGGTACACCCACTACTTTACATTGTAGCAAGGTGTAATTTCTTCAGTGTTGTCACATGAAAAGATATAATAAAATATTTTCAAAAATGTGAGGGGTGTACTTACTTTTGTGAGATACTGTATATTTAAAAACACAATAGAGACCACTACTAAATGAGTGTCTTCAGCACTTTATGAATTGAACTTTAAGTGCTTTTCACTGTTCTGTTTTGTCTGTTTTGTCATGTATTTTCTGTGAATATTTTCTTCCATTTTTATGTCCTTCATTAAAACTAGGGATGGGCCAAACACCCCCCTGTTCAGTTCACATCAGAACATGCGAACAGGCAAAAAATTTGTTCGAACACGCGAACACCGTTAAAGTCTATAGGACGCGAACATGAATAGTCAAAAGTGCTAATTTTAAAGGCTTATATGCAAGTTATTGTCATAAAAAGTGTTTGAGGACCCGGGTCCTGCCCCAGGCAACATGTATCAATGCAAAAATTTTTTTAAAAACTGCCGTTTTTTCAGAAGCAGTGTTTTAATAATGCTTAAAGTGAAACAATAAAAGTGAAATATTCCTTTAAATTGTACCTGGGGGGTTGTCTATAGTATGCCTGGGGGGGTGTCTATAGTATGCCTGTAAAGTAGTGCATGTTTCCCGTGTTTACAACAGTCCGAGAGCAAAATGACATTTCTAAAAGAAAAAAAAAGTCATTTAAAAGTACTCTCGGCTATTAATGAATTGTCGGGTCTCTGCAATATACATAAAAGTCATTGAAAAAAACTGCCTGGGATTCCCCCACAGTGCATTACCGGGCCCTTTGGGTCTGGTATGAATATTAGGGGGAACCCCGAACCAAAGCTTAAAAAAAAATGCGTGGGGGCCCCCCCAAATTCCATACCAGGCCCTTCAGGCCTGGTATGAATATTAAGGGGAACCCTGTGCCAAAATTTTTTAAAAAATGGCGTAATGACCCTTATCCAAGCACGCAACCTGGCATACCGTAGGAAAAGAGGGGGGACGAGAGAGCGCCCCCCCCTCCTGAACCGTACCTGGCCACATGCCCTCAGCATGGGGAGGATGTCCCCATGTTGATGGGGACAAGGGCCTCATCCCCACAACCCTTGCCCAGTGGTTGTGGGGGTCTGCGGGCGGGGGGCTTATCGGAATCTGAAAGCCCCCTTTAACAAGGGGACCCCAGATCCCGCCCCACCCTGTGTGAATTGGTAATGTGGTACAAATGTACCCCTACCATTTCACAAAAAAAGTGTCAAAAATGTTAAAAAAGACAATAGCCGGTTTTTGACAATTCCTTTATTAATGTCTTGTTCTTCCCCCGCTTCTTCCTCTGCTTCTTCCTCTGCTTCTTCCTGCAGTCCTCTTCCTTTTCCTCAGTGTTCTCGTCCGGCATCTTCCTCCACGGCTTCTTCTTCCCCGCTTTGTCCTCCGAACAATCTGCCTCAATGGGAGGTTCCCGCTGTGTGATGGTTCTGGTGACAGTTCTTATATAACTGAGGGTGGGCCACCCGGTGACCCCGCCCCCCTCTGACGCACGGGGAATTCCCTATGGCTTTCCCCGTGGTGTCAGAGGGGTCGGGTCACCTGTTTACGTATTTTGCTGTGGTATTGTTCTAAACACGGGAAAACTTTGTCACTTTACAGGTATACTATAGACACCCCCCAGGTACGAAATTTAAAGGAATATTTCATTTTTATTGTTCCACTTTAAGCATTATTAAATTCACTGCCATAGATTTTAACTGTTCGTTTATTGGGCATAGGCCTGTAGGTGTATATAATATTTGATGAGTTAGAGGTTTTCTAGCTTTGATCTCTGCCTTCCCAATAGAATAATGAAGATGCCCTAAACTAAACTTACAAGGCCCAAACTTGCCTCTTTATTGTTGTAAGTTATGATAGTCTGTTGAGGACCGTCCATTTATGGGTACACCTTGGGGCAAAAACAATCTTCTCCTAATAAAGCTCTTTAAACTCATTGGAAAATTCATGGGTACTTTGTCATATCTTTGTGGGGATGGTCATATATGAGGACCATTTTTGGGTCCTACGCTGCTGAACTTCTGATAATGATGTGGATGTTGTCTTTCAGATGGACAATTGGTGGTTGTTGGGGAGGTGCACTTAAAACAAACAGTTACATGATCAAGTGATTTATTATTAACCATTATTAGCTGGGAAAATAATATACAACCAAGACCCACCTTAATAATCTGGCTTGGGATAAGGTGGATTCACACTGACTCGTGGTGGCTAGCAAAATCGGCACCAGTAAATGAGAATCCAGCTTTCCTCAAGCCAGTTTATTACAGTGTGTTTAGTTTGGATCTAAACACAAGATTCTGCCTAAGCCCTGAAGAAATGGGAGACCACATCTCAACAAACTTTATCTATCTAACTACATTCCTAAAAAAGAGTTTTAGCAAATCACTTGATTATGTAGCTGTTTGTAATAGACACTTACTACACAACCACTTTTAATCATTGCTTCAACCCATTAGGTTCCTGCATAACTGAGAACAGGAAGATGGCCCTCTGCCTGTCATTTTCAGGAATATATTTGTTTCATAAATGGGCAGAGTAAGTCATTTTGGTCCACCAGTATTTGTGTTTTGGTGTCTGATCCTATTACCCCTTCTTCTCCCAAAATAACAACGTAAGTGGTTTGCCAGAAAAGAAAAAATGATTCCAATAGGTGATGATTTCAAACTTACTTCAACTTGTCAATCTGCTGACTAGCCAAGATGAAAAAATAGGAAGTTTGGGTTCCTCATGTGTGCTTCTATGTTAAATGTATACATTTGAATAAAGTGTGCCTTTGATAGCTTTAATCTGATATTTGAGTTACAGTAATTACAGTTTTAATGACTGTCCTTAAATTAATTCTAAATGATTGCAGCTGCAAGTTTATCAACAAGGCACATATAAACAAGTTAGTCTATAGTGAAAACATACAGTATAATACCAATGTGGGATATATATTTTGTTTTTAGGATCTTACCAAAGTTTTTAAAGAATAATTCTGATAGACCCGTATCTCCTCTGTCACTGAATGCATCACTGCGATCAACCAGAGCCTCCTTCACAGCATCATAGCCAATCAGCACGATCGCTCGAAATTTGGATATGTAGAGTGTATACACAGGTCCATACTTTTCACTTAGCTGTTGATAGAGATTTTTTTTTTAAAAGAGTTGTACAAGTTAAAGAAAAGGTGTGACTGTGTGGGTATGGCCTAATGTGCTTCTATGTAATGTAGCTCTCATCCCCACAAGGGCTGCTAGATTTGTTCCAGGTTCTTCTAAATAAGTGCAATGACAGCCAGGCACACAGCAACAGTCACTCCACTGGCTCAATAAACAGTATAGGGGTTGCCTTTTACATGTGTTGCTGTTTAACTTAGATAGGACATGGGAGCTGTGGGATACTCCATGGACACTAAGCAGTAGATTGAGAACATTCTTCACTTCCACACTATTTCTCAGAGTGGCTCCCCCAGCAGTAGCCCAGAAATTGGACAGTACCATGACACCTTCAGCAGTGACCCAGGCCACACAAAAACTAGTATTAGTGGGTTAGACATATCAACAGTCACTATGATCTCTTTGTTCGAGTTTATACTCACAATGCCCCTGGATACTTGGGTGCCTGCCTCCAGTATCAGGCAGGCAACTCCTCATTGAACCTTCTAGACCAGACCCCCAGTCCTTTTCAGAGGATTTAGCAAAATAGCCCCCCTAGCTCTGCCACACGTTGGGACCTCAATTATAGCAGGTAAAACCTGCTGCTGGGCTGCTCAGAAGGGCCCTACAGGCTGGGAACTTCTCCTCATGGACAAGAACAGGGCAGCTCCAGGCTTTCGACTTTTTATTCACAATCCCAGCCACCATCTGGTCACACTTCCCAAGGATTGGCTGAGCCAACATAAATATTCAGCTGCTGATTTACTTCATCCAGCCCACTGCATTCTAGAATCTTCCAGAAGGCAGGGGGAGGCAATCAAACCTGCAGTCAGATATATATATATATATATATATATATATATATATATATATATATATAGCACTAACTCACGGTGGAGCTGCTGATTTAAAGCGGGCTGTTACCGTCACCTTTTTTACCTGTAGTTTCACCAATACCAGACTTAGAGTCCACGTTGAGCATATCATCTGACAATGTAGGCACCAGTCACTTTAGTACATTTCCAATGCTTTAATGGGAGATAACTGGAAGAAGTAGCAGGAAAGAGGTAGAAGAAGAGTTGCAGGGAAGTTCAAATACCTTTTCTCGGTGTAGCACTAAGGAATTGAAATCTCAGGGATGAATGTATCTTCGGTTCAGGATTAAATCTTTGCCCGCCCGGATAGGTCTCTCTCACTAACCTAGCAGCCGGAACGCAGCACAAACAAAAAGTCTCTGCCACAGACTTGAGTGGAACAAAACTGTACAATCCTCTGCCACAGGATGTAGTAGTTTTCGATGAACAGCAAACACAGTACCAGAACCTTTAAGCCGACCCAGCAGTACTTCTGCGGTAGATTAGATTAAGACACGTCCTCCAATCGAGTCACCAGGCCCTTCTTAAGACCAGCCTTATGCATGGTCCCTTCCAAGATGGGTCCTCCCCTGGATCTTCTCAATTGTCCGGCTTCTTCCCGCAGGACAGACAGCACAGGACCATCCCAGCAGTAGTAGGCCCCAGACAGGCTTCTGGGCCCACTTGCACGGCTACAGCAACGCAACCCTCCAGCCCAGAGGGCCAGGAGGTAGAACTGACTAGCACATACCTTTAGGTCAGGAGGGCTACGAGGTAAAGACTCAAGAAACATGGCGTCTGTGCCATAAATACTCTCTCCCAGAATGCAATACAGAGGACCACCTCTGCCGAGTTGTCTCCGGGAAAGAAGAGCACTCATATACTTCAGCTTGTTGCTTTCCAACACCAACCTATGGTGACAACGACACCCACAGCACAATGTGGAATTGCACGCAACACAGTCAAACTGGAACAGAGGCTAATCTAACAATAGATTGAATCTGAACTATCTACAGAACAGATGACCCACTAAATTTACATATAATTGGTAGATTGAAAAATCTACCAGCGCTACATACTCCCCCCACTACAATAGATGTTGTCCTCAACGTCTGCCAAAATATAACTCTCAAGCCTGAGAGCAGGTATTTGAACTTAAAAACTTGGATGAGGAAGGAGAAAGGCAGTAAGAAATGTTACAGTTTCAAACATTTATACAACAACATATCATTTCAGCAAAAAGAAGTCACATTAGTCATGTCACAAACCCCTCCTATCTACCTAGCTGAAAAGCCTAACAGCTTGATAGGAGATCTACTTGTACTTGTTCCTGAAAGAAGCAAAGTTAAACACACACAAAAATGTACGGCAGCATCACTAAACAATTTAGGAGCAAAGCCTCATTCCCCAGAGAATGACACTTTCTTCCCAACATATTTTCCTTCTAATGAAACTGAAATAAAAGTAACTTGTAAAGTCCATCCCTATCTCTGGGCAAAAATCCAGCTAGCAAAAAGTCTTTGGATATAGAAGTGCTGAGGTGAATAAAGTCTCTTGACCACGGAGTTCTCTAAACCCTGACACTATCTGGCTATATACCCCAAAGTTCTTTTTCTTTTAGCAGAACAGAAGACAACAGTCTCTTTGCATAATCACCAATAAAACCGGGAAACTGGTAATGTCAGTTTCTTCCCTTGCTTATCCACAGTGGTGATAAAGTAAACAATGTCATCTTTTCCGGGTCTGCAAATGACCACCTTGTCAGCATAGATGTGCCGACCATAATTCCAATGCAGCAAACATCCATTGAAACGTTCATCCATAGCAGCAGAATATCCAGCTCTCCGGAAAGGTTTTTGAGAGGTGCAGGTTTTTGAGAGGACTGGAGGTATAGTAGGGTTGGAGATCCCAAATGAGGAGCAAGGAGAAGTCAGCCTTTTTCTATGATGTGGGTCTTTCAAGTGCTGTTGCCAACAGACTGCATGGTAGGTCGTCATATGTCTGGTCAAGCATGTGGTGCCCAAGGGGCTGCTGTTCTGGCCATGCTTGATCTGCTTCAGACATAGGTTGCAAACAGCAATGGTGCGATCTGCTGCTCACGTGTTGAAAAAAGCCCACACCCAGGACCACACCAAGGAACTTTTGCAAGTCAGCCAGAAGTAAGCAGCGCTCTGCACCTGCGGAGCTCTGTGGTGTGATGCAATAGGGTGGCTGCCCTTAAACTGCCCCCTAGAGGACATCCTGCCTAAATTGGAGTTGTGCCTCCTCCTCCTCACTTTCCTCCTCTCTTCTCTCAGGCACCCAAGTACAGTCAGTGACCTCATCATCCCCTTCCTCCTCCTCACTGGAAAAAATTAGCAGTATGCTGCAGCTGGGGGAACATGACAGCTAGTTTCTTGTCCTTCTGTGGCATCCCCTCTCTCTAAACTCACATTACTCCCTTCCTCAACCTGTGAACCAACATCGGAGCCTTCAAATTGCTGCGCATCCTCCAGCAGAATGTAACCGTCACTGTGGTCGAATAATTCTGGGGACTCCTCCGTGCATGATGGTGGGGCTACGGAAGGAGTGACTGTGAACAAGGAGCCGGTGGAATAGGCCACTTTGGCAGCTGCGTTGGAAGGCAAACTACTCTGACCTGGGTGACAGACAATGAGGAGGATGAGGACGGCTTTGTTATCCACTCCACCAACATGTTGTGGCTCAATAACATGGCTAGCAGCAGAAAAAAAGGACAAGTGTGCCCCACGGCCACCTGCAGAGGATGCACCATGTCCATGACCACCACTGTTGACCGTAGACACAGAGGCTGCTTGCCCACTTTTAGTGGCGTGTGAGCATCTGCCTTTCCTTGGTGGCCTCCTGGACATGATGTATTTGTTGTTATGCAACACCACACTACACTGTATTATATATTGTGTACACCGCCTGAAGTGTATTAGAAACTATATACCAGCGAATGCACTGTATATATAGGCTACACTGAATGCAGAGTATATATTATATATATATATATATATATATATATATATATATATATATAAATACACAGCCTGAAGTGTATTAGAAATTGCACACACTGTATTAGATACTGTGTACACCGGCTGCACTGTATTAGATACTGTGTACACAACCAGATTTGTAATAGAAACTGCATACACTGTATTACATACTGTGTACACCGCCTGCACTGTATTAGAAACTGTACAATGGCTACACTGTATTGTTTACTGTGTACACCACCAGAAGTGTATTAGAAACTGTACACACTGTATTAGATACGGTGTACACCGCCTGCACTGTATTAGAAACTGTACAACAGCTCAGTCAGTCGGAAAGATTTGAAACATGTTCTATTTCTAGGTCCGTCAGAATTTTTGAAAGAAAAGGTCCAATGAAGCCCACACACAGTCCGGTCATGTGTACGCGGCATAAGGGGGATACTTTGTGGCATTTGCATAGTAATGGCTTTCTTCTGGTGACTCGACCACGCAGCCCATCTTTCTTCAGGTGCCTCCCTTATTGTACATCTTGGAACAGCCACACCACATGTTTTCAGAGTCCTGTATTTCACCTGAAGTATATATATATACTAGACTGACTGTATATATATATATATATATATATATATATATCAAATACACTGCCACTAACTGAATAACCTGCCTGCTTAATCTAACTCAAGCCATTTCTCTGTCCACGCCAACAAAACTACACACGGCCATTATGTAATTAGCCTTATATAGTGTGGGGCATGAACTTAGTCCCCCTGAGCAATGATTGGCCAAAGGCACCCTGCCTTTGGCCAATTATAGCTCTTTCAGCAGAGGGAGCTGGGATTGGCCAAAGCATGCAGGTCAGGTGCATGCTTTGGCCAATCATCATACAGCAGTGCATTATGGGGCATTTCACGGCGCTCAAATTTCCCACGAACGCCCCATAATGTTCGCTATTCTGCGAACAGGTGAACACCCGATGTTCGAGTCGAACATTTTATCATGTTACAACCAAATACGTAAATGTATTTGATTGAGATTTTGTGTGATAGACCAACACAAAGTGGCACATAATTGTGAAGTGGAAGGAAAATGATAAATAGTTTCCAAAATGTTTTACATGTAAATGTGTGAAAAGTGTGGCGTGCATTTGTATTCAGCCCCCTTTACTCTGATACCCCTAACTAAAATCTAGTGGAACCAATTGCCTTCAAAAACACCTAACTAGTAAATAGAGTCCACCTGTGTGTAATTTAACCACTTGCCGACCAGCTGCCATCATTATACTGCGGCAGGTCGGCTCTTCTGCGCAAACCGCCATAGGTGTACGTCTGTCTTTGCATAGGAGCGGGTCTCTGCGGGTCTGGCGGACTCGATATCCCCTGGCGACCTCCGATCGCGGTGTCCAGAGGCAGAATGGGGAACTGCCTATGTAAACAAGGCAATTTCCCCTTCTGCCAGATGACATGTCAGAGATCTTCTGTTCCCAGTAAACAGGAACAGCGATCTCTGTCATGTCCCTAGTAGCCCATCCCCCCACAGTTAGAACACACCCAGGGAACACACTTAACCCCTTGGTCGCCCCCTAGTATTAACCCCTTCCCTGCCAGTGTCATTTTTACATTAATCAGTGCATGTTTATAGCACTGATCAATGTAATAAAGTCACTGGTCCCCAAAAAGTGTCATTTGGGGTCAGATTTGTCTGCCGCAATGTCACAGTCCCGCTAAAAATCCCAGATCGCCTCCATTACCAGTAAAAATCATAAAAAATAAATAAAAGTCCCTAAATCTATCCCATAGTTTGTAGACGCAATAACTTTTGCGCAAACCAATCAATATACACCTATTATGATTTTTTTTTTTACCAAAAATATGTAGAAGAATATATATCGGCTTTAACTGATGAATATATTATTTATTTTTTTATTTTGGATATGTATTATAGCAGAAAGTAAAAAAAAAATATTTTCTTTTCAAAATTGTCGGTCTTTTTTTGTTTATAGCTCAAAAAATAAAAACTGCAGAGGTGATCAAATACCACCAAAAGAAAAACTCTATTTGTGGGAAAAAAGGATGTCAATTTTGTTTGGGTACAACCTCACACAATTGTCAGTTAAAGCAACGCAGTGCCGTATTGCAAAATATGGCCTGGTCAAGAGGGCAAATCCTTCCGGGGCTGAAGTGGTTAATCTCAGTATAAATACAACTGTTCTGTGAAGCCCTCAGAGGTTTGTTAGAGAACCTTAGTGAACAAACAGCATTATGAAGGCCCTGGAACACACCAGACAGGACAGGGATAAAGTTGTGGAGAAGTTAAAGCAAGGTTAGGTTATAAAAAAATATTCCAAGCTTTGAACACCTCACAGAGCACTGTTCAATCCATCATCCAGAAATGGAAAGAGTATGGCACAACTGCAAAGCTACCAAGACATGGCAGTTGACAGGGCTGTCTTTAAGGCAGGGCAAAAGGGGCAGCTGCCCTAGACCCTGTCATTGATGTGGGGCCCAAAGCAGCTGCCTCATACTTGCCAACTATCCTGGTTTAAATTCTCTTGTCCCTTGAAATTTTAGTCCTGTGCTGTGTCCTGATATCTCAGTGTGAAGTGCTGCTACTAATGCTGCCCAGCTCTGCCCTATTGTTGTGTATGGATGACTCACCTGCAGACCCTGTGTTTACATGTAAATAACCGGCATTCATATGTAAATAGCGGATGCATTCATATGTAAATAGCAGCTTCCAGCAGCATTGATATGTAATTAAAGGTGGCATTCTTATGCATATCATGCCCCCCTGAGGTCATATCCTCCATCACCTATACTGAATGCTGCCCACTGGGGAGGGGCATGCTTTAAAGTCCTGCCTGCAACGGTGGTCATTAAGCCTACCATCAGCCTGTTCTGCAAAGGTAAGCGATTTGGTGGTGGTGGGGGGGGTAGTGGGGGGTGTGCAGAGGTAGGCATAGAAGGAAATACAGTTTGGGATGCACAGGTGAGCAAGGAGGGGATGTATAGAGGTAAGGATGGTGGGTGCACAGATTAGAAGAGGAGTGTAAGAGAACTGTTAGAATGCGCCCGGCGCGCACACAGGCGCATGTGCACACTCACGGGAAACGGCAGATTCCCACACGCACCAATGCGCATGTGCGTGCACATCGCATTGCATGCACGTGCAGGAGCGCACCCTTAGCCACAATTGGCGCCAGACGGCCTATTTAAAGGATGCCCTGACTTCTGAAAAGTGCTGACTGGTCTTCAGCGGTGTCCTGATATTCTGAACCCTGTTAAACCTGGCTTGATTCCTGTTGCTGAACTTTGGCTTTCCTCTACCCTGCTTTTGGACTCTGATTACTGGTTCCTGACCTTGGCTTCCCATCTGACCTTGCTTCTGCTTATGCCTTGTTACCCCGCTGCCCACCTGTTACTGAACCCGGCTATCCTTGTGACCTTGCTCCTGTCTCCTGCTTGGCTCAACACTGTCTCCGAGTGCCTGTGCTGGCTGTCCATCTTCTCATCTTCCCTGGGTCCAGCTCCTTACCGGATGTTCTGCCTGCACCTCCAAGCCTGCAACTCCACTTATAAGTTCTGCACGCAACACTTACAGGCACTCGTGTTCCTCCTGACCCTAGCCACTATCAGTTCCATCTCCAGTGGGGCTTGGGTTGAAGATACAAGAGAGGCTAACCTCATCATTTCAGACTCCTACCAGCTACATGACAAGGAGGCAGGTAGAGTTAAAGGGGGAAGGGTTGGGGGGGCGCATGCACGAGGCTCGACATGGAGGACGCATTCCATTAGAGCTCCGCACTCCCTGCTGCACTCACGGGACTCGATAGAGCATCCGAGCCACTCTTCAATCCCACAATACCAGGGATCACCTCCTGCAACACCTGCACCTCACAAGGGATGGTTCTGATGGGCCACCACAGCAGAAACAAGCCTAAACTGATCAAAGAGGCCCTGGCCTGCGCCTCCTCTAAAATGGTGGTGAAGGCCCTTGCTAAGCAGCACGCTACATCTCAGGCCAGAGCGAGACATGCTGACAGTGCTGAGGATGATGAGACGGATCCTATCTTCATTGGCTCACCTACTCTGCCGCAATCAGGTATGACTCAATCAGATTTTCTAAAACACATGGAGACAATGCTGCAGAGAGCCTTAAAAAACCAAATCAGACTAAATCACAAACAGACTGTGAGAGAATGAGAGATAAGAGAGCTGGGCCAATGCACAGCAGACCTGGAAACCAGAGTAGATGATATAGAGCTTACTATTCAGGAACAAGCCCAGGAGCAGGCAGCACTCCGTGAAGAAAATGCCACACTTCTCTCACGTTTGGAGGATGCTGAGAACTGCTCCCACAGATCCAATCTGCTGCTCCGAGGCATCCCTGAAATGGTTGATGACCTTCAGTCATTCACCACGGCCCTTTTTCAGGAACTTTCCTACTCTATACCTATCGAACATTTAGAATTTGATAGAATTCACATGACACTCACTCGCCGCCAAGCAGAGGGCCCACCACGGGACATAATCATCAAACTACACTTTTTCTGCACAAAGGAGCAGCTGCTCACTGCTGCCCCTAACAAAGACTCCCTTCTGTTTCAAAGTCTGGAATCTCTTCATCTGACAACCCCCAGCTCAACAATCCAAGACTTTGCTACCTCGCACATCAGCTCGCTCTACCACCCATCCATATACAACCACGCCAAAGCGTAATCAGCCGGGCCCTTCCTCGATTCGAAAAGGAACCCCATCCCGCCAACCAGACCTCTTTGACCCGAAATCGCACACATCTCGCTGAACACGTTAATGACTGTTAATTCCTTTCCTCAAGGCTGAATGTGAACTCTTGGTCATACAAACAGAAAATTCCTAATGCACAACATGTGCAGGTCACTTCTTAACCAAGACCTTGGAGTCTGCACCGAAGTAGGTACTCTCACCATTGTGGGATATAACCTACGCAGAACTCTCCCACCCTTAATTGGGTTGCACAGGTTCGGATTCTTTTCTTTTGTTTTTGTTTTTTCAGCCCACTGTCATTTTTTATGTTAAAATGGTTAACACTGGATTTTTATACTTTATCTTAATATTTTGATGGTTACAGGTTGATAGCACACTATTTTTCTTTTCTTTTTTCACATTAATGCTCACAATATTGCTTGAACGGTTATTATTGTGATGCTCAACTTTAGAAATGCTAATTCTTTTTTGTGATTTGTGATACAACAGTATTAAATGCTCCTCTTCTCCCTCCCCCTTTTTTCCCCACCCTTGTTCTTATTTTTCCCCTCCATTCTCCTCTCCTCCACTTCTTCCCTCCCCTCCTCCCCCTCCCCATCCTCCCCAACCCCACTCTCCCCTATTCCCATATCCTCCCCCCTCCATCCCCTTCCTCCCTCCTCCCTTCCCTCTCCCGTAATAAGAGGATGGCACCATGAGCCTCTCACAGACATAGACTTTTTATATTATGCTATTGCAAACGTAAAGATATGGTGTTAGTTCAAAAGGTTATCTGAGTTTAACGCTAAATATAGGTTTTATTCTCCCTGTTTGCAGCGGGGAGCTGTTACTGCTCCCCCCCCCCCCTTTCATGGTGCACACACTCTCCGGCCAGCCACCTGGCTGGGAATTCGGTACACTGTATGGTCAGGCAATTGAGTACAGCATTCCTGTTACTTCTTTGCCTAGATGTCTGCCCTATGACATTTTTACCCCGTTTTTTGAATCTTCTCTCTTTTCCTTTTCTTTCTTTTTTCTCTACACCCTCCTCTGCTTTCCACTAGGTCAGGTAGGTCGCATAGTTCTCCTATTATCATTTAACACTATCTCACCCCAAACCCCCAAATGGCCCCCCTAAATATTCTCTCCCTTAATGTTAAGGGACTAAGCTCCCCCAATAAAAGGGTTAAAGCCTTCCATACCTTTGCAACCCTTGAAGCCAGCATAGTGGCCCTCCGGGAAACCCACCTTTCAATCCAAGCAACCCCTAAATATTTCAGCTCAAAGTATCCCCAAGTGTTTACTGCCTCTGCTGCCACTAAGCAATGTGGCGTCCTAATTGCCTTCCATCATACCTTACCATTCACTCCGACAACTGAAATTAAAGATCCCGAAGGCCGTTACATTATTTTAGTTGGACTACTACAAGATATTGAGACCACCATAGTGTCATATTACGCTCCCAATATTAATCCGAATCCCTTCTTTACCCACCTCTTGCAAGTAGCATGTGCCCATTGCAAAGGCACACTATTTATGTGCAGCGATTCTAATTTAGTAATGTACCCACATCTAGACAAATCTCCATACGCCCCTGAACAATATTCAATATTTCAACAAGGCTCCCTAATAAACCCTTGGAGAGAATGCAAACCCTCTAGAAAAACTGCACTTTCTACTCATATCCACACAAATCCTTCTCAAGGATTGACCATATTTTTGTGCCAGTAGCTTCCTCACCAATCCTACTCCAATCCTGCATACATCCTATAACATGGTCGGACCACTGTGCAGTAATCACAACGGTCTCCTTTCTGATCCCGCAAGCTAGAGATCGCACTTGGTGCATAAATAACGCCCATTTAACCAACCAGTTGTATTGTTTTGACATACAACTTGCCCTCAAAGAATACTTACAACTCAACACCACCCCTGGAATCTCACCTGTCCTCCTATAAGAAGCACACAAAACTGTAATCCGAGGGTCCTGCATCTCTGTATCTACCCACCTCAAAAGAGATAAAAAACTCAAAATACAACAATTAGAAGCAGACTTTCACTGCCTCTTTTTCCAATTTCAGTCCTCCCCAACTAAACCCCACAGAATATCACTAGAGAAGACGAAAGCTGAGCTGGACCTACTCTTGGCAGAATCAGCAGATAAGGCCATCCGTAGATCCAACCACACAATTTACACTAAAGCCAACAAGCCTGCTACTGATGCTATTAAAACACTTAAACCCCACAAACGACCAGGCCCCGATGGACTCTCTAGCTCTTACTTTAAGAAATTTGCTGCTACCCTGCCCCCCCTTCTCACTAATTCTTTTAACGCCCTCCTCAAACAACACTCCTTTGGTTGAGACACGTTGACAGCTATCATCTCCATGATACCTAAACCCAACACAGATAACTCCCTTTGGTCCAATTACAGGCCCATTTCTTTACTCAATTTGTACATTAAGATCTTAGCCAAAATTATGGCGTTGCGCCTTAACCCAATCATAGGCGGCTTCATACCACAGCGGCAAGCCAGCGACAACATCCGACGCGTAATCCTACACCAACATCTTGCTCAATCACGAAAAATACCCATGCACCTCCTGTCACTCGATATAAGGAAGGCGTTTGATATGGTCTCTTGGCCCTATTTACATTTTATATTACAACGCTGGGGTTTTGGCTCAAACTTCCTGCTATGGATAAACTCCCTATACAACCAACCACAAGCTTACCTCAAATATGCGGGATTTCTATCGGACTGTTTCCAAATACAAAGGGGTATGCGGCAGGGTTGAGCCCTCTCTCCCCTAGTGTTTGCCCTTGCAATCGAGCCCCTAGCTGCCCTGCTTAGGGCTAATCCAAATATTAAAGTCTTGGACATAGCTTCCACATCAGATAAACTATGTTTATTTGCTGATGATGCTTTACTGTTTATCACATCACCACACACAACTTTCCCAAATCTTATCCAGCTCTTAGACAAATTTGCTTTAATAACAGGTCTAGAAGTTAACCAGTCCAAATCCAGAGCTCTCAACATGTCTCTTCCACAAAAGTAACTTGAACATATACAAGAATACTTCCCCTTTACCTGGTCCACAACATTGATACCATACCTCGGTATTAAACTAACTAGCGATCCGGCTCACCTTTTTTGAACAAACTATCTCCCTATGCTAGCGCACCTGACCTCCTTACTAGAAACTTGGCGACCACTGTGCGTCTCGTGACTTGGACGAGTTGCGGCAGTGAAGATGTCTTTACTCCCAAAACTTCTATATTTATAAAGAGTCCTCCCGGTCCCAGTCTCTCCTTACTTCCACCAAATTATCCAAACACGAGTGTCCAAGTACATATGGGGCTCCACCAGGCCTAGAGTGTCAAGGGCTATACTACTCCGTAGCAAACTTAGTGGGGGGCTAGGGTTACCTAACTTCTTCAGATATTATCACGGAGCCAGCTTGCCCAGATCACCCTCTTTTATGCAAAAGCTGAGATACCCTTGTGGGTCAGTCTGGAAGAGATCAATCTTTACCCCCTCACTGTGACTAACTTACTATGGTTACCCTCCTCTATCTGTGGCCCCATAATCAACCCCATTACAGGGCACTCTCTCAATATATGGGACAAATTACGGGGCCCGTTTAAATTGATGTCTGCCCACTCCCCATTACTTTCCTTCCTGGACCACCTGAAATTCTACCCAGCCATCGCTCACCCAGGATGATTCCGGCTCTGGCTTCGAGCTGGACTGACCCGTATATGTGACCTCATCACTGAAGCCTCTATGAAGTCGTTCTCAACCTTGCAAAATCAAGCTGAACTCCCCTCATAAGAGTATTTTCGATACCTCCAGATCGCCCACTTTGTCCGCACAATTATAGGTTCACACTCTTCACTAGACGATCTTTCCATATTTGAAGGAATTTGCAACTCAGATCCCCATGCTCCGGGCATTATATCCCGCCTCTATAATCACCCAACCTCTCCCCCAGCTAACCTGCCAACTTACACTGCGCAGTGGTCCACAAACTTAGCAATAGACCTTGATACAGAAGACTGGTCAAATATATGGACAAATAAAAAAATCTCATCCCACAATATAATTGCCCAAGAAGCGAACTGTAAGGTTCTCATGAGGTGGTACCTAGTTCCAGCTAGGATCTCTAAATTTCTCCCAAAATACCCCTCATTATGCTTCCGAGGCTGCGGTGAGAAGGGCACTCATGCCCACATATGGTGGACCTGCCCGATAGTTCAGAAATTTTGTGTGTTAATATTCTGCATGGCTTCCACTTTACTCCAAAGTTCCATAGACCCTGACCCGTCTCTAGCATTAATGAATCATATCACAAAAGAATACACTAAATCCCAGACACGTCTCCTCCTTCAACTCACTACAGCGGCCAAACAGACAATAGCTAGGACCTGGAAAACTCTGAAACTAAACCTCACTGAAGTTAAGAATAGAATTACCCAAGCCATGATACATAGTAAAATCAAGGCTACAATTTTAGACAGAATTCCTCAGCATCTCAAAATATGGCATCCCTGGGTTAAACACTTTCTACCCCCTGACTTCGACAAACACCTACTGGAGCCTTATGCCGCGTACACACGACCGGTTTCTCCGACGGAATTCCATTCAAGCGGTCTTGCCTACACACGGTCAACCCAAAGTCCGACCGTCCAGAACGCAGTGACGTACAACACTTACGACGGGACTAGAAAAACGAAGTTCAATAGCTAGTAGCCAATAGCTTCCGTCTCATACTTGCTTCACAGCATGCGTCATTTTTGGGCCGTCGGAACAGCATACAGACGATTGGTTTTCCAGATAGGAATTGGTTCCGTCGGAAATATTTAGAACATGTTCCATTTCTAGGTCCATCAGAATTTTCAAAAAAAGAAGTCCGATGAGGCCTACACACAATCGGAATAGACGATGAAAAGCTTCCGTCTGACTTTTTCTGTCAGACATTCCACTCGTGTGTACAGGGCATTAGCCTTCTGGCGGAGACCCCAGACCCCGAAGCGTAGCATTTCAATGTCCAATGTGACCTCCCAACCATCTTCCCACCACTTTCTCTTTTTCTTTCCTCTCTCTTTTCCCCTCTTTCCCCAGTCCCCTCCCCCTCTCTTTCCCCAATTACCGCCCATGGACGTAACGCGTACGGGGGTCAGGTGTCACGCATGACGTCACCCGCGGCCATCTCGTATCATTGCACACTGTACTGCCGGCACTCGGTTCTGAGTGCGGTTCCATGTAAGTGTATTTTCTATTTTTATTTAATAAATTTATCGTACTGAGAGCATTAGATCGTTGTATTCTTTTCCTCATATACGCTGTATCATCTCACTGACTGTGGATTTTGTGGATGAGCACCGGAGCTGTTACCTGGGGATGTGGCCTGTCTCAGGCTATGTGACCTGTCTCAGGTTGAGTCCTTGAGGTGAGAGGCCATCCTGTGTGTGGTGGAGGGGTCACTCTCAGATTTGACATCTTCTGCTTTGTGTGTGTCACTGTACCTCATCCATTTAAGTTGTGTGCACCAGCTGGGACTCATTATCCACTATTCCACTATTGTTATCTTATGGACATTTAGAATTGCGCAACACGTTTTATTTTTAATGTCACCTAGTGATTACACAAGTTTTACTAAGTTCTGACCCTCAAGTTGCTGAGGAAAACTCTCACCCCAAAACACACAATTGCACTGGGGCTGACTTCTCCTCTATTAAATACCGTAACAAACCCTAAGCTTTCTCATTTATTGCTAAAACGATTATCTCCTGTACTTTCACATATGACAAATGTTTCTCTAGTCTTATTAATATCTTACTGTACAATAAGATGCTGTGTAAGTTACGTTGTAATCTGTCGTACAAAGATTACCTGTTGATATTTATGTCTTCTTTTCAATAAAAAATTTGAACAGAAAGAGGGGAGGGTTGGAGTGGAAAGGATGGGGGAGGTTTGGGGGTGCAGAGGCACTGCTGTGTATCTGCTAAAGGGCAGCATGTTTCTATGGTGTCAGGAAAGCGATTTTGATTGTGTTACTGACACACACATGTGAACACAGGCTACATGTCTCAGTTACATTGGTGGTCAGTGTAAATCTTCTAATTACATTGGGGCTTGGTGTAGAATCCTTTCATTCACAGTAATGGTCAGTGTAAATCCCTTCTTACATTGGTGGTTAATGTGAATGCTTCTATTACATTAGTGGTCAGTGTAAACCCCCATTACAGTGGTGGCCAGCATTGAAACTCCTCTTTATATTGGTAGTCGGTAAAAAAAAAAATCAGCATTGCCATTGATCACACCCTCCCCCCAGCACTGCCACTGATCCCAGGAGTTCTAGGATCCCTATGAGTTTTCTGTCTATTGATGGGTCCACTCACCACCCCAGTCCATGGTGTGCAGGCAGTGAGGAGATGATGTGCTGTAACCTCTAGCAACCAATCAGTGAGCAGTATTACTGTACAGTAATCTCTAGCAATCAATCAACAAGCAGAAATCATGTACTGTAACCTCTAGCAACTAATCAGTGAGCAGTAATGTGTGTTGTAACCTCTAGCAACCAGTCAGTAAGCTGTAATGATATACTGTAACCTCTGGCAACCAATCGCAATTGCTGCCTGATCTGATACAGTAAACTGATTTTGTGTCCAGTTGCTATTTATTGTATGTCTCAGAGCAGATGGAGAGCGAAATTGCATGGGGGGGGGCAAGAACATTTTTGCCCAGTGCCCAATCAATATTAAAGACGGCCCTGGCCGTTCACCTAAACTGACAGGCCAGGCAAAAAGAGCATTAATCAAAGAAGCAACCAAGAGGCCCATGGTAACTCTGGAGGAGCTGCACAGATCCACAGCTCAGGTGGGAGAATCTGTCCCCAGGACAATTATTAGTCATGCACTCCACAAATCTGGCCTTTATGGACGAGTGGCAAGAAGAAAGCCATTGTTGAAAGAGAGCCATAAGAAGTCCCGTTTGTGAGAAGCCATGTGGGGGACACAGCAAACATGTGGAAAAAGGTGCTCTGGTCAGATGAGACCAAAATTTTACTCTTTGGCCTAAAAACAGAAAATTAACACTGCACATCACCCTGAACACACCATCCTCACCGTGAAACATACATTATCATGTTGTGGGGATGCTTTTCTTCAGCAGGGACAGGGAATCTGGGTAGAGTTGATGGGAAGATGGATGGAGCCAAATACAGGGCAATCTTGGAAGAAAACCTGTTAAAGTCTGCAAAAGACTTGAGACTGTGGTGGTGGTTCACCTTCCAGCAGGCTCAACGACCCTAAACATACAGCCAGAGCTACAATGGAATGGTTTAGAGCAAAGAATATTCATGTGTTAGAATGGCCCAGTGAAAGTCCAAACCTAAATCCAATTGAGAATCTGTGGTAAGACTTAAAAATTGCTGTTCACAGATGCTCTCCATCCAATCTTTCAGCTATTTTGCAAGGAAGAGTGGGCAAAAATGTCACTCTCTATATGTGCAAAGCTGGTAGAGACATACCCAAAAAGACTTGCAGCTGTAATTGCAGCGAAAGGGGTTCTACAAAGCATTGACTCAGGGGGGCTGAATACAAATGCACACTACACTTTTCACATATTTATTTGTAAAAAAAAAAAAATTGAAAACCATTTATCATTTTCCTTCCACTTCACAATTATGTGTTGGTTTATCACATAAAATCCCAATAAAATACATTTACGATTTTGGTAATAACATGACAAAAATGTGGAAAATGTCAAGGGGTATCAATAATTTTTCAAGGCACTGTGTGTGTGTGTGTATGTATATATATATATATATTTATTTATTTATTTCAGGTACTTATATAGCGCCGTCAATTTACGCAGCGCTTTACATATATATATATTATACATTCACATCAGTCCCTATACCCTCAAGGAGCTTACAATCTAAGGTCCCTAACTCACATTCATACCGATACTAGGGCCAATTTAGACAGGATCCAATTAACCTACCAGCATGTCTTTGGAGTGTGGGAGGAAACCGGAGTACCTGGAGGAAACCCACGCAGACACAGGGAGAACATACAAACTCCAGGCAGGTAGTGTCGTGGTTGGGATTCGAACCAGCGACCCTTCTTACTGCTAGGTGAGAGTGCTACCCACTGCTCCACTGTGCCGCCCCGTATATATATATATATATATACTGTATATATTTATACATAAAACACAATAACAGTCAGTAGTACACTACTCTATTTCTTCTGCTCTGCTGGCAAGCTCAGTGGGGTCCAACTGTTGTGGTGGAGTTCTTAAGGTAATGTCATCTTTAGGAACTGATGCAAGCACTGCCACTGTAGTCCTTGCAGACAACTATGTCCCTATTTTCTGAAGGTGCAATGCAGGGTTGGCCAGCCTCTCACCACTCTGTGTCCATAGGGAAACTCATTCTACAGGGTCTGGAGGATCTTAGTTATGAGGAAAGGTTGCGAGCACTGAACTTATTCTCTCTAGAGAAGAAACGCTTGAGAGGGGATATGATTTCAATATACAAATACCGTACTGGTGACCCCACAATAGGAATAGGAATTTTCGCAGAAGAGAGTTTAACAAGACTCCTGGCCACTCATTAAAATTAGAAGAAAAGAGGTTTAAGCTTAAACTACGTAGAGGGTTCTTTACTGTAAGAGCAGCAAGGATGTGGAATTCCCTTCCACAGGCAGTGGTCTCAGTGGGGAGCATCAATAGCTTCAAGAAACTATTAGATAAGCACCTGAATGACCGCAACATACAGGGATATACAATGTAATACTGACACATAATCACACATAGGTTGGACTTGATTGACTTGTGTCTTTTTTCAACCTCACCTACTATGTAACTATGCTCACTGGCAAAGTGTACCCCAGTCAGTGTCCACAGCGTCCAGCTCCTCAGTTGGGCAGAAGACTCCACCAGCATTCAAGGTGCTTTCTGATGGTCCAGGATGGCTTCCACAGTGTCCCTCTTTCAATCGGGTCCAGTGGTTAACTCCCAGCCTCACTCTCTCTGTGGGTCATTTCCTCCCCCTCTACCCAGCCCGGGAAAACAATATTCCTCCTCTGTGCCTCTAGCAGTTGAAGTTCAATGACCACAACATACAGGGATATACAATGTAATACTGACATATAATCACACACATAGACTGAACTTGATGGACTTGTTGTGTCTTTTTTTCAACCTCACCTACTATGTAACTATGTAACTATATAACAACTGTAGTAAAGGCTAAGCCTCTTTTGGAACTAAAGCACCCACAGTCTTCCACAATTCTCCTCAGTGTCCCTAGCAGTCAACATCCTTAGTGCACCCCCTAGTGGATGGAAGGTGAATTAACTATGTTCTGCAATAAGAGTCTCCTCCCGTGTCTGTGCCTGTGTAAACATCTTCTCTTCTGTTAGACACAAAATACATTTCCTGATAGTGCTGTAGACTGGACTACAAAAGCTTAGGTAGGGAGATGAAGAGAGGGATGAAGGTGCAAGGAGGGAGGCAGCTGTGGTAGGGAACTGTCACGTCCTGAAATTGTTAAATTATCTAGCAAGTTCAAAGCCACAGGTGACTAAAACATAAAAAAAACAAAAACAAAACAATGCAAGTAAGTATTTAAAAATACATGATTTTCTTTGCTCTTATAAGCATTTTTTAAGATGGTGACAGGATCTCCTTTAATTGTATCTAAGGGTCATTTTTTTTGTTACGTTTTGAATAAAGTAGGGAAGGGTTGGAGGTTTTGTGTTTGCTTTCCATGTCCCCACTCTCTATTTGTTCTGGCAACTACTGTCACTGGGACTGAAAATCCAAACTTGTGATTTGTCATCAAATCACAAATAGAGGAGAAATCTTCCAAATTAACTACTTGTTTCAGTAACAGCTGTCTGAGAGGCTTCCCCTTCCTTTGTAAATATCTCTTCTCGCTTCCTGTTGTGTCTTAAGAGAGCAAGTGAAGCAAAACCTCCCCAAAATCACACATACATAAAAAAAAATTGCAGTGATTTTAAGTATTTTCTGCTGTATCCAAAATTAAAGAAAGGGCTTGATTTAGATATACTTTAACAACAGAAGTCACCTAAAATCCTCTCCTATAAGCAACCATTTTCCAAAATGAAATAGCTTGATAGCTGTCTTGATTATTTAACTTGTTATGCTTTATGTGAATGTGATTTTTTTTGTGTATGAAACTTATACGTACCAACAAGGACTGTCTACCTATCTTATGTCCTCCCTTCCACACAAACTGTTGGCCAGTTTTCTCCCCAAACTCCCATTATAAGTTTGGGGGAACATCTCCATATTTGGAGCAATAATGATTGCATCACGTCTACTGATAGTGGCACCTTTATTTGGGCTGCTATTGTGGACATGAATTCTCCTAACCTCTTAAGGATGAAGGTCCATACAAATCTTAACCAGTAAAATTGTTTATATCTTTGCAATGACTTGATTTAGATGAAAGGTGAGGGTAAATATTCTGCTTTAAACACTTCCATAACCAGCTGAGCCGTAAGGAAAAAAAGGAGAATGCTGCCTTGTGGGAGGTGACTCATTTATATAATATAACTGGTCCTGTGATTGGTTGGGTGTGGAGTCTGTACCCATATGTGTATGCTATCATGCTTGTGTCAGGAAAAGTATATTTTTGAAATGTGGCTGACCCATCAGCAAAAAAACAGCCCAAAATAAATTCCCCTTCTTCTAACTACACCACATACACTATATTGCCAAAAGTAGTGGGACGCCTGCCTTTACACACACATGAACTTTAATGGCATCCCAGTCTTATGCCCCGTACACACGGTCGGATTTTCCAATGGAAAATGTGTGATAGGACCTTCTTGTCGGAAATTCCGACCGTGTGTGGGCTCCATCACACATTTTCCATCGGATTTTCCAACACACAAAGTTTGAGAGCAGGCTATAAAATTTTCCGACAACAAAATCCGATCATGTGTACACAAGTCCGATGCACAAAGTGCCACGCATGCTCAGAATAACTAAAGAGATGAAAGCTATTGGCCACTGCCCCGTTTATAGTCCCGACGTACGTGTTTTACGTCACAGCGTTTAGAACGATCGGATTTTCCGACAACTTTGTGTGACCGTGTGTATGCAAGACAAGTTTGAGCCAACATCCGTCGGAAAAAATCCTAGGATTTTGTTGTCGGAATGTCCGATCAATGTCCGACCGTATGTACGGGGCATTAGTCTGTAGGGTTCAATATTGAGTTGGCCCACCCTTTGCAGCTATAACAGCTTCAACTTTTCTGGGAAGGCTGTTTACAAAGTTTAGGAGTGTGCCTATGGGAATGTTTGACTATTCTTCCAGAAGTGCATTTGTGAGGTCAGGCATGTTGGATGAGAAGGTCTGGCTTGCAGTCTCTGCTCCAATTCATCCCAAAGGTGTTGAGGTCAGGACTTTGTGCAGGCCAGTCAAGTTCCTCCACCCCAAACTTGCATATCCATGTCTTTATAGACCTTGCTTTGTGCACTGATCCAAATCATTTGGTGGAGGGGGAATTATGGTGTAGAGTTGTTTTTCAGGGGCTGGGCTTGGCCCCTTAGTTCCAGTGAAGGGAACTCTTAAGGCATCAGCATACCAAGGCATTTTGGACAATTTCATGCTCCCAACTTTGTGGGAACAGTTTGGGGATGGCCCTTTCTTGTTACAACATGACTGCGCACCAGTTCACACAGTCCATAAAGACATGGATGAGCGAGTTGCCCACACATCTTGGCGGGAGGCACGGTCCATGGAAGGTATAAATAGGGCCCGCATTAAGGTCAACAAGGCAATAGGGCATTTAATTGTAGAAATGGGGGCCTAGCGGTCAGACATTGTGAGCTGGAGACCTGGTGCTACCTGCGAGGGGATGGCGTGCATCTGAACGCAGTTGGCACCGATCTCTGGGCCTGGAAGATGGTGTGCAGCGTGCCTTTAGGGTTTGGAAATGCACACAAGTACAAGGCTTTACACTTGTGACCCCCTTGGATGGGGTTAAAAAAATCTGTCGGTGAATACAAGTGGGAAACCATCGTTGGTATGGTGTCCTCTGGTTGGGTGTGGTCCTCTAAGAAGGACCAGGTATTTGTAGACATGTATGGTCTGTGGGTCAAGTGTTAATGTCCCAGAGTCAGTGTTCTTGCAGCTGGGGACATCTAGCTTTGGTTTCGGTTACTGTTAAAAGTGTTAATCATTAATTTTGTTGTTTAATAAGAGGCCAGACGGTCATTTAACTCCAACCATTGTCATGTATTTACTGGGATAGGGTAGGTTGGAGGTATAGGGAGCAGTAAGCAGCAAGGGTACCTCTGAGTCAAGCGTTTTCAGTTTGTGGTGCTCAGATGCAGTGTACTGCTGCTTTAAAAAAAAGATGTATATATTAATATAAGTGACTTCTAATATGCATTGTTGGGTGTTCACTTGTATTGACAGTTAAAGTGATTATAAAGGTTCATTTTTTTAAAATTACAAACGTGTTACACTTACCTGCTCTGTGCAAGGGTTTTTGCATAGAGTAGCCCCATCCCTCTTCTTCTGGGGTGCCCCGGTGGCGCACCTGGCTCCTCCTCATCTGGTGCCCCCACGGAGAGCCGCTTTCCCCGGGGGCACAGGTCTCACGAGTCCCGCTGCTGCATCCATTGACATAGACAGCCAGACTCGGCCCTGCCCCTGCTCTCGTGTCACTGGATTTGACTGACCGCAGCAGGAGCCAATGACTCCTGCTGCTATCAATCTATGCAATGAGGATGGAGACAGCAGTTGGAGCTGCTGGGCTCGTGCACATCGCTGGAACGGACGGGTTCAGGTAAGAAAAAGGGGAAAAACCTTGAGACCTTACAACCCCTTTAAGGAAAATTATAGATTTTTTAAAAGGATATCTTGAACATCAGGATCAGGTTTCTTATTTTATGGGTTTTTAAAGTAAAAACAGTTGCTTTTAAAATCAAGTGGCTAGAAAAATGTGTGTATTAAGATACCATTAAAGCCTCCCTAATTTTCATGTAAAATACAGTATATACTGAATCCTACTGTATTTAACAGAGTAATTCCTGGACTGTAGAGCAGGTATTTTCATACATCATGAATTATTATTATTTTACCTCAAATCCCAGGAAAGTATATTTAGAGTAAATTGAGAACAGAGTTGTAATGCTCACCCCCCTTTTTTTTTCCTCATGTCTTCTTGTTGAGTACTTAATGTTATAAGTGTGGCATCCTCATTGGATATTCTGGGGTTGTACAGGTAGGGAATCATAAGGGAACCTATAGAAGCAGTCTAGTACCCAGTTAATCAAGCCTCCACAAGTCTTAATACGTTTCTGTTTATTTTTAGAGTTTTCACCACCATTTTGGGATAATTGTGACTCAGACTAGAAAAAGTAGCAGTTTGGGTTGTACCTTTCCCTGAAATTTCTGAGAGCTTTTTCCTAGAAAACAAGAAGAGTGCATTGTTGTAGAATTTTCAACATAATTATTCTTACCTTCACCAGAGACTGTGGCATTTCATTGGTACTAATCTGTAGAATATTCCCCAGAAGTGGCAGAGGGGTTGGTCCCGGTGGCAAGTCTTTCTTCTTTACATTCATCCACCATTTAATGAGGTAAATCAGGAGAGTGACTGCAGAAGCGAGGAGAAGTGTTGTGGAGATAGTCACCGCCATCCTGACAATAATCTCTCTGTACTGTCTACAATCCACGAACTGCCGTTTTCTTTCATGAGGAAAAGCTTGGCAGCATTTCAACTATGATTTAAGGACAAGTCGGGTGTGTTGGAATTTGGATCAGTTACAGGCATATTGCATAACAGATTATAAAGCTATGCTAATCATTAATAACACTGTTGATTTTTAAAAATGCAAATTTGATATTTATGAAATAAACTTTTCATGTTGTATTATCCATGAGTAAACCTGCATGAAAAAGATGGTGTTTTAAGCAACTATTTTGTCTCTATCATAACTATTGTGTACCTGAAACCCAGAGTTACACTTCACCGAAAGCCTTCTCAAGTTCATTGACTAAACCCACATAATATTACTCAGAAAAGCCCTGGATGATGCTCCTGGCCCCTCCTCCTTGGCCAATGCCTCCGATAGCAAGCTGATTGCTCTGGGGGCACTTTTGCATGCTCGCTCCCAAGCCCTGCTCTATGCATCCATAAGACACATAGAGCCAAGCTTCATAGAGTCAACCCCTGCTCTTTCCTCATTGGATCACTGGCTGTGATTGACAGCAATGGGAGCCAATGGCTCACGATACAGTCTCAGCCAATAAGGAGAGGGATTTCTGGGACAGCCAAGGCTCTTGTGCACATCGCTAGACCGAGAGAGGGCTATGGTGAGTATTGGTGGGCTGGGGGGGGCAGCACACAGAACGTTTTTTACCTTTATGCATAGGAAGCATGAAAGTAAAAAACCTTCAGCCTTTTCAACCACTTAAAAATACACAGGAATGGGAAGAAAGGTTCACCATAAAGAAACCAATAAGTTTGGTGGTGATAAAGAGAACCAGCAAGTAACCACAGCTCTCATATGGACAAAATGGCAGCCAATAGCACCACCCTGGTGGATCCTCCAACATAGCAAACTTGTTTATTATGACAAAAAATAAAAAAAAGACCCAGTTAACTTGTTTTCTGTTGCAAACGAATAAAAAGAGAAAAATCTAAAGTGCCTGTTGCCAATCACATAGACCACTAATCCAGCATGATATTTATGAAATAAACTTTTCGTGTTGTATTATCCAGAAGTAAACCAGCATGAAAAAGAGGTGTTTTAAACAACTATTTTTTGTTTTTATCATAACTGTTGCTTACCTGGAACCTTGAGTTACACTTCACCCAAAGCCTTGACTAAACCTACATAATATTATTCATAAAAGTCCTATGCTTAAACCCTCCATTTCTCTCTATGGAATGGCGACATCAGATCCGATTCACTAAAAACAGACGTATGGGGGATCTGTTCCCCATCTGTCTGGCGGATCAGATCAGGTGCCCATAGAGGAAAGCAATCTGTCATCTGATTACTCAACGGGGATCAGTGGACAGATCCCCAACTGATCAGGTAGATCCGCTGCAGGAGTCCACCCATGTGAAAAAGCCCTGAAGCCACGTACACACAAGCGGAATGTCTGACAGAAAAAGTCAGACGGAAGCTTTTCATCGTCAATTCCGATCATGTGTGTGCCTCATCTGACTTTTTTTTTTCAAAAATTCTGACGGACCTAGAATTGGAACATGTTCTAAATATTTCCAACGGAACCAATTCCTATCGGGAATACCACTCGTCTGTATGCTGTTCCAACGGACCAAAAACGACGCATGCTCTGAAGCAAGTACGAGACGGAAGCTATTGGCTACTGGCTATTGAACTTCCTTTTTCTAACGCTGTTGTACTTGTTGTACGTCACCTCATTCTGGACGGTCAGACTTTGGTGTGACCGTGTGTTTGCAAGACTGCTTGAGCGAAATTCCGTCAGGGTTCCGTCGGAGAAGCCTTCGGAGACGGTAAGACCAGTCGTGTGTACGCGGCATAAGAATTTTTTTTTCACTCTCCCCTCCAGTGAAAAATTTAGGTCACACCCAATGCATGCTGTATTTATCAATAAATATTCTGATACAATTAGAAGAGGAAGTTATTGTAATAGCTGGAAAATATAATTTGTCAGCCTTCACTCATTTGCTCATAACGCAGTTTGTGCATCACCCCCTCAATATTTAACTCTTATCAACTTCTCCATTGTCAGTTCCTGCCTCCAACATCTCCTCCTTTTTGTCTCTATGCCCTGCTCCCCATCAGCTTCCATCCCCCAACGATTAACCCTCATCAACCCATTCGTCATCTGTTCCTGATCCTCATACCTCTTCATCTTTGTCTTGATTCCCTGCTGCTATCATTTTCCATTCCCAAAACGATTAACCTCCATTGTCCCCTCCACTATCAGTTCCCACCTGCCACACCTCTTCATATTTGTCTCCATTTCCAGAAATTATGCTCCACCCCACCAACATATCCTTGCTTTCTTCCATTCAAAGGACTGTAAACCCTGATATACTATATAAATACAGCGGATATTGAACACGTCATCATTTTTCTAGGTATAGATATTTCTAAAGGTGATATTGACATGAAATTTTCACCACACGTCTGTAACAACCCATGCAACCCATACATACAAAGAAACCCAAACAAATAAGTTCAGAAATGAAGCTATGTGTAATAAAAGGAATGACACAGGGGAAAAGTATTGAACTCAATGTGAAAAGGGTGTGGAAAAAGGCTTGGAAAGCCAAGACACCAGCTGAAATCTATCAGTAATTTGTCAGTGCAAATTAATATCAGCTAGTTCAATCTCCACTGATGGCCTATAAAAAGGTGTCTCATTGACAAGGTGTCACACAAGAAACATCTCATGGTGGGTAAAAGCAAAGAGCTTTCTCATGACCTTTGCAACCTTATTAATGCAAAACATACTGATTGCATTGGCTAAAGAAGGATTTCTAAACCTGAATGTTCCAATGAGCACTGTTGGGGCCATAATCCAGAAGCAGAAAGAACATAATTTCACCATAAACCGACCATGACTAGGTTCTCCTCGCAAGATTTCTGACAGAAGAGTAAAAAGAAATGTCAGAAGAGTTGTCCGAGAGCCAAGGACCACTTATGGAGAGCTTCAGAAAGACCTGGAATAAGCAGGTACAATTGTTTCAAAGAAAACAATAAGTAATGCACTAAACCGCTATGGCCTGTATGCACACTCACCACTAGGGATGAGCCGAACACCCCCCGGTTCGGTTCGCAGCAGAACATGCGTACAGGCAAATAATTCTTTTGAACACACAAACACTGTTAAAGTTTATGGGACACGAACATGAAAAATGAAAAGTGCTAATTGTAAGGGTTAATATGCAAGTTATTTTCATAAAAAGTGTTTGGGGACTTGGGTGCAGGGCTTGGGGATATTAGGGGTCTGAACAGATCCCTGATGTCTCATTTTTGAGACAGAGAAATGGACTCAGGACACAGTCCTCTATTACTATCTCTGAAGCCTCAACTGCACTTGTCATCTTGTCAGAAATTGTATGAGCTGAAACTTTCTGTGCTTTTTTTGTGCTACATTTTTATAAAGACCCTATGTTTCCAGCTATCCCTGTAGACTATAGATTCCCTACACCTGTGTTATGGAGAAGGGAAAGGGGTGTCCTGTAGTCCTAGCCCATTTCTTGTCATGCGGGGGGGGGTTATTTACTAGAGCTAGAAAGTACAAAATTAGTCACAATCAATGGTGGCCCATTCATTAGGGGCGCCTGAGTGCCGCCCCCTCTATCCACGGCCGCCTATTCATGCTCTATCTACGACCGTCACCCCCTATTCATGCATCCGGCCCCTTTTAGGAAGCTGGGCACAGTAATTACAGCAGCGGGGTGTTTTTTTGAAGCACCTGATTAGAGCCATAGGCTCTAATAGGCTTCAAAATAGGGTGAGCTCGTGGTGCAGTGCATTGCGCTAGGAGCCCACCCAGGTATTAAAACAGCGAATGAATATTCGCTATTGAAACAGTGATCCTCACTCCGGCCAATCAGAAGCGGGTCCAATTGGCCAAAAAGAGAAGAGTCCCAATTGGCCACCAAGAAGGAGGGAGGAAACAGAACCTGCCGCGATGACCGTGGAGGGAACGGGAAGCGCTGCCCACCATAGATGGAATAAGTGCTCCAGACCCGAACGACCGATGGGGGGGGTGTTAGGTATTGTTTGCCGCCCCCCCAAAAAAAAAATTACCACCGACCGCCACTGGTCACGATTCTGCATGGAAACCAATCAGTTTCCAGGTTTTATTGCCGAAGCTTAATTGAACAAACTGAGGTTAGAAGCTGATTGGTTTCTCTGCAGAAATGTGACTGATTTTGCACTCTCCAGCTTTAGTAAATAAACCCCGGGTGACAATGCTGCTCCTCCAAAGGTATAGTACGTATGGTGAGGCTCGGTTCACATTACTGCAATGCGATTTTGACGGGATTTTCAGTGCACTTATGCAGTGTGAATTTGATGTGACTTTGGATGTGGTTAGCATATTCTGTGGAGGCAAATTGCACTGAAATTGCACCAAGGCAGCCCAGGAACCTTTTCCAAAACTGCACCGCACAGAGTCGCATTGATGTAAATGTTGGAAGAACAACAGCAAGTTGCTTATGTACTGTGACTATATATGTCTATGCAGCAGGTGGCGCTGTAGTGTTATAGTGTAATGTGCATGTAAATCTATTGTATGATGCAATGAGAGGAAGTGCTTTCCTCAGTAGTTCAGTTATGTTCCTGTTTCCATGCTGTTAAGATATGTTCTGCTATCCTCCATGCAAGTAAAGTTGTTTTCTGTATTCAAGAGGCTTCCAGCGTATCATATTAATATTCAACCAGCAGTAAACGGGCACCACTGAAAATAATGTGATTTCCCTTGTCATGCGACTCTGTGCAACTCAAGTCACATCAGAAATCCCACAAGTGTGAGCCAGCACTTAGTGAGTGTTGTCAACCTAGGACAGGAAGTATGCTAATGGCAGGACCACCAGGTGAAAATAAAGGGAAAAGTGAAATAAGAAAACCAATGCAGAAATCACATCTAAGGACTTGGTAACTGTAAAACCGTATATATAATTTTTGATACAATTTAAGGTAAGTATATTGCACTGAAGAACATTTATTTATAAAGTACCAATACCGTACATAGAAACAAGGCTTTATAAGACTGTATTATAATTTATGTGACATTTATCTCTTTTACAATGTAAAAAAATGATTGAAATGGCTACAAATTCCCTTTAACATGTCTTGATTACCTTCCTTTATAAAATCGTATCATCTACATTCAATTAACTTAAACTCAGATCACCTAAACTGGGATGATTTCTCCTATCAGGTATAAAGTATGCTTAGTGTACAAATATGTCCAAGACACAATGAATAATCAGCTGTTTTCACTGCCTTCCATAAAATGACTTAACCTGCAGACTGAAACTCTGAACAATAAAGTGCTGATGGAGCAGTATAGGTGTCAAAGTGTTGACTGTAACAACCAATATGGGTAATTATGGTTATTTGTCAATCATTAATACACAACACTATCTCCACCTCTTAATAACAAAATTATACACTAGGGATGAGCCGAACACCCCCCGGTACAGTTCGCACCAGAACATACGAACAGACAAAAATGTGTGCGAACATGCAAACACCATTAAAGTCTATGGGACATGAATGTGAAAAATCAAAAGTGTTAATTTTAAAGGCTTATATTTAAGTTATTGCCATAAAAAAGTGAACGGGGACCCGGGTACTGCCCCAGGGGACATGTATCAATGCAAAAAAAAGTTTTTTCAGGAGCAGTGATTTTAATATTACTTAAAGTCAAACAATAAGAATGAAATATTCCTTTAAATATCATGCCTGAGTGGTCCCCTTAGTCTGCCTAAAAGTAGCACATCTTTCCCATGTTTATAACAGTACTGCAGCAAAATGACATTTCTAAAGGAAAAAATGTAGTTTAAACCTGCTCACGGCTGTTTTTAGTGTATTGCCGGATCCCGGAAATATGGATAAAAATCTATGAAAAAAAATCGGTGTGGGTCCATAACGGGTCCTTCGGGTCTTGTATGAATATTAGGGGAAATCCACTCCAAAATGTAAAAAAGAAAAACATTGTGGGGTCCCCCCCAAAATCCATACCGGGCCCTTCGGGTCCCGGTATGGATTTTAAGGGGAACTCCATGCCAATTTTTTTTTTAAAAATGGCGTGGCCTCATCCCCACAGCCCTGGTCATTGGTTGTGGGGGTCTGCGGGCGGGAGGCTTATCGTGATCTGGAAGCCCCCTTTAACAAGGGGGCACCCAGATCTGGCCCCCCTGTGTGAATGGGTATGGGGTACATTGTACCCCTATAGAAATAGAAAGCTATCCCTAGGAGGTCTTCAGATTGGACATCCCTGGGATAAAAGACAGCTACTTGTGGTCAGAAAGGGCAGTCAAAGGAACAATAAGTAAATAAGTATCAAATGTTATTAATGATTTAAACACAGAAAACACAGATATAAAAGGATGTTGCTTTCCGATGAGACTAGTAAACCTTAAGTCCTCTGAGACCAATCATAAAAAGATACATCAAATGTATATGTTTACAGATGGTGTATCAATGTAACAGATAACAAGACTATGACTGACAATACACACACACAATGACAAACAAATACCACATGCAGTGCAGGCGCCTGAAGTGATCCACGCTTGCATAGGAGCCCCAGTGGCTAATTGCCAATAATAATGGTTTAAGAAATAATGGTAAAGAAGATAAAGGGGTTGCTATGCAAGGGTGGTCCCTGGGGGTACTGATAACCTAAAGCTAACTAAATAAATACCGTCCTATATGTGGAGTCTGGTATGGATTTTGGGGGGACCCCACGGCAATTTTTTTAAAAAAATGCCGTGGAGTTCCCCTTAAAATCTATGCCAGACCCAAAGGGCCTGGTATGGATTGGGGGAGGACCCCACGCCGTTTATTTTTTACATTTTGGCTTGGGGCTCCCCTTAAAATCTATACCAGACCCAAAGGACCTGGTATGGAGTGGAGGGGGGACCCATGCCGTTTTTTTCTTAATTCTGTCATAGGGTTCCCTTTAACCACTTCAATACACTATATTATATCTGTACAGTGCATTACAGTATCTCACAGAAGTGAGTACACCCCTCACATTTTTGTAAATATTTTATTCTATCTTTTCATGTGACAACACTGAAGAAATGACACTTTGCTACAATGTAAAGTAGTGAGTGTACAGCTTGTAAAACAGTGTAAATTTGCTGTCCCCTCAAAATAACTCAACACACAACCAATAATGTCTAAACCGCTGGCAACAAAGTGAGTACACCCCTAAGTGAAAATGTCCAAATTGGGCCCATGTAGCCATTTTCCCTCCCCGGTGTCATGTGACTAGTTAGCGTTACAAGGTCTCAGGTGTGAATGGGGAGCAGGTGTGTTAAATTTGGTGTTATCGCTCTCACTCTCTCATACTGGTCACTGGAAGTTCAACATGGCACCTCATGGCAAAGAACTCTCTGAGCATATGAAAAAAAGAATTGTTGCTCTACATAAAGATGGCCTAGACCATAAGAAGATTGCCAAGACCCTGAAACTGAGCTGCAGCATGGTGGCCAAGACCATACAGCGGTTTAACAGGACAGGTTCCACTCAGAACAGGCCTCGCCATGGTCGACCAAAGAAGTTGAGTGCATGTGCTCAGCGTCATATCCAGAGGTTGTCTTTGGGAAATAGACATATTTAGTGCTGCCAGCATTGCTGCAGAGGTTGAAGGGGTGGGGGGTCAGCCTGTCAGTGCTCAGACCATACGCAGCACACTCCATTAAATTGGTCACTACTTTATATTGTAGCAAAGTATCCTTTCTTCATTGTTGTCACATGAAAAAATATAATAAAATATTTACAAAAATGTGAGGGGTGTACTCACTTTTGTGAGATACTGTATACTGTATACCCTGCACTGTATTATATATACTGCACTATATACTCTAAACTGCAGTATATATACTATACGGACTGCGCTATGTTCTCTGAACTGCAGTATATATACTATACAAACTTCACTATATACTCTGCCGAAAAATTGGGCCTTAGGTGTTTGTGGTGCCAGAACATTGTAACTCGTCCTCACATTTACTCTTGTTGGGCACAGGAACGGGCCCTGCTGTTAAATATTATTTAAAAAATTGTAATTACATGCCCCTGTTAAATAGGGGTGGAAACATTGGGCCTTTGGTTTTGGTAGTGCCAGAACACTGTAACTCCTCCTCACAGTTACACTTGTTGGGTACAGGAACGGGCCCTGCTGTTAAATATTATTTCAAAAATTGTAATTACATGCCCCTGTTAAGCAGGAGCATAAAAATTGGGCCTTTGGTTTTGGTGGTGCCAGAACACTATAACCCCCTTGACAGTTACTCTTGTAGGGTGCAGGAACGGGCCCTGCTGTTAAATATTATTTCAAAATTGTAATTACATGCCCCAGTCAAACAGGTGCAGAAAAATTGGGCCTTTGGTTTTGTTGGTGCCCTAAATCAAAAATAATGTTGGAAGCTAGCATCATCAAGATTCAGGAGGAATAGGATAGGCAGCATAGGCAGTCTTCAAGGGATCCCAGATCCATAGCAAATTCAATCAGTTACATCAGCATCAGGGGCTTGATAGCTGCTGATCCAGGACTCATTCATTTTTATAAATGTGAGCCTATCAACGGAGTCTGTGGACAGGCGCACTCTTTGATCCGTTATAAACCCTCCAGCAGCACTGAATGTGTGTTAAGAAAGCAAGCTGGATGCTTGTGATGGTTGCTTGAACCTATCAGACCTTGGTGCTGAGGACTGAAAAATTGTTTAAAGTCATCGGTCAGCCGGCCACCTTCTCCACCCCTCTTTCTCTGACCGAACAAAGCCTCAGAAACACGTTGTCCAGCACCAGGAAATGGTAACCTCCCAGGGTCTGGAAATGCATTACACAAACTTTTCTTCAAGGCCTCCTGAAGATGTTTCATCCTTTGCTCCCTCTGCGAAGGCAGGCTAAGTCCTGCAACTTTACCCTTGTAACGTGGATCAAGAAGGGTTGCCAGCCAGTAATGATCCCTCTCCTTGATACCAGGAATCCTAGGGTCCTTTCGCAGACTTTGCATCATCAAGGAGGCCATGCAGCGTAAGTTTGCAGAGGCATTAGATTCTGAGTCCTCTGGCTCACATTATCCGGAACTACCTCCTCCCAGCCACGTACAACTCCTTGGGTTTCTGGGGACTGAAAACCATCCCTTGAAGACTGCTGTGTGTTATCCTCTACATCCATGCTGACACAATCCTCCTCCTCCTCCTCCTCTTCTTCTTCCTCTATGGCCTCCTTTGCAGAATTGTCCTCTGAACCAGCAGTGCTCCATAAGCATTCAAGGGGCTATGCAAGCAGTCAGGCTAAAAGATGACATGCAGTGCTTCAGTTGGTCTGCCTAGGGGACAGGAGCCACACTGGGGCAGAGATTCTGTCAGCTCTGCAGGGGCAGGCTCAGAGGTGGTTGATGCCACGACTGCTTGAGCCAGGAATGGTTGTATGCGACAATGGCATCAACCTTCTCTCCACCCTCTGACAGGGACACTTGACCAATGTTCCATGTTTGGCACACATCCTGAATTTGGTGGTGCAGCGTTTCTTGACCAGATAGAGAGCCGGAATGGCCTTATGTGGAGCAGAGAGCTGTGACAGAATCACCACCAGATTTTTGGAGGCATGGAGGCAAAACAAGCTTCATTAACACTGAACCCTGTCCTGCATCCTTCCCAGCTGCCAGCAGAGTTACCCAGTGCACCATGAAGGAAAGGTAACGTCCCTGCCCATGCCTGCTGGACCATGAGTCAGCGGTAATATGAACCTTGCTGCTGACCGCCCTGTCCAACAAGGCCAAAACATTGCCTTCCACGGGACGGTGGAGAGCTGGATTGGCCTTATGTGAAAAGAAATGCCGTTATGGAACCTGCCACTGTGGTACAGCACATTCCACAAATTCATGAAAGGGGGCAGAGTCTACCAGCTGAAAAAGCAGCAGTTGCAGTGCTAACAATTTAGCCAAGCTAGCATTTAGATGCTGAGCATGAGGATGACTGGGACAGAATTTCTTTTTACGGTTCAGCAACTGGGGTAACAATATTTGCCTGCTGAAATCAACTGGTGGTGTACTGCTAGCAGATTGTCTGCAAGTACTTAGAACACCTATTGCTATACCTTCATTCCTCTCAGTGCAGGTTTTTGAGAGGACTGGAGGTATAGTAGAGCTTGAGATCCCAGATGAGGAGCAAAGAGAAGTCTGCCTTTATCTATGATGTGGGTCTTTCAGGTGTTGTTGCCAATGGGCTGCATGGCAGGTCATCATATGTCTGGTTAAGCATGTGGTGCCCAAGCGGCTGCTGTTCTGACCACGCTTGACCTGCTTCAGACCATAGGTTGCAAACAGAAATGGTGCAATCTGCTGCACAAGTGTTGAAAAAAGCCCACACCAAGGACCACACCAAGGAACTTTTGCAAGTCAGCGGGAAGTCAGCAGTGCCCTGCACTCTGTGGTGTGATGCAATAGGGTGGCTGCCCTTAAGCTGCTCCCTGAAGGACATCCTGCCTCATTGGAGTTGTACCTCCTCCTCCTCCTCACTGTCCTCCTCTCTTCTCTCAGGCACCCAAGTACAGTCAGTGACCTCATCATCCCCTCCCTCCTTATCACTGGAGCAAACTTGGCAGTATGCTGCAGCTGGGGGAACATGACAGCCAGTTTCTTGTCTTACTGTGGCACCCCCTCTTTCTAGGCTCCCGTTACTCCCTTCCTCAACCTGTGAACCAACATCAGAGCCTTCTAATTGCTGCACATCCTCTAGCAGCATGTAACCGACACTATGGTTGAATAATTCTGGTGATTCCTCCGTGCACAATGGTGGGACTATGGAAGGAGTAACTGTGGACAAGAAGCCGGTGGAATAGGCCGCTTTTGCAGCTGCGTTGGAAGGCAAACTACTATGAGCCTGGGTGACAGAGGATGAGGAGGATGAGGACGGCTATGTTATCCACGCCACCAACTCTTCTGCATGTTGTGGCTCAATAACACAGCCAGCAGCAGAAAAAAAGGACAAGCGTGCCGCCTTGGCCACCATGTCCATGACACCACTGTTCACTGTAGACACAGAGGCTGCTTATCCTCTTTTAGTGGCCTGTGAGCGTCTGCCTCTCCTTGGTGGCATTCTGGACGTTTTTTTTTTAACATTGCACTACACTGTAGTATATACTGTGTACACTGCCTGCACTGTATTAGAAACTGTACACCGGCTGTACTTTATTATATACTGTGTACACCACCTGAAGTGTATTAGAAACATTGCACTACACTGTAATATACACTGTGTACACTGCCTGCACTGTATTAGAAACTGTACACCGGCTGCACTGTATTACAGTATATACTGTGTACACCGCCTGCACTGTATTAGAAACTGTACACTGGCTGCACTATATTACATACTGTGTACACCGCCTGAATGGTATTAGAAACTGTACACACTGTATTATATCCTGTGTACGCCGCCTGCACTGTATTAGAAACTGTACACCGGCTGCACTGTATTATATACTGTTTACACCACCGGAAGTGTATTTGAAACTGAACACACTGTATTATATATTGTGTACACCGCCTGCACTGTATTAGAAACTGTACACCGACTGCAAGTGAGAGAGCCTGGCGCATTACAGAGGCGGGCGGGCAGGTGAGAGAGCCTGGTGGATCACAGAGGCAGGCGGATGAGAGAAGCTGGCAAGCAGAGATGACATCATCTCTTTGCACCGCCCCGCATCACAGCTCTTCCACCCTCACAGCGCTGGTGTCGGAGGTGCGGTGGGGAGCAGAGAGATGACATCATCTCTCACTGCTGGCCCCACATCACCACTCTCCTGCCCTCACTCTAGACCGACCACTGTGCTAAATGAACCAGTGCCACCAACGCAGTGACAATCCACATCTGGTGGCACTGGCAGGCAGTGTGGCATTCATCTGGTGGCAGGCAGTGTGGCAAGTGGCATTCATCTGGTGGCAGGCAGTGTGGCAAGTGGCATTCATCTGGTGGCAGGCAGTGTGGCAAGTGGCATACATCTGGTGGCAGACAGCGTGGCAAGTGATTTTCCTCATCTAGTGGCAGGGGACATGGCAAGTGGCATTCCTCATCTGGTGGCAGGCAGTGTGGCATTCCTCATCTGGTGGAAAGTGACATTCCTCATCTGGTGGCAGGCAGTGTGGCAAGCGGCATTCCTCATCTGGTGGCAGGCAGCGTGGCAAGCGGCATTCCTCATCTGGTAGCAGGCAGTGTGGCATGTGACATTCCTCATCTGGTGGCAGGCAGCGTGGCAAGTGGCATTCATCTAGTAGCAGGCAGCGTGGCAAGTGGCATTCATCTGGTGGCAGGCAGCGTGACGAGCGCCATTCCTCATCTGGTGGCAGGGGACATGGCAAGTGACATTCCTCATCTGCTGGCAGGTAGCATGGCAAGTGACAAGCTGCATTTCGTTGCAGGCGACGTGGCAAGTGACATGATCAGGCCTCCCACTTATTCTGCATTATGGTGAGTTGAAATATTTCATTTTATATTACCACATAATAATAGAAATAATGCGCTTCAATCATCCTGACACCATAACAACCATGGTGCCGTGATGATTGAAGCACCAACACCAGCAATTGCTCCGATAAATTGCCTACGAAAAATCGCTTACCCCCCGCATGCGCCCCCTCATCAGTCCAGAGCACCTGCTGCCATTTTTCTGCACCCAGTTCCTATGCTGTCATGCATAGTTGAGTCGCTTAGACTTGTTTCCACGTTGGAGGTATGGCTTTTTGCTCTCAATTACATGAAGACCACTTTTGGCCAGACTTCTCCGGACAGTAGATGGGTGTACCTTGGTCCCACTGGTTTCTGCCAGTTCTGTGCTGATGGTGCTGCTGGACATCTTCTGATGTTGAAGGGAAGTAAGTATGATGTGTCTTTCATCTGCTGCATTACGTTTGTTTGGCCGACCATTGTGTCTACAGTCCTCAACGTTGCCTGTTTTTTTGTGCTTCTTCAAAAGAGACACAAAACGCACATCTTGAAACCCCAGTCTGCTTTAAAATCTTTGCTTGGAAGAGACCTTGTTGATGCAGTATAACTACCATGTTTCTTGTCGCTGTGCTCAGTCTTGCCATGGTGTATGGACCTGTGACATGAAACTGTCTTCTACAACCTCACCTTAGTAGAAGAGTTTGGCTGTTCCTTACCCGGTTTTAAGCCTCTAATGCCTCATACACACGGTCGGAAGCTAGGTCCGACGTACTTGCCGCCAGACTTCTGGTGGACTACCGCCGGACTTTCTGAACGGACGGACTTGCCTACACATGACCGGACTTTCCGGCAGACTAGGTCCGCCGGTCTTCCCGACGGACTTTCGCCAGAGTTACGGCAGACTTTCAGAATGAACGGACTTGCCCACACATGGCCAAGTCCATTCATTTTGAACGTGACCCGGGTACGACGGGACTAAAAAAGGAAGTCAATCTCACCGCTTTTATCGGCGAGATTAACACCTTGCGAGCCCCATCGCGGGGCATGCCAGGCCCTTAGGTCTGGTATGGATTTTGAGGGGAACCCCCTACGCCGAAAAAATGGCGTGGGGTCCCCCCCTAGAATCCATACCTGACCCCGATCTGAGCACGCAGCCCGGCCAGTCATGAAAGGGGGTGGGGAGGAGCGAGCGCCCCCCCTCCTGAACTGTACCAGGCCGCATGCCCTCAACATGGGGGGGTGGGGCCCCCCTCCCCCAAAGCACTTTGTCCCCCTGTTGATGAGGACAAGGGCCTCTTCCCAACAACCCTGGCCGTTGGTTGTCAGGGTCTGCGGGCGGGGGGGCTTATCGGAATCCGGGAGCCCCCTTTAATAAGGGGGCCCCAAGATCCTGGCCCCCCACCCTATGTGAATGAGTATGGGGTACGTGGTACCCCTACCCATTCACCTAGGAAAAAAGTGTCAATTAAAAAACCACACTGCACAGGTTTTTAAAGTAATTTATTAGACAGCTCCGGGGTCTTCTTCCGGCTTCAGGGGTCTCTCCGGTTCTTCTCCGCACTCTCCGGGTTTCTGCTGGGCTCCTCCGCTATCTTCTGCTCTTTTGCAGCTCTTTTGTTAGCAGGGGCCCGGACTTCTGCCTTCTGTCTTCCGCCTTCTTACTTCTCTTCTTCTCTTCTTTTTTTCTTCATTTTTTTGGCGTAGGGGGTTCACCTTAAAATCCATACCAGACCTAAGGGCCTGGCATGCCCTGCGCTCGCCGCAATAGAAAAATTTGTTTTTCCTATTGTAGCGAGCGCGAGATGCAGTACCCTGCTCTTGCGTCGTATCTGGTCCGTCGGACCAGCATACAGACGAACGGGCTTTTCATCAGGAACTCAGTCCGGCGGAGTTACGACGTAAAGATTTGAAGCAGGCTTCAAATCTAAAGTACCTCAGATTTCCGACCAAAACGGTCCGTCGGAAGTGCGATGCAGTCCGATGCAGACCACACACGGTCGGATTGTCCGCCGGCGTCCGTCGAATTTTTGTAGCCGGAAAGTCTGACCATGTGTACGCAGCATAACAAAGCTATCTCTGTTTCAGTTAATGATTGTGCTTCAGCCTACATATGAATTTGATCATCATTAGCAACTGCTGGGCATAATTGGTTAATTATACACCTGACTCTAATCCTCCAAAATCCTTGACTTTGGGTAGTCACACCAAATATTGATTTGATTTAGATTGTTCTTCTGTTCGCTCATTTTGCATTTTGTAAATTGATAAAAATAAACAATTAAAATATATATTTTTTAAAGCATTCTTATTATACCGAATGTCTTCACACCTGCCAAAAAGTTTTACATAGTACTGTATACTCAATATTTTGGTAAAATATAAAATATGATGTTAATCTGAGTAAACATGTCACGCTTTAAAATTGCACACGTCCTTGGAATGGCGACAAACTACGGAAACCTAAAAATCTCCATAGGAAATGATTTTAAAGCCTTTACAGGTTACCAGTTTAGGGTTAAACAGGAGATCTAGTGCTAGAATTGCTCTCACTGTGACGTTCACAGTGATATCTCAAATGTGTGGCATGGGAGATTGGTTTGATCAGATGCTTTACTAGCCATTACTATTACATCAAAGCAAAGGCAGAAGTGATGAAATCTGTGTCACTACTGGTTTCTTATGGCACAGAGGGGGGTGGATATTGATGTAAATTCTTCCCCACTGTGTCTCCGGCAGCAGTCCCGGGCTCCCAGATTACATGTGAGAGCCTGTTAAGGGCAGCAGGCATTGGCTGGAGGGGGCCCACTTTTGTTCCCTGTAGAAGTGATCAGCCAGCTGTAGAGCCACTTGGATCACTTCTACATTAAAGCCCATCGTGGGCTAGAAATTCTGGTACCACCATGATCCTGGTACAACCACTTCAGCCTAAGGACATACAGGTATGTCCTAAAGGCATGAAGTGCTTAAAGTGTATGCAAACCCTAACAGTGAAGTTCTCTTATTAGGTCCATTTTGGTCTGCTAAATATACCATTAAAAGTGTTTTGTTATATTGTTTTTATAAGTGCAAAGAAATACTTGTTGAAGCTGCCAGAGATCTAGTGAGCTCCAAACTTTCTGTGTTCTCTATAATTGATGACTGCTATCAGTTAGCATTGCTTTCAGGAATCTCTATGGACCACCTATGTTATGGAGAGGGGCATTCTGTAGTACTAACATACTTCTTGTCCTAGGGTGCCAATAGTGATCCTCAATAGATTCTATACAGTCAGTGAGCACGTGGTCGGCTCAGTCACATGTGGCCATCACATGCAGCTGGACCCCATCCCAAAAATGCAGGTTACAGGGCTGCATATACTGTCCTTTGCACAGGTGGTAGCCAGAGGTCTATGCATCACATCCTCCTGACCCTGTATGGTTAACACCTTCCTGGGGGTGCTGACACACACTCAGCCCAAGTACCAGTTTCCGGGACGCATGGTCAGGTTTGCATGTTGAAACACTCCTCTAATCTCACTTTCCAGGCATTGGCTGTAAAAAGAAACACCTCTCTTGGATAATAACATGGAGGCCAGATCTTGCAAAAAAAAAAAAGCTCTTTACTGTTTTGAATCAGTTCATACAGCATAATCTATATAATGGTATAGGATAATAACTATCCAAATACTGAGTGAGGTAGTTTCTTCAGCTTGGAGGTGCTTGAAATCCTAATAAGAGCTTACAATGTGTCTTCCTATTCTACACAGCCAGATCACTCTCTTCGCCATTCACCTCTCCCTAAAGGGTAGAACCATAGGAAACACTAACTCCTTGCCCACAGTCCCTTGTAGAGATTGAATCTATTCCCAGATGAGGATCACTTGCTTTGAATTCAGAATAAAAGTTCTGAAATTATTATTTCTACCCCTTTATCAAATTAAAGCATGCATGCCATGATGAAGTGATCACGCATTAACACTTAGTTTAGAATGAAAAACTTCTAATAATCTTTATTTCCGCTTTCCACATTTTTATACATTTTCGCCAGACAAAAACAAAACACTTGCAAAACACGTTATTGTGACATTGTCTGAGTTTTTTAGCAGTTTCAACAAATTTAGCAATAATTTCAACAAACTTAACAATTAATCAAAGCTATTATTATATGTTGACGTCATGTCTGGTCTTGGTACGACTTCTGGGAGATGGATGGGGAAGCAACAGGAAGCTGCAGTCTATTGATAACTCAATGCGGTCTGGCTCCAGACAGAAAAAAAAGGAAGTAGCAAAATATCTGGAAAGTATTAAGTCTCTTATCATTCAAAGAAGTTCTGATACAGATATAAAACGTTTGGAATAGACATTTTAATATACCTCACCTAGTAACACCTGGTAACACCTGATATCATTATTATTCACATCCATTACAGTTCCCCCCTTGAAAATGTCTATTTAAGAATCTGTCCCTTACACTAGAAAAACCTATCAACCCCTGGCCCATCCCCTGGAACTTTTTTCAACTGTATATAGAGGAGCGCAATGACTAACTCATTACCCTACTCGATACAGCTGGGAAGGGCAGTCAGGTGCTGTCTGTCCCTGTATCCTTATGGTGTTGCACCATGAGGGGAGGTGACTGTAATGGAGTGCATTTCATAATTTTCATCCGGTATTTCCTGATTCACAAAAGCGAAAAAACATTGGTTAATAACTTTCCCTACACACTTTTTAAAACGGGAGAATACAGCAAACTATGACAGCCAAGGTCACCAAAATTATCAGGGTGGTTATTCCTATCTGTGTTAATAATCCCTGCCACCCTCCCCTAACCCAGGTGAAGTATTGATCCCAAGGGTTGGTGAGCCCTGAATTCTTTTTTAATTCTTCGGACAAATCCTCAAGTTTCCTGATGGCCAAAGTCATCTTACCATTTGGGCCAGTGTTGTCTGGGATGTAGGTACAACATGTACCTGTTTTAGGCACCATTTTACACACACCCCCCTTTTCAGCTAGGACCATATCTAAGGCCATGCGGCTTTGGAAAGTCATGTGTGACGCGGCTTCTAGTTGTTCGGCTAAACCTTTGGGTGCATCTCTGGTGTAATTGACAAACCTTTGTTGGCTATAGTAGATGTAATTTATCCAGTCTACATTTTTATTTACAGTGATGATGGGGATCAAAGATTCAAATCCTGTTGCTACTGGGTCTCTTGCTTTGAACTCATCTGGGACCCCTCTAGGGACCCCTATGTTGTCTATGTATACATGAGGGTCAAAGCTTCCTCCTGGGGCACTACTACGCCTTCTGTTAAGTCTGGGTATGTCGTTTAAATCTGGTTCTATTTGTGGAGTGGCCTCTGGAAAAATGTGTAGAGGCATGTTCATGTTTCATGTCCCCGCAAATCCAATATATGTCTTCCAAGGACTGGACTTGATTTTGTACTAGGCCTACGGAAGCCTCACTATAGGAGGATTTTTGGATCCTGGGTTATTGAATATATCTTTCAGTTGGAAAGGCTTTCTAAAACCAAGATACCCACCTCCCCACCATAGGCCCAAAACATAGGTCCCACTGTCTTCTGGGATAGGATTCTCAATGGTCAGCCTGAACTCTTTGGTGTAAGGCTGATCTGTGTGTTTGTTGATTGTCATTCTATCTAAAAGTGACTTCCCATTTTTGTCTTTCCTATTTTGGGCGTTTTCAGGTTTGTACCCCAAGTTTGTACCCCCAGTGTTCCTATGAAAAGGATATACAGAATCATTTGGTTCCCTTGGCCTCTTCCTCGGGTACAGTAACTTTCTTGCAGTGGAGGCATGTGTTTACGTGTTCTTCCCGGCCACCTTGACTGATGTGGCACTTGTTAGGAGAACCTGGAGAGGACCATCATATCTGGGTTCAAAGGTGTGCTTTCTCACAAACTTATTTACCAGAACCCAGTCTCCGGGAACCAACTTGTGTGATCCTGTATCTCGCTCAGGATCTGGAATGGAGGAGAACACTTCCAAATGGATATAGATTAATTCTCGAGATAAAGCAGTCACATAATCAGATAATACATTAGATTGGAGCTGCAACTATTGTAGGAAATAACAATCTAATCTGGGGCTGAACCAAATTTTGTCTCATAGAGTGACAAACCATGGTTTCCCCTTGGAGTGTACTTAACACTGAATAAGGCTATGGGCAGGCTATCTGGCCAACTCATTCCCTGTTTCCTGAGACATTTTTAGCATCCTAGATTTTATTGTGTCGTTTAATCTTTCCACCTTCCCACTGTTCTGAGGATGGTATGGGGTGTGGAAAGATAATGTGACCCCTAGAGCTGCCCATATTTCCTTGGTTACTGAGGCCGTGAAAGCCGTCTCCTGGTCACTCTCTATAACCTCTGGGACACCATACCTGCCCACTATTTCCATTAAAAGTCTTTTTGCCGTGGTTTTTTTCTGTCAATCAATGCATACTCATATCGGCCACTCTTTGGCATCTGGACGTGGTCGATCTGTATCCTTTCAAAGGGGTCCTGGGCCTTTACTAGATACTTCAAAGGTACCTTTTTCGTTCTTTCTGGGTAACATTTAGCACAAATAGTGCATAACTTGCAAAAGTTGTTGGTGAGTGGTGTAATCCCTGGGGCTAAGAAGTATTTATTGATCAGGGCATTCATCAAAGTTTTTGACAGATGAGAGGCACCGTGGGCCTACTGTATCACTGTAGGAAACATTGATTGTGGCAGACACGGCCTTTTGCCTAATGCCATGATCCCTTCAGTTTCTGTGGCTCCTTTCTTGATTCACACTTCTTTTCTTCCTAGTCAGCTGCTTCTTGCTGCTCCTTGAGATGGGTCCTGCTCACAGGAAGGTCTTGTAGAATCATGGTGGTCTGTACCGTTTCTTCAGGGGTACCCACTGTACCATCCAGGATGGGTGCATCCACTCCACTGACAACTTCTTGTGTTCTATTTGCAGCTTGTTCTGAGGCATTATCTGCCAGGTTTACCTTGTGCTTCTTGGAAATCCAGCCTGAAGAACTGTATCTTCGGTGGTGACTGTGTATCCTGTGTGGTACTGTCCAATGCTGTCAGCATACCTAGACCCATCCACAAAGATTGTCAAGTCAGGATTCTCAAGGGCTGTTTCACTGACGGTAAATGTGAAGTCTCCATTTTCATCACCTGGAAACAGTCATGAGCGGTGAGACGAGCATCTTAGCATCATTCTCTAAAAAGGATCCCCCCTCAAGAAGTGGAAGTAGAGTGGATGGGTTGAGAGTTTCACATCGGAGGAGAGTGATGTTATAAGGGGTGGCACACTGGAGTTTGAGGTGTCTTGCTGAAGATAGGTGCTTGGGCTGTACGTGGTTTAGTATGGCAGCTACGTCATGAGGGGCATTGTACTTCTAAGATGGCTCTGAAGCCACTGAGTCCAGTTGACAGGAGTAATACCCAATGGATCTGAGTCTGTTGCCATGGGTCTGAACCAAAACTCCTGTGGCATGTTCTTGTCTCTCTGAGACAAACAGTTTGAAAGCCTTTTAGTCCCAAAGCGGGGGCTGTTGAAAGGATCTCCTTCAGAGTTTCAAAATAGTCCACAGCTTCTGGAGAAAGCAAGAAAGGGCATCATAGAGGGGTTGCATCAAGAGGGAGGCTTCTGGGATTCATTCTTGAGGCAAAGGGATGGCTTTGATTGCAGCAACTCCTTCTTCAGTGAGATGTCGGGTACCTTGGGAGATGCAGAGGCCTAGGAAATTCACTTTCTCTCTGGACTTTTTGCTTTAAGGCCTTGCATCCTTGCTCTGCCCAGTGTTGGAGGAGACTTTCGGAAAAGATTAAGATGTCCTCAAGGGTATCTGCACAGAGCAGGAAGTCATCTACATACTGAAGGAGTATAACATCTGGGTGTAACTTCATCCAGTAGTCCAGAATGAGGGCCATTACCTTGGTGGATTGGGAAGGGGAGTTCTGGGCACCTTGTGGCATAACAGTCCAGCTAAGTCTTCTACTGTAAAGTATTTTGCTGTGGGCAGTATTCCTGCCAGCAAGGTGTGTGAGTTTCCCACCCAGGGACGCCATAAGTGTCTCCAATACAGTAACTTTGTTCACAGCCTTAAGGTCTTGTACCATTCTGTGTTTTTCTGGCTCTCCTTTTGCAGTTTGTTTCTTCACTGGGGACAGTGGTGTGTTGCACGGAGATGTGTAGGGTATCAGAACTCCATTTGACAGAAGGGTTTCGATTTGCTTTGAAATGGATGCAGCTTGAGCTGGCTTCAAGGGGTATTGTGGTCTTCTGGGCAAAGGGGCTCCAGGCTTTAGCTGCACACAGGCATGTAGGGACTTGATCCAGAACCTCTTTTGGGATTCGGGATTCCAACCTCACATTATGCATCCAATGATAACAAAAGGGGAACAGAGCACAGTGCTGAGGCATCATCGATGGTCAACAGTGGGGAGACCAGAACACCACCATTGGGTTGGAAGGAAATGGAAGCCTGGAGTCTGGATAAGACATCAGCCCCTAAAAGATTTAAGGGGTATGTGGAAGAGACCACAAATTTTGCTAGTAGATCAGGAAAGTTGCCCACCTGTAAAGGGCGTGTAAAGGGATTTTTTCTGGGTGTTCCATCCACCCCTACGCATGTTATGTCAATGTCTGATAAGGACAAAGTATCGGATAGTTCTTCTGTCCTAATTACACTTTTGGTAGTTATTTTTGTGAGAGGATCTCCTGAGTCTTCAGAGGATACCATTGTAGGGGTAAGCGACACAGGTTTGCCGGAATCCTATCGGAGAAAGTCTACATGGTCTGGAGGGGGGTGGGGGAGGAATGTCATGTCTCCTATTGGACGTCTTCACGTGGGTCACAGTTGAGGCCTGTGGGTAAGCTTCTGCTGTCTTCGGTATTCTCTTCTGGAACGGCCAGGTCTTCTTCTGGAATGGCCAGGTCTTCCGCAGTTGTAGCAGACACGTGGAGTTGGTACTAATGGGCGCAGATAGGGTGTGTCAGAGGCCATCATGAGAGGAGCTACTCTCTACTGCTCTGTGAGGACTCTAGACTTAACAACTACTAACTCCATTAGCTCCACTAGCTACTAGCGTCTCAAGCTCTATTAGCTTTATACTCTATACTCAGACCCTTTCGGATTAACTCTTTAATATCTGAAATAAATAAAATTAATATGTGTCTTTGTTCAGCACACTAAAACCCAAATCAGTAAACTTCTTGTGCTATTTCTCAACAGATTCGCCTTTCCTCGTGTGATCTCCTATACACATATAGGCGTCAGGCGTTTCAGAGTGCATATATGAATACATACAGAATAAATGTTTTCTTTTCTTTTTTTTTTTAAAATACTCAGATGTGAATGAGTCTCGAATCTAGATACAGATTTGAGTGAGGAAAACACTTCCTCTTCCGCTCTTCTCCTGGCATAACGCCCAGAGCATAAACTTCCTCTTATAATACTGTTAAATATATTCTCAATTGAATTTGAACATTGTAAACTTCATTTTAAAACCAGTTATTGCTAATACAATTACATAACTACAATTTGCATAAATATAGAACATTTGCTACATTCACTGTTTTTAGAGAAACTCCTTAAAGTCAGACTCTCAAACTCTCAGTGGTGAAGGGAAAGGACCGTATTGGGGTTGTTGTCTTTGGTGGTGTGAGGGTCCAGGAACCCATTCAAAAGGGGGTTCAGGGAAAGTACTGGGTAATGGTTGCTGGATTACAAGGGGCGTAAGAGGGGCTGTAAACGTATGTCACCGTATAGGCGGTCAAATGGGACGTTGGACAATGGCACAAAGGAACCCATTCCCCCAGCTTATGAGTCATACATGGGGATGGATCCAATGCAGGGTGTGCCTTACAATGTAACAGTCTGTCGTTTTGGGGTCATACCTGTTCCAGCATGCCTGTCAGCTTGGTGCATCCTGGCAGGGCCGGCGTGACCCTGGTCGGGACTTTAAGAGGAGGGACCAGGTTGGGGCTAAGGTTGGGTCCCCTAGTCTATTAGCGTTAGGTCTGGTAGAGTCTGAGTCCTTAGTCCTAGGTCTATTAGGACAGGAGGTCCAAGGGGGGACCTCCTGAGGCTTAAGTGTCTGTGTTTCCCCCCTTGGGAGCTGTCCGAGTCTTTCCCAGAATGTACACTTGTCACTACTGGGGTAGGTTGGGCTCTGTAATACGATACCAAGGACTGGTCTATCATCGGATGTATGTGGGTAGGTTCCGGTAAGGACGGTGGTACAGGTGTGAGAGGTAGTGGGAGTGATACAGTTTGGGTCGGGCGTGTGTGACAACAACCACCTGAGCCGTATAAAGACAAGTGCACATTGTCTATTATTAAGCACGGTGGGGGAGGTGTCACAGGCTCCTCTGTCACTTGTAGCAGAGGGGCAGTAACGTTTTGGGAGTGTGTACTTCCTGGGGTCCAGACACCATTATAGGGCGATGGTTGGCTGTCTGTCTTAGCTTTTGACCCCTTTTCTGGCTTCTTGTACACATACATAATACAACCATTCTGACATATTTCATGTTCTATCCATCCTTCTTCATGAATGGCTTTGGCAACTTTGAACCAAGCGTCTGCTGTTCGCAGCAGCCCTGTCCCCACAACAAACCCCTTTCCCTTCCTAAAAGAGTACGCCATTCATTCGGCTCTAGCCAACCACCAAATGCCTAGTGATTCCACACACTTTTGCCAATCTCTTCCCTTCCTTGATAGCATCTTCTCTTTCTCGCTCTAATACCAAATCACAAGCCAAACTACCCTCTTTAGGTCTCTCTAACTTCTGCCCCATCGTTAGCTATTGGGAAGTTTATGTGTCCAGGCTCAGGATTTGTATGGCGGTTTTATGAAGCTGGACTCGAGGGTCTGACAATCCTCTGTCCACCACCTGTTCTCTTTCGGACCACCTTCCAATATATAACACTATCTTGCTACGTTCTGTCTTGATGACTGTGATATTTATGTGTGTCTGCTCAGGATTTTTAACGGGTCATGAGGCTGTCCTGACTCAAGGGTCTGACAATCCTCTATCCGTCACCTGGTACCGGTTCAGACCATATCACAGTCTCAAGTTAACAAGGACAAAAGACAAAATGGATAGAGAGAGAGAGAGAGAGAGAAAAGAACGTCTACAGTGTTCGACTGCCATGCAAGTTTCCTTACACGCGTCTTCCCAAAACGTAGACCAGTCCACTCAGGTGGCCACAGGTAAGGGAGAGGGTAGGTAATACGTGACTACTTATTACCCTCAACAAGACAATTAACAAACAGATAAGGAGTACAGTAATTAATAATCAATGCACCACTTTAAATGTCATCTACATTCCCCAGAACCATATCCAAATTACTCACTCTATTTTTTTTCCTCCTCTTCAAACTGTTCTGGTTGTTGAAGTTGCAACAGACACCTTTCAGCTGTGTGTCCCCTCCTTTCAACTTCACTCTCTATAGCCTGTGGTGGCTTGCCAACTTCAAGTTTAACTGGATGATGTACGTTTAATCTAAATACCAACACATCTGTGATCTCCGCTAACAAAGGTTTGTAACCAAGAACCTCTTTCTTGTATCCTGGCTCTACCACTTTAACCAACCCCCAGCCTCCTTCATGTATGCCAAACAACAATCCGCAAACACATTTAGGACATGACATAATCAACCAACAACAAAATGTGACCAACAACCAACAACAAGATATGTGACACCTGCAATGGAGTACAGGATCTCTCAAACTGTCATGGGATCCCCCACGCCACTGTACGTGTTCCTGACGCCCCCCCTGAGGTTTCCCGGTTACCCGTACTTCCATACTTATTGTACCTGTGCTTTGCCTGCACAATTATTTATTTTTATCCCCTCAGGAGGAGTTTAACCAAGTCCTGACGCCTTCTCCTAGTCCCAGGAGAAGTTTAACCACGTCAACTAATTTCATCCATCATCCATGACTATATAAGCAATCCCCAACTCCCAACAGCCATCACAAAACACAGATCGATCAACAAAACAGAACAGAACAAAACAGGCGGTATATATAATTTGCTGGTTCTTTAACCACTTCAATACCAGGCACTTAGACACCTTCCCGCCCAGACCAATTTTCAGCTTTCAGCGCTGTCGCAATTTGAATGACAATTGCGCGGTCATGTTACACTGTACCCACACAAATTTTTTATCATTTTGTTCCCACAAATAGAGCTTTCTTTTGGTGGTATTTGATCACCTCTGCGGTTTTTATTTTTTGCGCAACAAATAAAAAAAGACCGAAAATTTTGAAAAAAAACAAGTTTTTCTTTGTTTCTGTTAAAACTTTTTGTAAATAAGTACGTTTTCTTCTTCAATGACGGGCACTGATATGGCTGCACTGACGGGCACTGATACGGCGGCACTGATGGGCACCGATGAGGTGGCACCAATGAGGTGGCACTGATGAGGTGGCACTGACGGCACTGATGATGGGCACTGATAGGCGGCACTGATGGGCACTGATAGGTGGCACTGATGGGCACTGATAGGTGGCACTGGTATGCGGCACTGATGGGCACTCATAGGTGGCACGGATGGGCACTTATAGGCGGCACTGATGGGCACTCATAGGTGGCATTGATGGGCACTCGTAGGTGGCATTAATGGTTACTTATGGGTGGCACTGATAGTTGACACAGATGGGCACGGATGGGCACTGATAGATGGGCACTGATGGGCATGGATGGGCACTGACAGGTGGCATGAACGGACACTGATGGGTGGCACTGATGGCATTGCTTGTTTGCAGTGATGCCCCTAAGGGTGGCATTGCTGGGCATCACTGCAACATAATTGTGCCAATCAGTGCCCATTTGTGGGCACTGATTGGCACAGATTTGGCACACTGGGCACATGTGGATGGCCATGGGGTACATACCTGGCCATCCACATGTTGCCCCTTCCCTGGTGGTCCTAGTGGCGATCCCTGGTGGTCCAGTGTGGTGATCTGAGGGGGGGCTGCGCTGATAAACAATCAGCGCAGACCCCCCCCTGCCAGGAGAGCCGCCGATCGGCTCTCCTCTACTTGCGTCTGTCAGACGCGAGTGAGGAAGAGCCGATCAACGGCTCTTCCTATTGACAGCGTGATCAGCCGTGATTGGACACGGCTGATCACGTGGTAAAGAGCCTCCGCCGGAGGCTTTTTACCAAGATCAGTGTAGCGGTGTGTCAGACTGACACACCGCTCCACCGATCGCCGCGATGCGCGCCCCCGGGGGCGCGCTGCGGCATGTTATCCTGCTGGACGTCATATGACGTCCAGTCAGGATAACACAACCACTTCCCGGACGTCAATCCGCTATAGGGCGGGCGGGAAGTGGTTAACTTATCAACAGACTCGAGGCAAGATTAATACCTGTCGTTGAGGGTCGCAGGAAGCCGATATGGGCACAGAGATTGACCAGCCACGGATACAGGATAAACAGTAGACTAGATATACAAGATATCAAAAGTGTCTTACCGTTTCTAGAGTTTCTAGAGTTGATCAGTCTCTTCCTGTATTTCTGCGATGGCTTCTCCTGGTCCCTTCTCGAGATCGGCTACCTGGGATCCCAGCCTCGAGCCCCACGTTGGGTGCCAAAATGTTTTGGATTTAGAATAAAAGTTCTGAAATTATTATATCTACCCCTTTATCAAATTAAAGCATGCATGCCATGATGAAGTGATCACGCTTTGACACTTAGTTCAGAATGAAAAACTTCTAATAATCTTTATTTCCGCTTTCCACATTTTTATACATTTTCGCCAGACAAAAACAAAACACTTGCAAAACACGTTATTGTGACATTGTCTGTGTTTTTTAGCAGTTTCAACAAATTTAGCAATAATTTCAACAAACTTAACAATTAATCAAAGCTATTATTATATGTTGACATCATGTCTGGTCTTGGTACGACTTCTGGGAGATAGATGGGGAAGCAACAGGAATCTGCAGTCTATTGATAACAATGCGGTCTGGCTCCAGACAGAAAAAAAAAAGGAAGTAGCAAAATATCTGGAAAGTATTACGTTTCTTAACATTCAAAGAAGTTCTGATACAGATATAAAACGTTTGGAATAGACATTTTATTATACCTCACCTAGTAACACCTGTTAACACCTGATATCATTATTATTCACATCCATTACACACCTTCTTCCCTTTAGCTGTTCAGTGTTGAGGACCCCTTCACAGCCCTTTCCCTTCTATGCATGAAGGTAAAAAACCTTCTGTGTGCTGCTCCCCCCTAATACACACCTGAGCTTCCTCTCAATCCAGCAATGTGCACGAGAGCCTTGGCTGTCCCGGGACTCCCTCTCCTCATGAGCTGAGACAGCAGCGGGATGCATTGGCAGTTATAGCCTGGGAGTCAATGAGGAATGAGTGGCAGCGCCGAGTCGCGGGTCTATGTGTCTTATGGAGAGCAGGGCTCGGGTTCGAGCATGCACCAGTGCCCCCATAGCAAATAGCTTGCAAATAGCTTGCACTGGTCGAGGGGGACCATTGCACAGAACAGGTCAATTTTACGTTTGTTATTTTTTTAATAAAAAAGCCAAACCTTTAATACCACTTTAATGTTTAGAGAAAGTGATGCAATATTTTCATTTTGTAGTTTGATCCCCTGTTATTTTTCAATCTGTATTATTATTCGTTGTCTTATTTTAATAGAATGTCTGATTTATTACAGTATAGTGCTAATTTAGTTTTCATTTGTTTATTTTAACTTAACTCATGGTTATTGTATATAATGACTTTATACAATATATATATATATATATATATAATATATATATATATATATATATATATATATATATATATATATATATATATATATATATATATATATATAAACGTCAGGTGGGTTACCTTCTTCTCTTAAATCCTTGTTCAATCAAGACACCGTCAGGGTGGACTCCCAAACTTCCACCATAAATGATAGGAAAAACACGAGGAACGATGCTAGATGTAAAAAGTATCCTTTTACTGAAAATTATTCCATTACATGATTAAATTACAAGCAAGCCACTGTACAGTTCCGAGCGCAATTGCTCTTCGTCAGGCTTATCTGGCTGTGTGTGAAAAGCCAAACAACACCATGTTCACTTATCACCACCCAGTCCAGTCCACACCTATGTTCACTTTAAACTAATTAACCTAAACAAACCACCTATATACATTCAAGTATATTAGCCCTTGCTGCAAAAAATTGTTATTACAATTAATGGTTTCTATACTTGTCAGTCATCATATGTGATTTACATCCTCACATGCCCCTGTAATCTCCTGTATGTGGGGGAAACGACCCAGAAAATTAAAGATCGTATTGCACAACATCGTAGCACAATTAGACATCCCCAATCAGGTCTTTCCGCATCGCGTCACTTTTCAGAAATGGGACACAAAGATACTGATTTACGATTTATGGTGTTGGAGGAGATTTCTTATGACAAAAGAGGGGGAGATAGGATTTTGAAATTAAAAAGACGTGAAGTTTGGTGGATAATTAAATTACAGTCTTTGTATCCTGATGGTATGAACAAAGACTATGATTTATATTTATTTGTGTAGAAATTTCTGGTATGAGAGTGAAGAGAAGTTATGATTATATCTTGAATGTATTGTATCTTCTTTAGATCAATCATAATGAGCCCCCGTTGGGAATACTAGATAGCAGAATATCAACTGGAGTCCATGAAGAAATTTGAGACATGATCAAGAATACTAACATATGTAACATATATATAATTTTGATAGATAATTGGGAAGATTTGATTCATTGAAGTGAGAGAATTTAGTCAGTTAATAATGATGTGCTGATGATATATGAGATGGAAAAAGATGAATTTGTTGTAAATATTCCTTGATTGGGAAATGTGGGACAGCTTATTAACATTAGATTTTTGCAGCAAGGGCTAATATACTTGAATGTATATAGGTGGTTTGTTTAGGTTAATTAGTTTAAAGTGAACATAGGTGTGGACTGGACTGGGTGGTGATAAGAGAACATGGTGTTGTTTGGCTTTTCACACACAGCCAGATAAGCCTGACGAAGAGCAATTGCGCTCGGAACTGTACAGTGGCTTGCTTGTAATTTAATCATGTAATGGAATAATTTTCAGTAAAAGGACACTTTTTGCATCAAGCATCGTTCCTCGTGTTTTTCCTATCATTTATGGTGGAAGTTTGGGAGTCCACCCTGACGGTGTCTTGATTGAACAAGGATTTAAGAGAAGAAGGTAACCCACCTGACGTTTATATATTTCACTCCCAGTGAGTAAGTTGCCTTCAGTTGTAATGGATACCAATGGAGCTACTTTTTCATATACCCAGGAAGAGACCACACACATCATGTCTCAAATCTCAGGGTCCAGGAACTTCCTAACGGGTAATACCCCTGTCTACAACTCCCGCACATGGGAAAAATTAAGAAGGAAACATACATCTCTGGAATTACACGGACTAACTCTAGCCGAATACCATCGAGTGCAACGGATCCCTAGAGGTTTGAGGGTGCGATTGGCCCCTACTCTATTTAGTGATAATGATGAATTCAAGAGCACATTCATGCAGATTCTTAACAAGTGCTCGTTTGATTTAATGACTTTGACTATTTCATTTATACATAAGGAATTGGCTTCTGTGTCGGAACAACTTACCAAGATTGAATCAGAATTGCGTACAGCAATGACCTTGGAGGAATTTAACAAGTGTAAAGATTTGGCCGACGAAAGTATCAACAGATATCGCTGTGAATTAGAGATCAGAAAACGCAACAAATTCGATCGGGACATCGAGGATTATGAGAGGAACCAGGTATATCGATGGCCGCGTCCATACAATCGACGAGGTCGTAGTGATTATGGAAGTCACAGGAGAGAAATGTCCGACAACTCTTCAGCCAATACAGACACTGACTCCTCATCCAATTTTTTACAAACAGACCGGAGGGAATTGTCCACCACTCGGATGCAAACCAGGTCCCGGTACAACAGAGAAGGGAGTCACGACAGATATCGCAACACACGGGGCAATCGTGGCCGATCAAGGGAGATCTAGTACATAATATCTCCAGGCGGGTCCTGTCATCGGATGAGGTAGGACTTTTTGACCGTGGTTTATCTTATTGCCCTAAGAGTCATCTAGATCCATTCCAGTTAGATCAAGATCTCTATCGCCTATTTCGTAATGTTAGATGGAAGGTTCATTTTCTTCACAAACCATTCATTCAGAATAACACACCTGAGGGGAGGTTGAATAGTAAAAGTCTGGGACTGGTGATGAAATCCAAATCTGTTCCCCCCACCTCTTATGCACCCGTTGAGATGTTTGTGCAGGAGGTTACCCGTGATGTGAAACGTTTGATTCAACAAGTGGACTTTAAAGATCATGTACCCAACAACTTGTCCCCCCATGAAAGAGTAGCATTACGGGAGTTAACCAAACGGAAAGATATTATTTGTAAACCTGCTGACAAAGGGGGTTCGGTAGTTATTATGGACCCTCAGGCGTATGAGAGTGAGATCAAGCGACAATTGGATGATGACACAGTATATAAACCCCTACAATCGGATCCCACATGGAGTATTAGGAAGATCTTGGAGAGTATTGTAAAACCAGCATTCAGAGAAGGGTTAATTTCACATGATTTATATGAGTTTTTGTTACCAACACATACCCGCATTCCAGTTCTGTATATACTCCCCAAGATCCATAAGGATAAACATTCCCCACCGGGACGCCCGATTGTATCGGGAAGAGACTCGATTTTTGTACCCACGGCCAAACTATTGGATAAAGTGTTATCACCTTTGGTGAAAACTACCCCATCCTACATTAAGGACTCGGGTGATTTTCTGATGAAGATTAGGGACCTACCACAGATTCAAGATGAATGTATCCTTGTCACCTGGGATGTAACAAGTTTATATGCATCAATTCCTCATATGGCTGGTATCGAAGCAGCATTGAATTTAATTAAGAACTGTCGCAAGTACTCGGAAGCTCAGATTGTCTTTTTTGAAAAGTTATTCAAATTAATCTTATATAATAACTATTTTCTTTTCAGGGATCGTTATTATGTGCAATTGACGGGGGTAGCTATGGGTTCCAATGTTGCCCCGCCATATGCATGTTCATTTATGCATGATTTTGAGCAGAAACATATTTTTGGTAATGATATTTTTCGGGAGTACTGCGCCACCTGGTGGCGCTATATAGATTACATTTTTGCCATATGGCGGGGCAACATTGAATCACTCAAAACCTTTGATGAGATGATCAACAGCATTTCACCAAATATTCAGTTTAAAATCCACATCGGCGGGGATTCAGTCCCCTTCCTAGATGTACGGGCATACACAAATCAGGGATGGATTGAAACCGACATATATACCAAACCAACAGACAGGAACCAGTTATTAAGATATGACAGTTACCACCCCCCCCACGTCTTTAATTCTATCATTAGAAGCCAACTTCTCAGGGTAATGCGGATTGTGAGTGACACTACAATAAGAAATCAGAGGCTAGATGAAATGTGCTGTAAATTCAAGGAGCGGGGATATCCAGAAGGTCTAATTAGACAAGAATTAAATAAAATTTTGAATCCTACTAAGATCTCTGATAAGAAGAAATACGCATCTGACAAACCTAGGATTCCGTTTGTTTTTCAATTTAATAGTTACAGTGATAGGATCTTTAATATATTGAGAAAACATTGGATGATATTGAAACGATCATATCCTCAGATAGAGGAGTTTCAAGTACCTCCTATGAAAGCGTATCGGCGCAATAAAACCTTGCGCGATTTTTTGGTACGATCTGAATTTAAAGCTGACAGGCAGGAGGAGAAAAGAATGACTTTTCTTGGCAGTAAAAGGAAAGGTTGTTACCCCTGCCTTAATTGCATTCAATGCAATTTAATGATCAAGGGCAACAATTTTTGTCATCCTAGAACTAACAATAAAATAACAATTAATGGTTTCTATACTTGTCAGTCATCATATGTGATTTACATCCTCACATGCCCCTGTAATCTCCTGTATGTGGGGGAAACGACCCAGAAAATTAAAGATCGTATTGCACAACATCGTAGCACAATTAGACATCCCCAATCAGGTCTTCCCGTATCGCGTCACTTTTCAGAAATGGGACACAAAGATACTGATTTACGATTTATGGTGTTGGAGGAGATTTCTTATGACAAAAGAGGGGGAGATAGGATTTTGAAATTAAAAAGACGTGAAGTTTGGTGGATTAATAAATTACAGTCTTTGTATCCTGATGGTATGAACAAAGACTATGATTTATATTTATTTGTGTAGAAATTTCTGGTATGAGAGTGAAGAGAAGTTATGATTATATCTTGAATGTATTGTATCTTCTTTAGATCAATCATAATGAGCCCCCGTTGGGAATACTAGATAGCAGAATATCAACTGGAGTCCATGAAGAAATTTGAGACATGATCAAGAATACTAACATATGTAACATATATATAATTTTGATAGATAATTGGGAAGATTTGATTCATTGAAGTGAGAGAATTTAGTCAGTTAATAATGATGTGCTGATGATATATGAGATGGAAAAAGATGAATTTGTTGTAAATATTCCTTGATTGGGAAATGTGGGACAGCTTATTAACATTAGATTTTTGCAGCAAGGGCTAATATACTTGAATGTATATAGGTGGTTTGTTTAGGTTAATTAGTTTAAAGTGAACATAGGTGTGGACTGGACTGGGTGGTGATAAGAGAACATGGTGTTGTTTGGCTTTTCACACACAGCCAGATAAGCCTGACGAAGAGCAATTGCGCTCGGAACTGTACAGTGGCTTGCTTGTAATTTAATCATGTAATGGAATAATTTTCAGTAAAAGGACACTTTTTGCATCAAGCATCGTTCCTCGTGTTTTTCCTATATATATATATATATATATATATATATATATATATATATATATATATATACTATATATAATGACTGTTCTAATTGATCATTTTAATTCTTGTTATTGTGTCATATAGTCATCGTTTGATATTGTGATTTTGTGTTGTTTTGTTGAATGTAACTGTATATTAATAATTTCCCTTTGGGATTAATAAAATATTCTGAATCTGAATCAGAATGAGTCAATTCATGAGACATCCTCAAGCTGGTGGGGTGCAGCTGGGTACAAGGATGGAATTTAGTAAAGCCTTTTGGCTAGCACACCCTTTTTGTAACCTACAGTCCTTATGTTGTCTATTCTGTATGTTTTAGTTTCGGTTATTGTACATTGAAACTTTAAATTGTTTTGTGATTAAAATAAAGGGCAGTTGTGGCCATTTAAACCCATGTAAAGCAATCAGTGTGTTTATTTAGAATTTCACTAAGGGAACGGACTTAACAAATCCATCAGTCAAGGGCTGTCTCTCTATGTCTAAAAGTCTATTTTTTTAAGATCCCTAAATACACTGAACAACCCTGGATTAGTTCATAATAAATGGATAATAAAGTATAGCGGTTGGTTACCACTAGTTACTAACATCCACCAAATCACCCTGCTGCCAAACCCTGATCTATCACCTCTGAGAAAATGAGCAGTCATTTGCGTAGTTTTGTTGCATTTATTGCGGGATACAACTTGGTTGGGGTAAAGGAAGATATGGGATGCCCATAGCACTTGTTGAATTGTCATCACATTTGTAGAACATTGATTAGCAGCTTTTAGCCCTGAAAAATGATGCACTTCTAACATTCACAGTCTATTTCCTCTTCATTTCTCCACTGCAGACTATTGCTCCTCTTCCTCTGCACTCACTCCTGCAGATTATCACTCCTCTAAATTCCTTTCTTCTTGTACAAATCCTCTACTGCATAACTGTTAGATTCCTATTGCTTCACTTCCAGTAAGACAAGAAGGGATCACTCTGAATAACCCCAGCTTGCTGGCTGTACTTTTTTACTGTACTAAAGTCTCTTAATGGTGTTGCTTGAGCAAATCAATAAGCCAGAGGCATACACTACCTTTCCCCGGTGGCTCAATGAATTTGGTAGCTACACAATCTCTTGGATGATATTACCAGACTGCTTTACCAAACCAGAGATACTCTGTACCTCTCCCTGACGGCCTAGCACACGGTAATAAGCAGACTACTGTTCCCAGCCAGTTCATAACTGCAAATGCTGCATTCCCCGGCCACAGCATTCTGCACTACTGTCAGCAATTCTTTCACACTGACCCTCTCTAAAGGGCAAGTTCTGTGTTCCCCGGTCACAGAACTTTGTTCTAATCTCCTCAGTTCTGCTGTTGCTTCACCTTCACTTATCTTCTCCAAAGTGCAAGTCCTGTGCTCCCCGGTCACAGCAGCTTGACACCAAATCCATGTTGAAGATCTTTATCCAGGAATGCATCCTAGCTCCTCCATCCCTCCACCGCGCTCGGTGCGCCCCCCGCGTGGGGACGCCCTACGGCAGCTACCTAAAACTCCATTCTCCTTTTCTCCTGCACCGTCAGAACTCCCCAGCAGCATGTGACCCCAGCTTATATGGGAGGCCTGCCCCCTGGCAATACCGAATTGGAATTGGCCAGAGCTCCTCACATGAGCTGCCTGCCACTCAAACTTCAGATCCAACCTCTGTTCCAGAACATTCTTCCTGAAAGCAGGGGAGGCACCTCTGAGTCAGAGCACAGGTGGCCACACCCACCACTACACTCCCAATCTCAAATCAAAACAAACAGGCCTAACCTAAAGCACAGGCCTGTCTAAATCTGCCTACACTGATATCCTAGGCCCAGAAAAATCCTATTCTAGCACCTACCTAAAGGTAGAGGGTGCTACAAAGGTATGAAAAGCACATCATGCAATAAAACAAGACAGAGAAAAACAGATTGCACCCTGTCTTGAAATTTGGCAGCTGACTGCAGAGCCAGTATTGATAATTGCGGGTCAGCTCAGTGCAGAGAAGGCAACGCATTGTACATATAAACTTAGTACAAAGGTGAAACTGATACTGTAGTCTTTTTTTTGGCAAAAGCTTCACATCACTATTGTGCAGCGAGGGATAAAAATATATTTGCAACCAAAGCATTTTGTTCATGTTGGAATACAGTGAGAAAAATTAGAACCTTTGTCAGATTTTTCTTGTTCCCTGCATGCCTCTGTGTAATCATATGTGCTTTCAAGTGCACATACCTCCCAACTTTTTGAGATGGGAACGAGGGACACCTATTATCTAAGCAGCTCCTGATGAATTAAAGCTACTCTGTACCTGGGGTAAAGGAGGATAATGAAGGCTTGGTCAGCAACTCCACCACCACCTCCACGTTTTTGGGGTGTATAGCACACCCACTACTAGAAAAAGAAACCCACACATTCACTGCCCCTAGCTGCTGCACTTCGACCACCACTTTGGCCTGTGGACACGGATGTTGCTCACCCCCCGATAGCTGCAGGGGAATCACTTCTGTCTCTACCTTTGAGCCTCCCTGACATAATTTTAAGAGGTCAGGTGCAAGACTTTGGCCAATGACAGTTGTTGTCAATGCATTATGGGACATTTGGTGGAGAGATTTCCATTGAACATCCCTAAAGTTGGGATTTTATCCAAACGTAGGTTTTGACCAAACTCTCAGCATATCCCTACTAAGGTGTCATTGGTACTTGTAAACAGATGCAGTCTGTTTTCTCCACGGCAGGTGGCGCTCAATTGCAGTAGAAATGCATGAGGACAGGAGGTCAGGAGGAACATGGTTCCCCTATGGTTTTGTAAGTTACTGGGGCAGTGATCTGGGTGGATGCTGACAGTCCATGTGACTCTGGTGGCCATCTTGGGTCAGGCAGAGTCTATTTAAGACGCTTTCTCCTGGGTTTTGCACGCATTTCACGTGTGGACAATGGTAGGGACAGGTCACCCATCTGTCAAGGACAGCATTAGCAGTGGGGAAAGGATCCAGATGATTAGGGAAAGTCTAGGGACACGCCACTCTTTCTGGAAACATCCCGCTTGGGCTCGGACAGCCAGGCCGCATTCCACCCCTCAAGTCAGATGCTTGGCTGAGACCTGATCCTCTACATGCTTTTGACATCTGTGAGTGTTTCTGATTGGGCTGCCTTCCACCGGGTTGTTGTGAACTGTTTACTTCAATACAAGTTCTTTCTTTACTTCTGGACTGTGTGTGTGTTACTGCCGCCACACCACACTGCACCCACCCACATATTGCTATCTAATAATTGCCTATAATATTTAAAGAAGAGAGCCCGGGGCTGCCCCAATCATGCCCCTACCAAAAACAGAAAATGGACTATCTTGGTACCCAGGAATTAACAATGGTTTTTATTAAAAATATAACAATTTATTTGTACAAATTCATTAAAAACACGATACATATTCATATATATGAATAATAACAACAATTACAGCAGTGCATTTATACTTGTTGATTCAAAGTGATGATAAGTTGCCCCCAATAGATGATGGGGATACAAATATAGTAGATCTTGATATATAATCCTCTACATGTTTAGCGGTAGAGACCACTTCTTCAGGAGGAATTAATCATTATCATCTACAAAATAATAAATCATAATAATTTTATATCATATTAACCATAAAGTAAGATATACAAAAACGAAAAAAAAATACAGTGAAAAGAAGCACCATATAAACAGGGGATTTTTGGTCATTGCATTGCTTACCCAGGATAGCCATTGTATTATGGATTGCTGACTATCCTGGGTAAGCAATGCAATGACCAAAAATTCCCCCGTTTATATGGTGCTTCTTTACATTGTATTTTTTTTCTCCGTTTTTGTATATCTTACTTTATGGTTTATTTGAGATAAGATTATTAATATGATTTATTATTTTGTAGATGATAATGATTAACTACTCCTGAAGAAGTGGTCTCTACCACAAAACATGTAGAGGATTATACATTAAGATCTATTACATCTTGTATCCCCATCATCTATTGGGGACAACTTATCACTTTCAAACAACAAGTATAAATGCACTGCTGTAGTTGTTGTTTTTATTCATATATATGAATATGCATAGTGTTTTTCAATTAATTTGTATAAATAAATTGTTATTTTTTTTATAAAAATCATTGTTAATTCCTAGGTACCGAGATGGTCCATTTTTCGTTTTTTGCCAGGGGCATAATTGGGACAGCCCCTGACTCTCCTCTTTAAATATTACTGGTTTAAGGATGATAATACCCCTGTTTATGTAACATCATACCCTATTTGAGGCACACTTCTGACCTGATGATTGCCTGTGTCAGTTGCTGAGATGGTTCTAAATTATTGTGCTTTTTGAATTGCTCTTACCCTCGCAGTATTGAAGCAATGCAAGGCCCCTTTCACACGATCGGCCTGCTCGGATCCGCCTGTTCGTTTTTCAGGCGTATCTGAGCGGCAATGACTTCTATGGGTAGGCAGATGTCAGCAGAGATGTGACCGCTGACACCCGCCTGCCATCCGATCCGACAAGATCCCCTCAAAACAGACAGATGGCGATACGTTCGCCATCCGTACAGGGGATCAGGTGAAAACGGACAGGATGTCTGTTTTCATATGATCTCCCCATTGAGTACAGCGGGGCTCTGACAGGTCCATCCCTGCATAGTGAGCAGAGACGGACCTGTAATCTGCATGCTCAGCAGGGATCAACAGAGTGATCCCCCACTGAGCTAGCAGAGCCCTTTCAGTGGATCCACCCCATGTGAAAGGGACCTTACTCATGACTACTTTGTCATTACTGTTGTTGCATTTTGTGTCTAACCCATCTTCCCTTACAAGGAGTTTCCTGTTCATTAAAGCCTATTGCAAACTGTTATGGGTCAGAAGGACCCAAACAATCCAGTGGCTCCTCCAGGGGTAGTGCTACAGGAGAAAATTAGGAGAGGAAATCCAGAACCCAAAGGCGGTGTCAGAGCAGCATTGACTGCCGTCTTGACATCAGCTACCACTAAATGATGCACTGCTGTATTTACAGCATATGTGATGTGAGATTTGACAACACTCCTAGTATTTTGTGAGCATTGAGATAAAGTAGGCAATGTTTCATTGGTGCAGTTACCCCTATGTTGCATTAGAGATGGTTTACATATCAATATTCAATCTACCAGTTGTTAATGCCTCAGTTTAGCTAGAATTAAATACAGAAAAAATAGCACGAGGGACATAACTTACATTTGGTATAATGTGTCCCTTGTGCTGACTCTTTTTTCAATAGAAGTCTTCCTCCGTCCTACCCCCACCCCACCAACCCTACCGCCATAATCTTCCGGTGTGACAGGGGTTATTACAACTAAGAGCCCGACTATGCCTTCCCTTTCCTATCAGATCATTCACAGAAGCTGTACTACAGCTTTGATAATTGACACAGGATTTCTGAATAGAGGGGGATGAGCTATCAATCATCTGCTTATGCCCATTCAAAGATCAAGGACGCAGGGCACAGGTACCATAGGGATCAAAGTGACATAGTGGGGAGGGGGCATAGGTCCTCCCTTGTTGCACAGGTGATTGCTGCTATTTGGGGAATGGGGAGTTCTTGTATACTTTTACAATTCCAGATCAGTATGTTTGGTTGAGTTGGGTTGTTTAATTGTAGCTTCAAATTCGTCCTTCACAGGAAAAAGTAACAGTCTATAAAAGTAAAGCCTAGAATAAAACCCGTGGAGCGAAGATTAAAGTGATTGTAAAGCTTTGATTATTAAAAAACAAAAAAAACAAACATGCCATACTTACCTTCACTGTGCAGCTAGTTTTGCACCGAGTAGCCCCGAATACCGTCTTCTGGGGTCCCTCTGCGACTCCTCCCCACATCAGATAACCCCCTAGGAGAAGCGATCTCCCAGGGGCTTACCTTGCAGGCGAGCTCCCAGAGTCCATCATTCTGCGTCCATATCCGGCACCCACGTCATTGGATTTGATTGACAGCAGCGGGAGCCAATGGCTGCGCTACTATCAATCTATTCAATCAAGACCCGAAAACCCCGGCCAGAGGGACAGCGCTTCCCCACCAGGTGAAGTTCCAGGGCTTAGGTAAGTAAAACAGGGTGGCTGGGGGGACGGTCACTGCCAGGTATTTTTTCACCTTAAGGCCCCTTTCACACTTGAGCGACTTCAAAGTCGGACGATTTTACCACCATTTAGTGGGCACTATTTTACCGTGATTTTACCACGAATTTGCACGATTTTCCCGCGATTTGAGATCAGTACTACTTTGTACGACTTTGCCACAACTTTGGCATTAACAAATGAAAACATACATGGTGTCAGGCTTGTGCTTCCAGCTTGTGCTTACAAAGTTGTACTGAAATCGTGTCCATATTATTCAGGTACGATTTGCATGCTACTTGAGGGTTTAACATTGAGGTCTATGGAGTACAACTCGCATGGAAGTTGGACCAAAGTAGTGCAGGGACTTAAAGTCGTGCCAATATGAATGGTAGTCATTGAAGATCATGGAGAATGACTTGTCATATGATTTTGCAGTACAACATCATGGGACAAGTCGTATAAGTGTGAAAGGGGCCTAATGCATAGGATGCATTAAGGTGAAAAAACACAAGGGTTTACGATCCCTTTAAGACATTGTTTTCTTCTTTGCCATACCAGGATGTAAAAAAATGTGTAAGAACTGGAGACGCCATCACACAGCGGGAGCCTCCCTCCATGCCAGCATGGATGCGGAGCGGCCCAGAGAAGAAGATGAAGAAGAGAAGAAGAGAAGAAAAGAAGAAGATGAAGAAGAAGATGAAGAAGAGAAGAAGATGAAGAGAAGAGCGGGAGCCTCCCCCCATGACATGGGTGCGGAGCGGCCCGAGGAGAAGAAGATAGAAGACGCCGCGGAGGAGATGTTGGATGAGAACGCCGGAGGAAGAACCAGAAGAACCAGAAGAAGAAGAAGATGAAGGAAGATAGAAGAAAGAAGAAGCATTTAAATAAAGGAATTGTCAAAAACTGTCTTTTGTCATTTTTAACATTTTTGACAGTTTTTTAGTGAAATGGTAGGGTACCCCCTTACCATTTCACACAGGGGGGGGCGGGATCTGGGGGTCCCCTTGTTAAAGGGGGCTTCCAGATTCCGATAAGCCCCCCGCCCGCAGACCCCCACAACCACCGGCCAGGGTTGTGGGGATGAGGCCCTTGTCCTCATCAATATGGGGTTAAGGTGTTTTAGGGGGCTACCCCAAAGCACCCTCCCAATGTTGAGGGCATGTGGCCTGGTACGGTTCAGGAGGGGGGGCGCTCTCTCGTCCCCCCCCTCTTTTCCTGTGGCCTGCCAGGTTGCGTGCTCGGATAAGGGTCTGGTATGGATTTTTGGGGGGACCCCACGCCGTTTTTTTTTTTTGGCGCGGGGTTCCCCTTAAAATCCATGCCAGACCTGAAGGGTCTGGTATGGAATTTAGGGGGACCCCCACATCATTTTTTTTTTAAATTTTGGCCGGGATTCCCCTTAATATCCATACCAGACCTGAAGGGCCTGGTATGGAATTTAGGGGGACCCCCACGTCATTTTTTTTTTAAATTTGGTTTGGGGTTCCCCTGTGGGGAATTCCCATGCCATTTTTATTAATGAACTTCTATGTGTATTGTCGGACCGGCAATGCAATAGCCGCGAGTAGTTTTAAATGGCTTTTTTCCTTTGAAATGTCATTTTTCTGTCAGACTGTTCTAAACACGGGAAACATGCGCCCCTTTACAGGCATACTATAGACATCCCCCAGCTACGAAATTTAAAGGGATATTACACTTTTATTGTTTGACTTTAATCATTATTAAAATCATTGCTTCTGAAAAAACGTCTGTTTTTAAAACTTTTTTTTGCATTGATCCATGTCCCCTGGGGCAGGACCCAGGTCCCCAAACACTTTTATGACAATAACTTGCATGTAAGTCTTTAAAATTAGCACTTTTGATTATTCATGTTCGTGTCCCATAGACTTTAACGGTGTTCGCGTGTTCGAACAAACTTTTTTCCTGTTCGCATGTTCTGGTGCAAACCGAACAGGGGGGTGTTCGGCTCATCCCTACTCTTGAAGCACACCCGAAAGATTCTGTCAGGGCTGGCTCAGCCCTTCCTTCTCTGAGCTGGCCGCTTAGCTGTCGGCTAATTGCCAGCTCTCCTCTCTCTCCACAGTTAACCAGCTGTTGTGGATCTGCTTGTCAGTCCCGCCTACCTAAAGATCTCCAGCTCACTTCATTCCTGCCTTCACCTTGGTCACATCACAAGAAACCATCTCCTGCGTTCCTGTTTAAAGACTGGCTTTGCTGACATCCCTTCTGGCACCTTATCCTGCTTGCTGTTCCTCTACTTGGATCCCTGACTTCTGGCCTGGCTGAATACCCGATCTGGTTACTGAACTCTGGCTTGGCTGATTACCCAATTTGGTTACTGAACTCTGGCTTGGCTGACTACCCGATCCGGTTACTGGACTCTGGCTATGCTTTGACTATGCTTACTCTATTTACCTTTTTATTTTTATTAATAAACAAGTGTGATTTTACTGTACTTCTGTCTCAGGCTGGTTCATGGTTTCTGACAGATTCCAGCCTTTCTCTCTCTAGAACCAGACAATCAGTCTTAGTGATTGACTGCCCCCTGAGAAAGAAGATCCGGCCTGGTAGGAAGAGACACCGGGTCCCAGAAGCTGAGCTGGGTCAGGAGGGGAAACCATGGCCTGTTCGGCCAGTAAGGTGCAATCACTACCACCTTGATTGCTTCCGCTTGGAGTCTCGGTAAGAATCTGAGGATGATCAAAAGCGGGGGAAAGGCGTATGCCCTGTTGAAGCTCCACTGATCTGTCAGTGCGTCTACTCCAAATGCCTGGCTGCAACAGCCCCGAGTGTAATACTTCTTGATTTTGAAGTTGCAGGGGGATGCAAATAGGTCTACTTCGGGATTAACTCCCAAGGACAGAATCCATTCCAATGTCTGCACATGAAGAGACCACTCGTTGTTGTCTAACTGTGTGCAAAACAGGAAGTCCACTTGGACGTTCTGGACTCCGGGCACAAAGACCGCTGAAATATTGGTCAGGTTTTTCTGAGCCCAGGACATAATGGGCTTGAGTTCTTGGAGCAGTGTGGAGCTCCGAGCGCCCCCTTGCCTCTTCATATAAGAGACCGCTGTGGTGTTGTCCATTTTCAGTAAAACTGACTCCCCTTTCAGGAGATGAGTGAAAAATTTAAGGGCACACCAGGCTGCCCGTAGTTCCAGGATGTTTGAGCCTGGGTTGTGAAGACGTGCATCCCACTTGCCTTGAGCAAGTTCTGATCTGCAAAGGGCTCCCCAACCAGCACCGCTGGTATCGGTCGTGACTGTGACCCATGAAAAGGGGGCAATGGAGTGGCAGGTGAGCAGATTTCTGCGCTGAAGCCTCCCTGAGCTCCACTGACGGAGAAACCCTGTCTGGAAAGGGTGTAACCTCCACAGGGACCATTTGACCATGGGGGTCATAGAGACCATCATGCCGATAATTTTAGGCACTGGGAGGCCTTTAGGCGTGAGGAGCTCAGAGCCCATGAGATTCTCCCTCAGATGACTGGGATCTTCTCCACTGGGAGAGAGATGGTGCTTTCCACCGTGTTGAACTGGACCCCTAGGTATACCAGGCGCTGAACTGGTTCCAGATGGCTTTTCTCTAAATTTAGGAGCCAACCAAACTCGAGCAGTGTGGTGATAACCTGCTTTCTGTGGATCAATAGCTACTTCTTGTCTTGGGACAGTAGCAGGAGGTCGTCGAGATAGTGGTACAAGCATATTCCTTTTTGTTCTGATGAGGGCCACTACGACCAGAAGAACTTTTGAAATGATTCAGGGTGAGGTTGTCAACCCAAAAGGGAGGCAAGTGAACTCTAGATGTTCTTGCCCGACTCTGAACCGGAGGTATTTGTGGAATTTTTCTGCCCCAGGCATATGAAAATAGGCATCTTTTAAGTCAATTGAGATTAGCCAATCGCCTGGCTGCACAGGTTGTTGGATGGTAAATAAAGTCTCCATTTTGAATCTTAGTATTTTATAAACTTGTTTAGGTAAGTTAGGTCTATCACGGGGCGCCATGAACCATTTTTCTTCTGTACAAGAAAGAGAGGGGAGTATACCCCCTGAAGCTCTTCGCCTTTCTGGACAGGCACCGCGGCTACTTGTACTATCAGTGAATCCACGTAGGACAGTAACACCTGCTTCTTTTGTTCTGACCATGGAAGCAGGGTGGAGATAAATCTGGGGGGAGGAGTATTGGTGAAGGACCATGTGTGGCCTATGGAGACCGTCTTGATGGTCCAGTAATTCTAGACCAAGGCCACCCAGATGTGCCGGAAGAGAAGCAGACGTGCTCCCACCCAATCCGCCTGGGCGGGCCCAATCTCAAAATGACTTAGCCGGCTCTCGTCCACTGGACACCTGGTTTTTAGCAGACTTTTGGAAGGATGTCTGACCTCTGCTCCAATCCTTCTGAAATCTCAACCAGGCCTGAACACTCAGTACTGTGTATTCTGCACTGAGGCTTCTTTTGACCAAACAGATGCCTATCCTGGGGCAGGAAACCCAATTTCCCACCTGTGGCTCCAGCTATGGCGCTATCCAGCCTGTTACCAATTAGGACCCCTCAAAGGGGATCCTACACCAGGCCTGTTTAGATGCTGGATCAGTGAGCAAAGGGCTCAACCATAGGGCCCGCTTAGCCGTGAACGAGGATAGAATAGTCCGGGCCAACAGGTGGATCAGATCAATAGAAGCTTCCCCCAGGAAGGCCACTTGGACGTTCTGGACTCCTGAACAGATCTTCTGATACACTCTTAAGCACGGAGTCTACATTTTCTGTCCAGGCTTCCCTAGCCTTTTTTTTCTTTCCTTCCTTCAGCCTACTAATTAAGGGGAGCGGTTAATTGGTCACAGGTGCTTGAGGCGTAAATAAATATCTGTAGAACTCATTTGGAGCCTGCTCATCTTGAGCTTGCTGGAACTTATACCAAGTGGAACTGGTCTAAGTGGTGAGTTAAAAGCCAGAGTTAGTGGAACTGGATTAAGTGGTGAGTTAAAAATCAGAGTGCAAAACAGGAGGTTTGTGCTGCTAGTGCACGTGGGCAGTGTTAAGTGTTAGTGTCAGGTGGTACCTGTGTATTGTGAGAACCTGAGTGTTGTCTGAGTACTTGCTTATTATGTATACTTGTGTATTCCGAGTGCACGTGGGTCTGCGAGTGCACGTGGGTCTGCGAGTATTAAAAAACCAAACAGTAAAGTTAGCCCAATTTTTTTGTATAATGTGAAAGATGATGTTATGCCGAGTAAATATATATCAAACATGTCATGCTTTATAATTGCACGCACTCGTGGAATGGCGACAAACTACGGTACCTAAAAATCTCCATAGGCGACACTTTAAATTTTTTTTACGGTTACCAGGTTAGAGTTACAGAGGAGGTCTAGTGCTAGAATTATTGCTCTCACTCTGATTTGAACACCATTTACATATGCGGGCGCAACTTCGGTATGCGTTTTCTTTGCTGCACGAGCTCGCGGGGACGGGGGCGCTTTAAAAAAAAAAATTTTCTCATTTATTTTATTTATTTTTATATTATTAAATTATGTTTAAAAAAAAAAAAATTGATCACTTTTATTGCTGTCACAGGGAATGTAAACATCCCTTGTGACAGTAATAGGTGGTGACAGGTACTCTTTATGGAGGGATCGGGGGTCTAAAAGACCCCCGATCCCTCTTTTGCACTTCAAAGTATTCAGATCGCTATTTTCAGTGATTCAGAATACTGTATATTTTTTTAAAACCATTGGCAGCCGATTAAACGGGAAGTGACGTCATGACATCGCTTCCCTGTTTACAATTAGGAGACTGGAACAAAGCCACTTACGGCTTCGTACCAGTGTGTCCCTAGCTGCCAGAAGCAGCGGATTGGTGATTGGGCCTCCCAGTGGAACGGGAGGCCCGGTAAAAGCGGCGGGATGTCCTCTCCCACTCATCCGGTATAACAGCCGAGCGGCTTTTAGCCGCATCGGTTGTTATACCTGGAAAGCCAATCGCTGGCTCTAAAAAACAGTACCGGGATGATGCCTGCAGCTGCGGGCATCATCCCAGTATAACCTCCAAAAGCTAAGTACGCACATCTGCGTACACTCGGTGGGAAGGGGATAAACAACCTGGAGGATGGGATAAACAGTTCAATCTCTGTATTTGCAGACGATACTAAGCTAAGCAGGGCAATAACTTCTCCACAGGATGTGGAAACCTTGCAAAAAGATCTGAACAAATGAATGGGGTGGGCAACTACATAGCAAATGCGGTTTAATGAAGAAAAATGTAAAATAATGCATTTGGGTGGCAAAAATATGAATGCAATCTATACACTGGGGGGGGGGGGTACCTCTGGGGGAATCTAGGATGAAAAAGGACCTGGGGGTCCTAGTAGATGACAGGCTCAGCAATGGCTTGCAATGCCAAGCTGCTGCTAACAAAGAAAACAGAATATTGGCATGCATTAAAAAGGGGATTAACTCCAGAGATAAAGCGATAATTCTCCCACTCTATAAGACTCTGATCCGACCGCACCTAGAATATTCTGTCCAGTTCTGGGCACCAGTCTTTAAGAAGGATCTACTGGAAATGGAGCAAGTACAAAGAAGGGCAACGAAGCTTATAAAGGGTCTGGAGGATATTGGTTATGAGGAAAGGTTGCGAGTACTGAACTTATTCTCTCTGTAGAAGAGATGCTTAAGAGGGGATATGATTTCAATATACAAATACCGCAAATACCGTACTGGTGACCCCACAATAGGGATAAACCATTTTCGCGGAAGGGAGTTTAGTAAGACACATGGCCACTCATTAAAATTAGAAGAAAAAAGGTTTAACCTCAAACTGCGTAGAGGGTTCTTTACTGTAAGAGCGGCAAGGATGTGAAATTCCCTTCCACAGGCGGTGGTCTCAGCAGGGAGCATCGATATTTTCAAAAAACTATTAAATAAGCATGTGAACGACCACAACATACAGGGATATACAATGTAATACTGACATATAATCACACACTTAGGTTGCACTTGATGGACTTTGGTGTCTTTTTTCAACCTCACCTACTATGTAACTATGTAACTATGTAACATCAGTTTTTCAACAGTTCACATCAGTTACTCATCAGTTTTTTTATATCCACTACCAATTTAAAAACGGAGGTAAAAATATGACTTTAATTTGTTTAAAAAAAACGGATGTTGACGGATGCAGATGTAATTAGATGATCTTTTGTTTACATCCGTTTTTCCATAGAAATGCATCGATGTCCATTTCTCATCCCTCAGCGGATGGATGAAAAATGGACAAACAGACCCTATGTGCTACCTGCTTCACAAGGTGGATAACTGTGACAATCCCTGTTATATACAGTTCTGTGATGAATACAAGTGAAGCAGGAATGAGACTAATCCATGTCTGTGAAAACAAAATGAATTGGTGTCTCTGGTAAGTCACAAGCTGTCCTCTCTGCTAGATCCAGACTGGGGAGGAGAGATCCCTCTATGGCCACAGGTGGATGGATCTACTGTGAGGGATAAAGTGAGCTGTGAAGTAAATCACTGACATGCTGCATAACACACATTGCCATACATTGGATCTCACTACCACCTCCAGATCCAACAAGGGAACTCCTCTCTCTGTATACGATCCACACTGTACAGATGCAGGCTGTGTGTGATCACCAAGCACAATATTCAGACTCCAGGCTGTATGGATGAGCACAGCTCATGGATTAGTCTCCTTCCTGCTTCACTTATATTCATCACAGATCTGTATACAACAGGGATTGTCCCAGTTATTCACCTTGTGAAGCAGGTAGCTCAATATCTAGTCAGTGCAACCAGATCAGCACTGTTTATGCATTTATGAGACTTTTTTCAACCTATTCTTTTATCAGACTGCATTTTTTAGCCTGGTCAGAATTTTTCTGGGCGATCTGCCCTCTTTGAGTGTCCTTGGAGGTTTCCACCAGCTGGTAGAGGGAAAGACTGGGTTTTTTTTGAGGGGAGATTAGATTATAGGGTCCCCTTTTGGGACGCTGGAGTGAGGGGAAGGTTTTCTGGGTGGGAGAGTTGCTTGGGAGGGATGGAGGGGTCAAGGGATGTTTGGGGGCTGGGGTTCCCCCTCTTTGGGTAGCTGACTGACTCGGTCAATGGGTTTGTACAGTTTTTTGTACTTTTGATGTCCAATAAATTATATTTTATACTGCAATAGTAGCCTTTGAGGTGCTTTATCCTGGTGGGGTTTTTATATATGCAGTCATATGAGCAAGCTACGTTTCCACCCCACCAGGCAAAGACCCCAGTTCAGTGAGCAATTTTCTCACTCATAAACAATGATTTAAAGATTCTGACTAAAATCCTTGCAGATTGCCTGGCCTCATTCATTAGTTTATATATCAACAAAGACCAAGTGGGCTTCATCCCTGGGAGGCAGAGCCCAGATCAATTGACTTCATATCCCTCATCAGCTCGAACTGGGACAATGATTCTCCAGGGCAGGTATGTCTCCTCTCCCTAGACCTTCAAAAAGCCTTTGATTCTCTCAACTGGTCCTATATTTTCTCCACCCTGAAAAGATAGGGATTTGGTGAATCCTTCCTGACTATCATGCATGCTCTTTACTCTACCCCATCAGCCCAGGTGCGTCTGCAGAGATTTTACTCTGAATCTTTTACCATTTCTAAGGGCACCAGGCAAGGATGCCCGCTCTCGCCTCTGAAACTTGCCATAGCAATCAAGATGCTAGCGGTCGTCATTAGAAATAATACGGACATCCACAGCATTCATTGTGGATCCCAGTGCCACAAATGCGCCTTATTTGCAGGCGACATTCTGCTTTTTATCTTATCCCCCCCTAACTTCTCTCCCTAACATTTGCTAGCTACTGGATGGGTTTGGGTCGATCTCGGGGTTCCTGGTTAACTATAATAAATCCCAACTACTTAACATTAATATCCCGGACTCTCTGCTTACCAGGCTTAGAGAGAACTTTTGATTTACATAGAATAACTCGTCTATCGCTTACCTAGGGATCAAATTAACCTCCCAGGTTGAACTCCTTTATCAAGCTAACTACACCCAGCTATTCAAAAAATTGGAGGAAGACTTGTCCAGGTGGTCTCAGCTCTCTCTATCCTGGTTGGGCAAAATTAACATGATTAAAATGATGCTACTCCCCCGCATCTTATACTACTTCAGAGCACTTCCTATCCCTATAGTCAAGGCCCACCTAAAACAATTTCAAGCCAAGATTATCAAATATGTCTGGGGAAAGGGGGAACATAGGCTTTCTAAAGCGGTCATTTTCCGATCAAGAGAAGAGGGGGGCTAGGTCGTCCAAACATACTTTGGTACTTTCAAGCTGCTCACTTAGCCCAGATTTCAGCAGTTTACTCTCACTGGGAATCACCTGACTGGATACTTAACAAACGCCAGGCGGTCCCACTTCACACCCTTGACTATCTCCTATGGTGCCCCAAAAAAGATGAGACCCCCAATATTGTCCCCAAAACTCTCCCACTCGTTTACCCTCTGGGACAGCCTGAAGGAACTCAATCAATTGACCTCCCCTATCGAACTGCTAAAGCACCTATTTCAAAACCCGGCTTTTCCACCAGGGCTAAACATCAAAGCCTTCTGGTGGTGGCTTGACAAAGGGCTATATAGAATAGGGCACTTCCTCAGACCCATGGGCCCACTCTCCAAAGCCTTCTTCTGCATTAGCAAGCTAAACATGCCACCATCCGAGCTCTTTCGGTACACCCAGATTTCCGACTTCCTGCACAAACTATGCAATACAACCCAATGGCCCCCAAATCACTACCTATGAACAATGGTGTGGCCAGGCCGATGAGAAGAGGGGGGGGATCACGGTGATCTATAGGGCAATGGCCTCCAATAGCTCTAAGACTCTCTACATGCTAGCCTGGGAAAAGGATCTCTTCCAACACTGGAAACTAGAAACATGGAACAGAAACCTTTTTCAATCGTACAAGGGTGTCCTCAGCTCTAGCCTCGCAGAAGCTAGCATAAAAGTAATTTCCAGATGGTACCTAGTTCCTTTGAGACTGGCCAAGCTATACCCGATGTCATCCCCCCTATGCTTTGGAAGGTGTGACCTCAAAGGTGATATGTATCATGTTTGGTGGGGTTGCCCCAGACTAAGAAGCTTCTGGAATAAGAACTTCTCCTGGATGCGTAAGATCACCACGTTCCCCATCCAAACGTCCCCCCTAATTGCTCTTCTCAATTTTCCAGTTCAGGAAGCCTCCAGGAGTACACAACGCCTGATTTTCTTTATGCTCCTGGATGCCAAACTCACCCTAGCCAAAGCTTGGAAAAAACAATTGTCTTATGGATTATGAAACAAGAGAAGATGGCAAGTGTACTCCTGGACCACACAGAAACATTCGAAAAGATCTGGGATCCCTGAGCCACCTTCATAGGTGTCCCTTTACACCCCTGATCTCAAATTGACTACGCTCTATCCCTTTTTCCCCCAGTAGGCTCACTTCTCTATCCTCTCTTCCATACTTCTTCTTCCTTCTCCTCTTCCTTTCTTCTTTTTTGTGGCACTGGGCTTTGGCCTTCGATTTTACGGAACTAACTAATTTAAGTATTTGATATCATAATGGTGTTGGGCACTCCCTACCCATCAATACTTGCATGTTACCTGACAGAACAATGATTATCTTCTCCTCTGGGCATACACCCACTTCCGCTGAATGCTGCACAACTATTAGGTAATGTTCAGGTGTTGGAGCCGAGGAGTGGGAAGCCCCGACCACAGTGTGTTCCCTTTTGGGGTGGCGGGTTAGCCACACTCCCCTGGACCCCACACCCCTTTTGAGGGTTAGTTGTACAGCACCATATCACTCCTCAACCCTTGAACTTGATGCTTGTGATGTAGGCTATAAATCCATGATGTGATCACTATGTGCCTTACTGTATACCCTACCTATGATGTCATTTAGGCCATGTTGACCATTGCAGGGCGAATGGTCCCACATATACTTTTGTACTTTGAGTTTTATACTGAATAAAAATATTAAAACTTAAAAGCACTGCCCCACCTTAACACACAATCACACAATCCTCAAGTTAGGGAATCCTACATAAGTTTCACTGCATCCAAGACTTTTCTAACAAAAAAGGTCAGTATGTTTTAACAGGTACTTTATTTCATATTTTAAAGTGTTTTACATATAACATTGAATTATTCACATACCATTTCTGGGCCTAGCAGAGCCTACAATAATGTGTCCAGAGAGGTATCCCACACAATCATGAGGTTAACAGACAGATTCCAGTCAAATGATGTTCCTGCTTTGAAATAAATTCAGGATCCCAGCAGGTGCTATCGTTCGGAGACTTTTGGTTTATAGAATTTTATTGAGAGAACAATGAATGTCCTCAAGATATTGCATCATTATTTACAAATTGTAAAGTGATAGGTGTTCTTAAGGTCTTGTGCACACAGGACATTTTGTAAACTTTTCCTCCTGGCAGCAGCGTTTTAGCAGAAAAAACATCTGACTCTTGTAAAAGTATGTAACACGTTAAGGCGCGTTTAGGCACATTTACAGATGTCAAACGCTTGAGCATTAATTAATTTCCTCGGCTAGAATAATAATTTATTCTGACCATTGAAATGAATTACGGCTCAAGTTCTAAACGTGCTTAGCGTTAATAAGTGTTTACATGCGTTTGCAAGCATCAAGCATTTTTCTGCCAAAATGCAGCTGCTCCTGGACTCACTGGCAGTGTTTTTGTTTCTGCCTCTAAAAGCCCCTGCTACTAAACGCTGCTAAAAGCCTATGTGTGCATGGACACAGGCTAACATGCAGGGGAGTTTAAAGGCAGGGGGAAAAAAAGCCAGATGCTCCTAGGAGCAGCTTTGAAAACATCCAGTGTGCATGAAGCCTAAAACATGAACAAGCTCTCCAATAACACCAGACAAGGTCTTTCAGCGAGGTACAGCCAACATCTCATATTCGCGAGCTAAGGCAGCATTGCTGTTGGGTTGTGGTGTAATTTCTATGTACTTTCTGTCCACGGTGGGTTTCAGAGTAAATCTTTGCAGAATGGTTGTAAAAAAGAGGAAGAGTTCCATTCGAGCCAGACCCTCCCCCATACACATACGTTTTCCTGGGATAAAAAGAGAGAAAACACAACTGTCACTTTTTGAAAAGCATGGCTTAAATTAAGAACCCACTGTCTATCCAAAAATGACTATCTATACTTTTAATTAACTACAAGATGGTACCTGCTGAAAATGGCATGAAGGCATCATTCTTCTCAAAGGTGCCATTCTCATTTAGAAAATGTCCAGGATCAAATTTGTAAGGATTTTTGAAATGTTTGGGGTCCTTCAAGACTGAAGTTAGGATTGGAAACACCAAAGTTCCCTAAAATTAAAAAAATGTATTTGGTTAACTGGAAACAGATGTAGAAGGTAGTATTACAAAAAGTACTAAAATATTAAAAAGAAGAAAGTATTATAAAGTCTAGAAAGAATTTAGATTACAGCCCACGGTACAGCTTTGCAGGGGCGGTGAACTGAGACTCTGACTATGCCCGCCCAGCTCTTCATATACACTCATGTTCCATGTTACATCAGTCCTAGGTCTGATCAGGAGTCCAGAATACACTTTGTTTCACAAGACTATGTCTACTTAGTGGTCCCAGGATTAGCCTATAGTGTGACCCTATCCAACACCTGAGAAACAAGGGTGCCCAGATGGGGGACACATGTGCCTGGGGAACCTTTGTCCATAGTGCCCTTGATGAACCCTCTGTTAGAATTTTTGTTTTTTTGTTTTTTGTTTTTGTTTTTTTTGTATTTCATAAACATACAGAAACACATTTTATTGGTGAGATGTTCTCAAATTGAAAAGTCCTTCCATTCTTGTGTAAAAATAATAAGTGTGTATAATAACAAACTAGCATAAAATTACAAGATCACATCAAATATATTGTGAAATATTAGACTACAGAATATAAAACAATGCCAAAAAGAATATTTCTTAAGATAAAAATTGTGTGCACATGTATTTGTATGTGTGTGTGTGTGTGTGTGTGTGTGTGTGTGTGTGTGTGTGTGTCAGCATGCTCCTCTTGTGTCTGTATGAGTCTTAAGCTGTGTACACACGATCGGACTTTCCGACGGAAAATGTTCGATGACAGGCTATTGGCGGTAAATCCAACCGTGTGTATGCTTTATCGGACAATTGTTGTCGGATTTTCCGTGGACAAATGTTGGCTAGCAGGTTTTAAAATTTTCCGCAGACAAATGTGTGTTGTAGGATTTTCCAAGCGTATGTACACAAGTCTGTCAAAACACGGACGCATGCTCGGAAGCAAGAACGAGCCAGAAGTGGTCAGTTTTGTAAACTAGCATTCGTGATGTGGCTAATTATGAAATCTGGAAATGCAGCACACATTCTCTTCTTCTTTAATGGGATAATAATGAAGCTGCTTTGTTGGGGATACTGATGGAGTTATTGCAAACAAATTTTCTAGTGATATCAAGAATAATATCATTATGCTTTTTTTTTTTTTTTTTTTTATTTGGGCAACATTATCCCGTAGTTTTTAAGATTAAAGATACAACTATGTTGGTGTCCCTTGTTAATTTTACATTATATTTTTTTAAATGTAACTGCCTACTCCCAAACTGTCATGTGAAGTAAAAGACATAGCCAAGTATTATTCTCACACAATTTTTTTATTGTGCATTAAAAAAAAAAAAAAAAAAAAAAATAGACATGCTATCTGCCAATAGAAAATAGTCAAAAAGTGCATTCTATGCATCCAAAAATATAGAAAATTTACCAAATCAAATCATTATTCAACCAAAAAAATTATGTCAAAGCAATAACTCCAACGCCAATAATAAATAATACGTTATCTCCTCCGATTCCACAACATGGCTGGTTGACGATCGGCCGTTCAAAAACAAACTGAAAAGCACGAAATGAAAAGCGCAAACTGAAAAGCGCAAATCAATATTTACCAAACTTCTACTAACACGAAATTAGCAGAGGGAGCCCAAAGGGTGGTGCTAAAGAGCTGAAAAACAACATAGTACGTCACTACATTCGTAAAATTGTTGGCCAACAATTGTGTGGCCGTGTGTATGCAAGACAATTTGGGCCAACGCCCTTCGGTCAAAATTCCACAATTTTGTTGGTGAACAATCTGGTTGTGTGTACGAGGCTTTAAAGTAAACTATAAGTACTTTTGTCTCCAAAAATGAGCAGTTTCTGGCCCCCACCTTCCCATAAAGGCTGGCTTAAAGTGTGATTCTACTTTTGTTGAGAAAAAAAATATTCCCCTCTGGGTAATCTATGTACATTGCAAGGATTTTAACAAACTTTGTTGCAGATTTCTACCTTTTGTTATTCAGGAAGAAATCAGTTTTTTTTTCTCTGTGCCCTTGTGCTAAGTGAGTCTAATGGGAGTAGCTTCATAATTTTTAATCAGCTGCTACGGCTGCAGGGCACTAATGAGGAAAGCTGCTGGGCCTGCATTCCTTTAGACGTGTCCCTATTGGGAGTATCTCACCAAAAATGCAATTTTTGTTGCAGGGGATGCCTGAAATCTGACTTGCATCTTAGTGCAGACTTCTGGGAAAATCAGTGAGCCAATCACACAAGCAGGAAAAGATCTTTCTGGGGGGTGTTCTGTACTCATTCTGGTAGCCATATTGCATTGCATTTTCCAGAAAATTACTGAGGATGCAGATTAAAAAGGAAAGTAATTTTTTTGAAATATTCAATTACAATATAACATGGGTTACAATTGTATACGCCATATATTTTTTTTTTCTTTATTTGCTGTTTTTTCCCCACAAAAGTGGAGTTATCATTTAAGTTTCATCTGCTTCTAGTATTCCCATATATGGTAAGGCAAGAAATTAGACTGTCAGTAGAAGGAACATTAAGCCATGCTGGCAAATTACATGGTTTGTAGGGGAATGGAAATGCTACATATACACAACAGTTATACATACACTATATTACCAAAAGTATTGGGATGCCTGCCTTTGCACGTACATGAACTTTAATGGCACCAAGGAGAGCAGCCATTCTCCACCTCCTCCTACCTCACAGGCAGATGAGGCTCAGAACCAGCACGCTGACTTGGTGAATCTTCTCGCCACCTCCTCACAGCCTCACCAGGAGAAAAGGCTAAGAGCAGCTGATTCCCCTGTCCACTTGCCTCACAAACACCCCTTTGCCAAGCATCTTTGAGCTGACACTCCGGGTACACAGGCAGAGCTGCAGGCAGAACATGCAGCACTTCTAGCAGCCTTTCCTGTTTCTGATGCCCCTGATGAAAACTATGCTTCTCTCCCTTCAAACACGCTTGCAATGCACTAACAGATTGGAATTTATAGAAGACCGCACTGAGCAATTGGAAAACCAGATCACTGAAGTGGTTAAGGTGCACAATGAAATAGTCAATGTGCATGAGGAGCAAGTGTAAGAGATCTACAAAGTTGTGTATCTTGAAGACCGCTCGTGTCGTAATAACATCAAGATCACGGGGGTCCCTGAAGCAGTTAAACTGAATGGTTTGATCCAATACTTGCAACAGCTCTTTCTGAAGCTTATTATTATTATTATTATTATTATTATTATTATTATTTCTGAAGCTTATTGTCTCCCAGGGATCTCCTTATGGACAGGGCACAAAGGATTCCTAAGCCAGCTTACCTCCCTGACACAGTCCCTAGGGACGTCTTGATGCAGATTAATTTCTTCCATATTAAGGAGCGTCTCCTCTGCACGGCCAGATCAGCCCGCTCACTTCGGCACCCATACACCGGAGTAGTCCTTTACCAAGACCTGTCTGCTACAACCTACATAGTTACATAGTTGATGAGGTTGAAAAAGACACCAGTCCATCCAGTTCAACCTATGATTTGTGTGTGTGTATTTGTTTATGTCAATAGTACATTGTATACCCTTGTATGTTGTGGTCGTTAAGGTGCCCATCTAATGTTTTTTTGAAAGTATCGAGGCTCCCTTCTGATACTGCTGCTTGTAGAAGAGAATTCCACATCCTTACTGCTCTGACAGTAAAGAACCCTCTACGCAGTTTAAGGTTAAACCGCTTTGCTTCCAATTCTAATGAATGGCCACAAGTCTTTTTAAATTCCCTTTCACTGAATAGTTTTTTCTCTATACTAGGGTCACCAGTACGGTATTTGTACATTGATATCATATCCCCTCTCAAGCATATCCTCTCCAGAGAGAATACGTTCAATGCTTGTAGTCTAGCTGAGGTCCTCCATTCCCTTAATTAGCTTTGTTGCCCTTCTCTGGACTCTCTCCAGTTCCAGCACATCCTTCCTGAGGATTGGTGCCCAGAACTGGATGGCAAACTGAAGATGCGTTCGGACCAGAGTCTTGTAGATTGAGAGAATTATTGTTTTATCTCTGAAGTAAATCCCCCTTTTAATGCATACCAATATTCTATTGGCTTTGCTTGCAGCAGCTTGGCATTGCATGCCATGCTGAGCCTGCCATGTACTAGGACCCAAGGTCTTTTTCCATCCTAGATTCCCCCAGAGGTTCTCCCCCTAGCGAGTAACTTACGTTCGTATTTTTGGCACCCAAATGCATCACCTTACATTTTTCAACATTAAACCTCATTTGCATGTAGTTGCCCACCCCATTATTTTGTTTAGGTCTTCTTGCAAGGTTTCCACATCCTGCGTAGAAGTTATTGCCCTGCTTAACTTTGTGTCTGCAAATACTGAGATTGAGCTGTTTATTCCATCCTCTAGATCGTTTATGAATAAATTAAACAGGATTGGTCCCAGGACAGATCCTTGGGAGATCCCACTTTCCACACCAGGCCATTCTTAGTACTCGCCATTTATCACCACCCTTTGGACTCGCCCCTGTAGCCAGTTTTCAATCCAGGTACTCACACTATGGTCCATGCCTACATACTTTAGCTTGTACAGTAAACGTTTGTACAGTAATCGTTTACTTTGCAAAATCCAGATACACACCACATCCACAGGTCTTCTTTTATCTAGATGGCAGCTCACTTCTTCATAGAAGGTTAATAGATTGGTCTGAAGGAATGATTCTTCATGAATCCATGCTGACTACTGCTAATGATACTGTTTTAATTACTAAAATCTTGTATATAGTCCCTTATCATTCCCTCCACTAGTTTTCAGACTATTGATGTTAGGCTAACTGGCCTGTAGTTCCCAGGGATATATCTCGGCCCTTTTTTAAATATTGGTGCTGTAACGAGCCCCTTTGCTCGCTCGGTTACACTCTGCCGACACTCCTCTGCTGCTATAGAATCAGATTGCAGATCGCACCATCTGATTGCTCGGTCATCCAATGCTCCGGGATTAAAACTACAGCTATGTGCCGTTCTAACCCAGTTGTGATAGCTCAGAACAAACACCAGGCAGGCTGTATGTAAGTTCAACCAGGAATCTCTCTTTATTGACAGGAATACAGGCTCTTTTATACAATAAAAGAGGAGGTGCAGACCTTCTGCTCATATTACTCTAACAATACAGCTGTAACCTAATTAACCTAATTAACATGAGCTAATTAACTAATCCCTTTAGCCACCTAGATGACTCAGACCTGACCTTTAGGCCAGACTGGCGGTCTTGTAGTTCAGAAAATCCAATCAACATTATCACAATAGCAGAGTTAATTAAACAGAAACAACAATGGCGATCTAATGACTCTTAGATGCCATACTAGAGACTTATTTACAATACACATTTTAGCAGACAACAGACAGGTAGCTGGAATTGATGACATTACCATTTAACAGTAGGAGTCCCAACTGTATGAATCAGTCACTATTCTAATATGGCAAATCCAGGGTCCCCGGAGTCTGTGTGTCCTGGGGGACCAGGACCCGAATCCACAGTAATATCACCTCAAGGGTCCCCAGGCATACAGCTCACAAAGAACACTGTTCCCCCAAATGCCAGGGCCCACGATCGATCAGCAAGAAGCTAGCATTCAGTCCCCTCCAAAAGTCTCTCTCCCGGCTAGGTCTGTCACAGGTGCCATGTTGCCTTTTCTCCAGTCAGCTGGTACCATTCCAGTCAGTAAACTGTCCATAAAAATTAGGAACAATGGTCTGGCTATCACCTGACTGTGTTCCTTAAGAACCCTCGGGTGTAAGCCATCTGGTCCCGGTGACTTATATATGTTAAGTCTTTTTTTTGATTCGGCCTTCTGTTAGCCGTGAGGGTGCTTTCTGTGACGTGTTACTAAAATTAACATTGCAGTCTTAGTTACTGTATCCCCTGTTTTCTTTGTGAAGACTGAGGAGAAGAATATATTCAAAATCTTTGCCATCTCTTTGTCTTTTGTAACCGGATTCCCTTCATCGTCGTTTAAGGGGCCAACAGTGCCAGGACAAGGTCATTTGGTGCCCAGGGCGAAAATTATTATTATTTTTTTTAATTATTATACAGGATTTATATAGCGCCGACAGTTTACGCAGCGCTTTACAACATTAGGGCAGACAATACAAGTACAATACAATTCAATACAGGAGGAATCAGAGGGCCCTGCTCGTTAGAGCTTACAATCTAGGAGGGAGGGTCAAGTTATATAAAAGGGTAATAGCTGTGGGGATGAGCTAATGGAGAAAATAGTGCAGTTATTAGATGGAGGCAGGATAGGCTTCTCTGAAGAGGAAAGTTTTCAGGGATCGCCTAAAAGTGGATAAATTTGGAGACAGTCTGACAGATTGGGGTAGGGAATTCCAGAGGATGGGCGAGGCTCGGGAGAAGTCCCGGAGACGGATATGGGAGGAGGTGATGAGGGAGCTAGAGAGCAGGAGGTCTTGGGAGGAACGGAGATGGCGATTAGGTTGGTATTTTGAGACTAGGTTAGTGATGTAGCTGGGGGCAGAGTTGTGGATGGCTTTGTAACTTATTGTTAGTATTTTGAATTTAATTCGTTGGGCGAGTGGCAGCCAATGGAGGGATTGGCAGAGAGGGGTAGCAGACACTGAGCGGTTTGTAAGGTGGATAAGTCTGGCAGCAGCATTCATGATGGACTGCAGGGGGGATAGTCTGTTTAAAGGTAAGCCAATGAGGAGTGAGTTGCAGTAGTCAAGGCGAGAGATAACCAGGGAGTGAATCAGGAGCTTTGTGGTTTCATTGGTTAGAAAGGGACGTAGTTTAGAGATGTTGCGGAGGTTGAGGCGGCAAGCTTTGGAAAGTGATTGGATGTGGGGCTGAAAGGAGAGTTCAGAATCCAGGATAACACCTAGCAACCTGACATGTGGGGATGGGTGGATGGTTGTGCCATTGCTCTTGACAGAGAAGTCAAGGGAAGAGGCACGTGGGGGAGGAAATATTATAAGCTCAGTTTTGGACAAGTTGAGTTTGAGGAAGTGGTGTGACATCCATACAGATATGTCGGTTAGTAAGTTAGTGATGCGTGAAGAGACTGATGGAGTGAGTTGAGGGGTGGAGAGATAGATTTGCGTGTCATCAGCATAGAAATGATATTGAAAACCATGAGAGGCTATCAGCTGACCCAGGGAAGAGGTGTAGATTGAAAATAAAAGAGGTCCAAGAACAGAACCTTGGGGGACCCCGACAGAGAAGGGAAGAGGAGTGGAGGAAGTAGAATTGTAAGTGACACTGAAGGTGCGTTGGGATAGGTAGGATGAGAGCCACTGAAGAGCACAGTCACGGAGACCAAGGGAATAAAGTTTTTTGAGGAGGAGGGGGTGGTCAACCGTGTCAAAGGCAGCTGAAAGATCCAGAAGTAGGAGTACAGAATAGTGTCCATTGGTTTCTGCAGTTAGTAGGTCATTTGTGAGTTTTAGAAGAGCAGTTTCTGTGGAGTGTTGAGGGCGGAATCCAGATTGAAGGGGATCAAGAAGATTGTTTTTTATGAGGTGGTCACTCAGTTGGTTGTAAACCAGGCGTTCAAGGAGTTTAGAGGAAAAGGGGAGCAAGGAGATAGGGCGTAGGTTGTTAAGATTGGTAGGGTCCAAGGACGGCTTTTTGAGTATGGGGGTGACCAGTGCATGTTTTAGAGCATCGGGAAAGATGCCAGAGGTGAGGGAGAGATTGAAGATGTGGGTTAGAGAGTGTAGGATGGGGTCAGAGGGTGACCGTAGCATTTGAGAGGGAATAGGGTCCAGGGGACAGGTGGTTAGGTGGGCGATGGAAAGGAGTTTAGCAACTTCATCTGCAGTAGCAGATTTGAATAGGGGGAGTGTCAGTTGTACCTGTTGACATGGGGTCTTAGCTGGGGGAGATACCTGTAGAATGGAGATTTCATCACGGATTGTATCAATCTTGTTTTTGAAGTGATTAGCAATCTCCTGGGCAGTGAGTGAGTCAGTGGGTGGAGGCGGTGGAGGACAAAGTAGAGAGTTGAAGGTAGAGAAGAGTTTACGGGGATTGGATGAGAAGGTGTTAATAAGAGTTGTAAAATAGGTTTGCTTGGCAGTGTGGAGGAAAGAATAGTATTTTTGGAGGGCAGATTTGTATTGATTGAAGTCTTTGAGAGACTTAATCTTGTGCCACAGACGCTCAAGAGCACGACTACGTTTTTTGAGACTTTTGGTGTCATCCGTTTGCCAGGGTTGTAGGGGTCGAGGCCTGATTCTGCGTGTAGTGAGGGGAGCGAGCTTGTTCAGGGTGGTGGACAGAGATTTATTGTAGATGGACGTGGCTTGGTTGGGGCAGGACAGGGGAGAGATTTTGTCATAGAGGTGGTCAGTAGAAGAATAGAGGAGAGAGGAGTTGAAGTTGCGAAAGTTTCTACGGGTGATGGTTAGGCGATTGGAGGGAAAGGTGGTGGAAGACAGGGGGAGAGAGAAACTAAAAAGATGGTGGTCGGAGAGAGGAAAAGGATTGTTTGAGAAGTTGCATGGAGTGCATAGGTAGGAGAATACAAGGTCAAGGGTGTTGCCATCAGAGTGAGTAGAAGCCTGTACCCATTGCTTCAGGTCAAATGAAGAGGTTAGACTAAGAAGTTTAGAAGTAGCAGGCGTGTTTGTATTAGCAGGGATGTTGAAATCACCGAGAAGGATTGTTGGAATATCCGAAGAGAGAAAGTAGGGTAGCCAGGCAGAAAACTCATCAAGGAAAGTTGATAATGGTCCAGGGGGCCGGTAAATCACAGCAATTCTTAGGGAAGTAGGAGAGAATAGACGTATACAGTGGGCTTTGAATGATGAGAGGGAAAAAGAGGGAGGAGGGTGAATAACCTGGAAGGTGCTCTAGGGGGGTAGGAGGAATCCCACTCCACCTCCCTTGCATCCATTAGGCCTAGGGAAGTGAGTCCAGTGAAGGCCACCCTGGGAGAGGGAAGCAAGAGAAGGGGTGTCATATTCATGGAGCCAGGTTTTGGTGAGAGCAAGTAGATTGAAGGAATTAGCGACAAAGAGGTCATGAACAGCAGTGAGTTTGTTGCAGACAGAGCGGGCGTTCCAGAGGGCGCAGGAGAGAGGGAGGCTGGTGTTGGGAAGAAGAGGAATGGAGACTAAATTGTGTAGATTGCGACTACTGCCAGAGGATGTAGGGAGATGGTGATGGGTGTGTTGGGTACAGTTAAATAAGGGAGGCCCAGGGTTTGGGGAAATATCTCCAGCGATTAGGAGAAGCAGAAGAGTGAGGGAGGTAATATGAGAATATGATTTGTATGAGGGGACATGCTTCAGTATCCTGGGGGGTATGTTAGCAAGTGGGCTTAGAGTTAGAAAGAGGTGATGAGTGCAGTAATAGGGGGAGGGGAGAAGTGAGGGTGATATGTACAGATTGTGTGGTGGAGCAGAGGGATGTAGAAAAGAGAGCTTGAGGAGAGAGGCTGCAATTGTGAAGAGGAGGAGAGGTAAAGCGTGCATGTTTCAGAGAAGGAGAGATAATATGAAAATGAGATCACCTGCAATCTGCTATGGTTTGCTTTGTGCAAATCGCTGAAGTGCAAGAGCAGAAGTGCCACTTATTTTAAGAACCCACTTCTTTGGAAGAACCCCTGTATGTGCAGCCCCCTGTATGTATATATTCAAAATCTTTGCCATCTCTTTGTCTTTTGTAACCGGATTCCCTTCATCGTCGTTTAAGGGGCCAACAGTGCCAGGACAAGGTCATTTGGTGCCCAGGGCGAAGATGGCAAACTGCGCCCCCTCGGTTGTAAAGAAGGAGCGACTTATAGTGGGACCCAGTACTAAGGCTCAGTTCACACGTAGGCGTTCTGGATCATGAGCTGAATTGCTGTGATTCTGCCCGCAATTCCCAAATCAATGCACAGATACGCTTGCAATCCCATTACGTGCAATGGCACCCCAATTGCGGTGTGATTTTGTGGCAATTGTCTCCCTACAATTCGCGAATTAGCCTTATACACTGATCAGTGCTAATAATATGCACTGACACTGTACTAATGACAATGGCTGAGAAGGGGTTAATATCTAGGGGCATCCAAGGGGTTAATTGTGTGCCTAACAATGTGTGTAATGTGTACTGATTTTTACCATAAACTGATTTGTTTATTTTCCATGCTTTGCATTCCCTCTGTACAGAGCCTGGTGTTGATTGTCAACACCGGGCTCTGGGCTGTGGAGTCAGTAGGTCATGGCCATGAATCATTGGCTGGGATCTGCTGACAGACTCCCACTCAGTCAAATCACAGGGGAGTAGGCAGGCAGGGGCATGCACCCAAAACCCTAAGCCTAGGTTCACACTGTAGCGATGCAAGAACCAGTACGATTCCAGCGCCAGTTCCCACATCGCTTCTCTCCCGCAGGCAGTTCACACTGCCCTCTACGAATTTCTGTGGTTGTCAATACAATGTTAATGACACCCCCAGATTGGTGCACAGATCGCAGCGCAAACTGTGAACTCACACAGGAATCAGACTGCATAGGTGAGAACACCCATGCGATCCGATTCCAGTGCGGGAAAAAAAAAGTCCCTGTACCTTTTGTATGCAAATCCAATGCAAGTTCAGCCATACAACTGTATTGCTGAACTCACATTGCACAGACATCCCATGTGATTGGCACCACAGTGCGGGTGCGAATCACATGTGATGTCTGTGTTCGCTACAGTGCGACCCTAGGCTGAAACAGGCAGTGACGTATTGGTAGTTGGGGACGTCGCAGTGCTTGTAGCTGCCAGCCCAAGGCAAGTGTATTGTCACTGCTGCATTAGTGACAAGTGGCAGTTAATTAACCCCTTTTGGGCTGCATTAGTGGCATCAGTGTTAATTAACCCCTTCATGCGTTAATTAACACTGACACTGGTGCCACTAATGCAGCCCAAAGGGGTTATTTAACTGCCACTGGTCACTAATGCAGCAGTGACAATACACATTAACCCCTTCATGCATATTACAAAAATATCATGGGTAATTTATTAACCACCCCTCAGCACCCCAAAAAACGGAGCTAACAAACTCATCTGCAGATGGCTGATGGCTTACTATTGCTTGGTTCCTCCTCCTCCTTCTCTAGATCACACTCGCAGCTCCGCTCCTCTTCACTCCCGCCTCCCGGCCAGCCTCTCAGTGACATCACGCTGGAACGGGACTTGGAGATGCCTGTCGGGCGGAGATCGGTCCGCCTGACAGGAAAGGGAAGGGCTCGTCCTCGCTTGTGCGGGGTGCGGGAGTGCACTCGGCACATCGTTGCAGCTCTGACTGGCTGTGCAGTACTGTATTCTTCTAGCGCAGCCTGTGTGTACAGTCCAAAAAATATATGAAGGGGGTAAAAAAGGGGAGGGGAGGAGGAAGGAGGGGGAAGGAAAAGAAGGGAAAGGGAAGAGGTGGGTAAGGGGGGGGGGGGGGGGAGAAGGGGGAGAAAGAGGGGAAGAAGAAGGGAAAAGATAAGGAACCCTCCTTGACCCCCTGGAAAGCCAACTGAAGGGAGAAGCGACCACGTGATAATGATCAAAATAGAAAACCTTTATTGAAAAAAGAGCATAAAGACATAAGTAAAAAACAGGGAGACCAGGAGCCCATATGCGTAGAACCACGCAGGTGGGGTCCACTCCCTGGCAATATCAAATGTGTGTGGATGACACTTAACAAGATGAGACTATGAGACTATGAACATGAATAAAACAACGTTGAGTATAAAAACAACAACAATAGCACTGGTGGGTGACCCCTGGCTAAAAATCCCCCCTCCCCATGGACATCCACAGTCACCAGTTGTGGGTATGCAGTGAACTTGAAGGTCTAAGTAGGGGGGTTGACCCCTTGTTGGATATTGGAGTGGATTACATAGACTTGACACAGTTCAGAGCAAACAGTCCGTTTGGATTGAGTGCCTCGATAGAGGCTTTTAAAATGCCGTGCAGATGTAGATCGGAAGTGAAAGTAATGCTGCAGCTGAAAAGAGGAGGAGACAGTATACGCATCCTCGATGTACCGTGGCCACGCCCATGCGTGGCTGCGGTACATCAATGATATATTCATGGTGTGGACAGGCACCCACCAAGAACCCTTAGAATTCATGGATGAAGTAAGCCATAGTACACGCAACATACGACTTACTTTTGTTGTGGATCTCCATCAAATCTCTTTCCTTGACCTAACTATTAAGTCAACTAAGGGTAAATTAACCACCACAACATTCCGCAAGGAAACAGCTGCTAACACATTGTTACGCGCTGACAGCTATCACCCTCGGTCCCTTATCAGGGGCATCCCAGTGGGACAGTTCCTTCGTATCCGAAGGAACTGTTCCACAGAGGAAGACTATAGACGCGAATCCGCACTCCTGTATCAGCGTTTTCGTGAATGTGGATACACACATCGCACCCTTAAAAGAGCTAAGATGATCGCAGGTCACAGACCGAGAATTGACCTACTCACTTCTAGGGATGAGCCGAACACCCCCCTGTTCGGTTTGCACCAGAACATGCGAACAGGGAAAAAGTTTGTTCGAACACGCGAACACCGTTAAAGTCTATGGGACACGAACATGAATAATCAAAAGTGATAATTTTAAAGGCTTATATGCAAGTTATTGTCATAAAAAGTGTTTCGGGACCTGGGTCCTGCCCCAGGGGACATGGATCAATGCAAAAAAAAGTTTTAAAAACGGCTGTTTTTTCAGGAGCAGTGATTTTAATAATGCTTAGAGTCAAACAATAAAAGTGTAATATCCCTTTAAATTTCGTAGCTGGGGGTGTCTATAGTATGCCTGCAAATGGGCGCATGTTTCCCGTGTTTAGTACAGTCTGACAGCAAAATGATATTTCAAAGAAAAAAAGTCATTTAAAACTACTCGCGGCTATTGCATTGCCGGTCCGACAATACACATAAAAGTTCATTGATAAAAATGGCATGGGAACTCCCCACAGGGGAACCCCGAACCAAAATTTAAAAAAAAATGACGTGGGGGTCCCCCTAAATTCCATACCAGGCCCTTCAGGTCTGGTATGGATATTAAGGGGAACCCCGGCCAAAATTAACAAAAAAAAATGACGTGGAGGTCCCCCTAAATTCCATACCAGACCCTTCAGGTCTGGTATGGATTTTAAGGGGAACCCTGCGCCAAAATAAAAAAAAACGGTGTGGGGTCCCCCCAAAAATCCATACTAGACCCTTATCCGAGCATGCAACCTGGCAGGCCGCAGGGAAAGAGGGGGGACGAGAGAGCACCCCCCTCCTGAACCGTACCAGGCCACATGCCCTCAACATTGGGAGGGTGCTTTGGGATAGCCCCCCAAAACACCTTGTCCCCATGTTGATGAGGACAAGGGCCTCATCCCCACAACCCTGGCCGGTTGTTGTGGGGGTCTGCGGGCGGGGGGCTTATCGGAATCTGGAAGCCCCCTTTAACAAGGGGACCCCAGATCCCGGCCCCCCCTGTGTGAAATGGTAAGGGGGTACCATTTCACTAAAAAACTGTCAATAATGTTAAAAATGACAAGAGACAGTTTTTGACAATTCCTTTATTTAAATGCTTCTTCTTTCTTCTTTCTTCCTTCATCTACTTCTTCTTCTGGTTCTTCTGGTTCTTCCTCCGGTGTTCTCGTCCAGCATCTCCTCCGCGGCGTCTTCTATCTTCTTCTCCTCGGGCCGCTCCGCACCCATGGCATGGAGGGAGGCTCCCGCTCTTCTCTTCATCTTCTTCTCTTCTTCATCTTCTTCTCTTCTTCTCTTCTTCATCTTCTTCTCGGGGCCGCTCCGCATCCATTCCAGCATGGTGGGAGGCTCCTGCTGTGTGACGCGTCTCCTCTTCTGACGGTTCTTAAATAACAGGGGGTGGGGCCACCCGGTGACCCCGCCCCCTCTGACGCACGGTGACTTGACGGGACTTCCCTGTGACGTCACGGGGAATGCCACAGGGAAGTCCCGTCATGTCCCATGCATCAGAGGTGGGCAGGGTCACCGGGTGGCCCCGCCCCATTATTTAAGAACCGTCAGAAGAGACGGGAGCATCACACAGCGGGAGCCTCCCACCATGCTGCGGAGGAGATGCTGGACGAGAACACCGGAGGGTTGTGGGTATGAGGCCCTTGTCCTCATCAACATGGGGACAAGGTGTTTTGGGGGGCTACCCCAAAGCACCCTCCCAATGTTGAGGGCATGTGGCCTGGTTCGGTTCAGGAGGAGGGAGCCACTCTCTCATCCCCCCCTCTTTTCCTGTGGCCTGCCAGGTTGCATGCTCGGATAAGGGTCTGGTATGGATGTTTGGGGGGACCCCACGCCGTTTTTTTTTTAATGTCGGCGTGGGGTTCCCCTTAAAATCCATACCAGACCTGAAGGGTCTGGTATGGAACTTAGGGGGACCCCCACGTCATTTTTTTTAAAAAATTTTGCCCGGGGTTCCTCTTAATATCCATACCAGACCTGAAGGGCCTGGTATGGAATTTAGGGGGACCCCCACGTCATCTTTTTGTTTTAATTTTGGTTCGGGGTTCCCCTGTGGGGAATTCCCATGCTGTTTTTATCAATGAACTTTTATGTGTATTGTCGGACCGGCAATGCAATAGCCGCGAGTAGTTTTAAATGACTTTTTTTCCTTTGAAATGTCATTTTGCTGTCAGACTGTTCTAAACATGGGAAACATGCGCCCTTTTACAGGCATACTATAGACACCCCCCAGCTACGAAATTTAAAGGGATATTACACTTTTATTGTTTGACTTTAAGCATTATTAAAATCACTGCTCCTGAAAAAACGGCCGTTTTTAAAACTTTTTTTGCATTGATCCATGTCCCCTGGGGCAGGACCCAGGTCCCCAAACACTTTTTATGACAATAACTTGCATATAAGCCTTTAAAATTAGCACTTTTGTTTTCTCCCATAGACTTTTAAAGGGTGTTCCGCGGCATTCGAATTTGTCGCGAACACCCAAAATTGTTCGCTGTTCGGCGAACTTACGAACAGCCGATGTTCGAGTCGACCATGAGTTCGACTCAAACTCGAAGTTCATCCCTACTCACTTCCCAGGAAAAAGAAAAGGACAAAGGTAAAGGTGGTGAACCTGTCAGGTTCATTACCCCTTTTGGTACACAATGGCAACAAGTACGGTCCATTTTGTCGGAACACTGGCATATCCTCACAAGATCAGATAAACTTTAAGAGATCGTAGGAGAGAGACCTCTCATGGTGGCAAAAAGGGCCAAAAAAAAATATCAGAGATGAATTAGTAGAATCTGAGTTTCGGCATCCAATTAATAGAAGTTGGTTGACAGACATGCCCAAATTAAAGGGAATGTTCCCTTGTGGCCATTGCCTGACGTGCAAGTTTGTGGAACGCGCCAAGACTTCCGAAACTCAGATTCTAGTAAGGAGTATACAATCAATTCCTTCATTAACTGTAGTACATCTAAGATTTTATATATCTTAGAATGCCCATGTCACAAGCTTTATGTGGGCAAGACAAAGCGTCAGCTTAGAATCAGGTTTGCTGAACACTTGAAAAGTATCCGACTTAAAGAGGAGAGCCCAGCATTTTTTAGACTTCCATCAAGGTAATACAACCGGGCTAAAGGTAAACGGATTTTATGCTCTTGACCTACCTGCACGTCGAGGAGACTTTGATACGGTATTACAACAAAGGGAAAAATTATGGATATACAGACTTCAAACTCTTCAGCCTAAGGGCTTGAATACAGAACTAAGCCTGAAAGTCTTCTTGCAACCCTAAGAGTATATCTTCCCTCAAATTGGGATATCCTGTTCATTTCTTATCATCTACCTCCATTTTTCCTCTTGCCCTGCCTTTCTCTATTTCTTTCCTCTTCGTTAGGCTTTATAGATGTGCTTCGTCTTTTAATTGAGTATATGGAGCCTGTGTATTGCACTGAGCCATTAACTGGTATGCCTATTCAGTGTTAGATTGATTGAACGTCAATATACCTTGTCTCCACTAGATGGCGATAGGCAGTCAAATGTGTAATGAAAAATTTGATTGGGTGGGTAGCCCTATATATAGATTGCAATCACCTATACACAATGTCCAGATGAAGTGCTTAGCTAAAAGCACGAAACGCGTCGACTTTTTGATGCCTTAGACGCTGGAGGGTTCTCCCCCCTGCCTTCTCCCCTAGCCATGCAGCTCCTTCCATCATCAGATGACATCTTGCTGCATCACAAGCTATATCAGTAGCGTCAGCAGTATCAGCTGGAGCCTGTGAATATCTGAGCCCCCTGCTGGTCACAGCAGCACAAGACAACATAGGGACAGCGTTACCTCATGCAGACGTGCCCATCGTTCACATCCTCCTGCGTGGTCAGCTGATCCTCGGACCGAGAGCACACTACATACCCGCCAGCGGGATTATCTCGGCGCATCGAATGTTTACAGCTCCGACCCGCAACAGGAGATTGCTTTTCAAGCGTCAGAAGGGGTAAGAAGCCTGGAACCCACTATCCTGTCCATATTCTACCATGCTAATATGATATAAATGAACAGCTCAGTCTCCCTAACGCACATACTTGTGAGGAATACATGATGTTATGCTAGGTGACTTAAGGACTGGGACAAATTTTTGCTTTCATTCACTGCTTAGCACTACAGCACCATTAGCACAGTTCTCTACACGTGTACTGCCCATACCTGTGAGGACTACATGATGTAATGTTAGGAGACTCAAGGACTGAGACACACTCTGTTTTCACTCACTGTGCAGCACTACAGCATTATCAGCTCAGCTGTATACACGTGTATTGCAGGATCGTCTGTGTGCTTGGCTCTACACTTTGGCTCTTTTCAGCTGCAGCATTACTTTCACTTCAGATCTACATCTGCACGGCATTTTAGAAGCCTCTGTCGAGGCACTCAATCCAAACGGACGGTTTGCTCTGAACTGTGTCAAGTCTATGTAATCCACTCCAATATCCAACAAGGGGTCAACCCCCCTACTTAGACCTTCAAGTTCACTGCATACCCACAACTGGTTTATACTCAACGTTGTTTTATTCATGTTCATAGTCTCATCTTGTTAAGTGTCATCCACACACATTTGATATCACCAGGGAGTGGACCACACCTGCGTGGTTCTACGCATATGGGCTCCTGGTCTCCCTGTTTTTTACTTATGTCTTTATGCTCTTTTTTCAGAAAAGGTTTTCTATTTTGATCATTATCACGTGGTCGCTTCTCCCTTAAGTTGGCTTTCCAGGAGGTCAAGGAGGGTTCCTCATCTTTTCCCTTCTTCTTCCCCCCCTTCTCCCCCCCCCCATTTCCCACCTCTTCCCTTTCCCTTCTTTTCCTTCCACCTCCTTCTGCCCCCCCCTTTTTTACCCCCTTCATATATTTTTTGAATTATGTCTTTTGCTACATGGGAGGTAGCCTGTCCGCAGAACAAATCATTTTTTGATCACTTAATATTTAACCAATTAATTTTGACACGAGTTGATTCAATATAGTGGTTGTTTTATATATTTCCATCCCTGTGTGTACAGTCCAGCCGCCGCTGACACTTCACTGCGCCCCCTTACTCTAGAAAATTGTCTCACCCAGGGCATCCGCCCCTTCTGCCCCTGCCTTGTACCGGCCCTGGGGGCCAATATGTTCTGGCCTAACTTTCTTACTGTTTATATACTTAAAGAATTTCTTGGGTTTTTTTTACTCTCCTCCGCTATGTGCCTTTCGTGTTCTATCTTAGCAACCCTGATTGCAGGCTTACATTTCTTTCTGCATTCTTTTTTAAAGTTGGAATGCTGACAAAGACCCCTCAGTCTTGTATTTTTTTTTTTTGCCCAAGTTCTTATTTAATGAATTTGTAAGTATAAATGATACAAAAACAGAGCCGTATGGGCATACCCTGGCTCAATAGGTACATAATACAAAAAAAAATGAAAGAAAACAAACAAGAGCTTATTACTATATGCACTCCATTCAGACCAGATAAATACAGAGATAAGATGTCAAGTTGGTATAAGCTTCTCCTAGAATGGCAATACTCCGTTTTTCCCAGGACCCCCCTAGCCAAGATGGGGGGTACCTGGAATTGGGGGGTGGGGGGGGCTGGCTCCCCCAAAAAAACACATCCAAAATTTAATTCGTTGCTAGATCTCCCCCCTGTTCGTGGAACATTTTCTGACAGTTAACCCCTCGCTGTCTGCAGTAACTTCTCTTGCCAGCTGCTCCCAATGCATTTACTGCAGAATTCTTTTGCGTTGTCTGCAAGTGAGCTTTTAGCCAACTGACCACCAGTTTAAGAACATTCTTCCCAATGACTGCCAATTTAAGGAAGTCCTTACGCACTGATCACCAACCTATGTAGAAAGGTCCTTCACTTATCACCAATATAAGGGTGGGAATCCTGATTGTATGCTTTAGGGGTCGGTACATTTTCTACAATGATCCTTTCTGTATGCAGTAGGATAGATCCATATACACCAGGGGTCTCAAACTGGCGGCCACCCCAGCCCTTGCAAAACTACAAGTCCCACCATGCCTCTGCTGTGGGAGTCAGCCTTGCAATGCCTCATGAGGCTTGTAGTTTCGCAACAGCTGGAGGGCCGCCAGCCTGAGACTCCCGATATACACATTTCTCAGCAGAACACAAAAATAAAAAGCAGGACCGGGCTCCAGTTATTGTTCCTGCATTTTATTGCCCATGTATTGCTGTCATTGCTTGTTTCTTGCCCGTGTATTCACACAATTGCACCTTTGGTGCCCCATTTAAATGTTACCCACCTGCTGTCACAATTGCTAGTTTGTTACCCACCTATTGAACAATTTATGTGGTGCCAGCTATGTAAGTGTTGGAGTAGCTCAGTATTGGTTCAAATGAAGATTGTATTACTATAATTTATTTCTTATAGATATAGAACTATCAAACCATCCACCTAAAAACTCAGATATTTTCTCTATGCCCCTCATATACGGTGATGTGCACTGTATTGGGCCTACCTGCCCCCCTAGGAGAATCTGAGTCTTGTATTTTTTAAAGGCCTTTTCTTTTGCTTTTATATGCATTTTTATGTTGGAGTTTAGCCATCCAGGATTTTTTTTGGCTTTTTTAAACTTCTTTCCCTTAGGAATGCACTGGCCATACCTTTTAGTATGCTCTTAAAGCACTCCCATTTTTGCTCAGTGTTCCTTGTTCCTAGGATTTTATCTCATTTAATATAATCTAGCAAAGAGCGCAGTTTAGGGAAGTTGGCTCTTTTGACATTCAGTGTCCTTGTATTACCCTTGTGTTTTAAAAAAGTTTTAAAAACAGCCATTTTTTCGGGAGCAGTGATTTTAATAATGCTTAAAGTGAAACAATAAAAGTGTAATATTCCTTTAAATTTCGTACCTGGGGGGTGTCTATAATATGCCAGTAAAGTGGCGCATGTTTCCCGTGTTTAGAACAGTCTGACAGCAAAATGACATTTCTAAAGGAAAAAAAGTCATTTAAAACTACTCGCAGCTTTAATGAATTGTTGGTTCTGCGATACACATAAAATTTTATTGATAAAAACAGCATGGGTTTCCCCCACATAGGAACCCCGAACCAAAGTTAAAAAAAAAATGCATGGGGTTCCTCCTAAATTCCATATCAGGCCCTTCAGGTCTGGTATAGATATCAAGGGGAACCCTGTGCCAAAATTTTTTTTAAAAATGGAGTGGGGTCCCCCTCAAAATCCATACCAGACCCTTATTCAAGCACGCAACCTGGCAGGCTGCAGGAAAAGAGGGAGGGCGAGAGAGCGCCCCCCCTCCTGAACCGTACCAGTCCACATGAGCTCAACATTGGGAGGGTGCTTTGGGGTAGCCTCCCAAAGCATCTTGTCCCCATGTTGATGGGGAAAAGGGCCTCATCCCCACAACCCTTGGCCGGTGGTTGTGGGGGTCTGCGGGTAGGGGCTTATCAGAATCTGGAAGCCCCCTTTAACAAGTGGACCCCCAGATCCCGCCCCCCCGTTTGAAATGGTAACAGGTACATTGTAACAAAAAAGCAAATGGTAAAAAAAACAACATACACCGTGGGAGAAGTCCTTTATTAAAACATAAAAAATTAAAACTATCCCACATAGTCCATTCACCTCCGCCGACGGACTGAAAAAAAAATAAAGAAGATCTGGGATCATATGGCACACGCCATATGATGCGTCCTCGCAGGTGACAGCTCTTTTAAAACTGTGGGCTGAACCACGCGGTGTCGTTGCCGGGTGACCCCGCCCCCCTCTGACACACGGGGACATCCCTATGGCTTCCCCTGTAGCGTCAGAGGGGGGCAGGGCCACCCGGTCCACCCCCCTCTGATGCACGGGGACATCCCTATGGCTTCAATGTACCCGTTACCATTTCAAACGGGGGGGTGGGATCTGGGGGTCCACTTGTTAAAGTGGGCTTCCAGATTCCAAATAAGCCCCCCGCCCGCAGACCCCCACAACCACCGGGCAAGGGTTGTGGGGATGAGGCCCTTCTCCCCATCAACATGGGGACAAGGTGCTTTGGGCAGGCTACCCTAAAGCACCCTCCCAATGTTGAAGGCATGTGGCCTGGTACGGTTCGGGGGGGGGCGTGCTCTCTCACCCACCCTCTTTTCCCGTGGCCTGCCAGTTTGCCTGCTCGGATAAGGGTCGGGTATGGATTTTACCAGACCTGAAGAAACACACTTTAATCACGGTAAGGCTCTGCCTCGTCTCCATCGTTCCTACCCTCACACTTTCCATGCACATGCCACTAAGAAAGTAAAAGAAGTAATAATGGCCATACGTAATTCTCTCTCCTTCCAACTCCAACACCTAAATGCTGACCCCTGCAGAAGATATCTTATCCTAGATGCTATCTTTAAAAATATTCCATTGGTGATAACCAACATTAACGCACTCAATACCCACTTTTTTAATTGTCCCACTACCCAAAAGAACGTATAATCTTATGCGGGGATTTTAATGATCTAGTGGACCAAACAATAGCTTCCTCTGGGCACCGCAAGAAAGAGCCCACAGCCCTTTCCTTCCTTATGCTAAGGGAAGATTTGTACGACCTCTGGCAGTTCCTGCATGGAGCAGAGAGAGGTTACACATTTTTTTCAGCAGCCCAAAAGTCATACTCTAGGATTGACCTCTTCCTGACACACAAAAACACTCTGCAAACCATCTCAAGCCGATATAGGCTTAATCACTTGGTCAGACCATGCGCCAGTATCAATCACCCTTTTGCCTGGTAGAGACCAAAAAAGTACACTTCGTGGTGCATGAATACATCCCTTCTCTCCCAACCCAAATGTCAGGAAGAGATTAAGCTAGAACTAGAAACCTACTTTAACCCTAATGTTGGTTCTGTGACAAATGAGTCGATATTATGGAAACCACATAAATCTTGATGAGAGGTGTTCTCATCAAACCTGGGGTCAAGGTGAAGTGTGCATGAGTCGGGACGGTAATCACACTTATATACACCAAATCTGAAAACTTTAGCAATCCAATAAAGTGAAACTCATTGACCCAGATACCATTCTTTTGCGCAAACTCCGGGAAGACTTTCTTACAAGTATCATTTGACTATCATATTAAACATCTACAAACTAATTGGTATGCATTTTAGAACAAACCTTCTAGCTAAGTAAGTCAAATGTAAGGCAACCGCATCAAAAATCCCCATTGTATTATTATTATTAAAATATTTTTATTTTAATAATTATGTATATTGATATTACAAAAATAATAATAACTATTAAACACCCAAACCTGAACAAAAAGTTAATAATAGTAATAATAATAATGTATTTATTTTGTGCTAGGGTTATGGTGTGTAGTTATTTATTCTTATTTTATTACTATTTTTTTTGAAGGGTTAGAGGTTAAGATTAGGGGTTAGTTATTTATTATATAGTATTCATTTATAATTATTTTTATATTTATTTTACATAGTAGTAGTAGTAGTAGTAGTAACACCCTAACAAAAATAATAATAATAATAAATAACCCTAACCCCTAATCCTAAACACAACCCCTAATCCTATCCCTAACCTAACGTTAACTCTAACCCCTTGCCCTAACAAAAAAAAGAATAATACTACAAAAAGAAATAAAAGCTGGTGGAAAAGCTGAAAACCCAGCAACAAATGATGCAACAGATGATAGTTTTCACTACTGGCTAATAAAAAAATGCCAAAGCTCAAAAATGCTGTATAAAAAAAATGCAAAACGGACATAAAAACGTGCCAAAATCATGTATAAAAATGTGCAAAAAAAATGCTGGAAAAACGGTCAGGTGTAAATGCAGCCTTCCTCTTCTCCCCCATGGGCTATGGGGGCACGCAGAGAAGAGGAGGATCCCCGGAGGAAGTTCGGGGCTGCTTTGTGCAAAGCCATTGCAAAGAGCAGGTAAGTACCACATGTTTGTTATTTTAATAAAAAAGAAAAAAATTCTATACTTCACAATCACCTTAACCTCATATAATTTGGAAGGGGAGATTGTGGAGTGAATGCCCATGACTAATGGTTACCATAAATAAGTACCCTTGAGACTTTTAGGCTAGGTTCACATCTATTCTCAACACTCAATTTTGACGCGTTTTTGCATGTGGTTTTCAAGCATTTTGTTTTCTCTCCTTAACGAAATGTGAATAGCCAGTTGTTAACCACTTCCCACCCAGCCACTTCACATTGTGGGAGCTTTGCCGTTCTGAGTGGACATACCTCCCTTCAGAACATGTGCCTCACTTTGCCTCGGGGTCACACAACTGGGCCATCCTGTGATGGCTGTGTCCCTCGGACACAGCCATCACAGATTGGGACATGGGCACTGTGACTGGCACTCCCGATCACATGATGGCTTTCACACAGTGTAAACAAAGACACGTGTCTTTGTGTCAGCTCTCACTGCTGAGCTCAGTGAGAGATCACACAGGCTGCAACCATCCCCACAAAGTACACCAAGCACCACTGTTCCTGTCTAAGTGTCCCATCAACATCTGTACCAGTGTATAAAACATCTGTCATAGTGTACTAGTGCCCCATCAACATCCATCACAGTGTACCAGTGCACAAAAACATCTGTCACAGTGTGCCAGTGTCCCACCAATAATAATTTAAAAAAATGTAACGTGCCCCATACCCCTGTGCTTGCATGCAAAGGTGAATGCACACGTTGGTCCCTTACGCATAGGTAAACAGCAATCGGACCACACATGAGAGGTATTGCTGTGAAGATCAAAGTGAGAGCAATAATTCTAGCACCAGACCTCCTCTGTAATGCTAAACTGGTAAACTGTAAAGGCCTATAAAGTGTTGCCTATGGAGATTTTTAAATACCTGTCAGGGATGGGCTCAGCCCTTCCTTCTCTGAGCTGGCAGCTCAGCTGTCGGCTAATTGCCAGCTCCTATCTCTCCATAGTTACTCACCTGTTGATGATATCCTGCTCGTCAGTACTGCCTACTTAAGCCGTCCAGCCCAGAGGATCTCTGCCTTCACCTTGGTCAACATCACAGAGACTGATCTCCTGTGTTCCTGTTTAAAGACTTGATTGGCTGACATCCCTTCTGGCTCCAGATCCTGCTTGCTGCTCCACTACTCTGCTCCCTGATTTCCTGGCTTGGCTGACTATCCGTTCCGGTTACCGAACTTTGTCTGTTTTGACTATGTTTGTTCTTTTTACTTTTAATATTAAACAAGTGTGATTAACTGTACTTCTGTCTCGGTCTGATTTCATGGTTTCTGACAATGCCAAAAGTTTGGCACCACTTCATAAGTATGCAAAATTTTAAAGCGTGACATGTTAGGTATCTATTTACTTGGTGCAACACCATATTTTATATTTTACCAAAAAAAAATGGGCATTATATTGTGTTTGAGTGCAAAATTATTCATAGAAATTTGTAAAACCCCCCATTTTATTCTCTAAGGCCTCTGCTAAGAAATATATAATATATAATATACAATCAGGTCTGTAAATACTGGGACATTGACACAATTGTAATCTTTTTGGCTCTATACACCACCACAATGGATTTGAAATGAAACAAACAATATGTGCTTTAACTGCAGACTTTCAGCTTTAATTTGAGGGTATTTATATCCAAATCAGGTGAACGGTGTAGGAATTACAACAGTTTGTATATGTGCCTCCCACTTTTTAAGGGACCAAAAGTAATGGGACATCTTAACAATCATCCATCAAACTTTCACTTTTTAATACTTGGTTGCAAATCCTTTGCAGTCAATTACAGCCTGAAGTCTGGAATGCATAGACATCACCAGACGTTGGGTTTCATCCCTGGTGATGCTCTGCCAGGCCTCTACTGCAAACAGAGTATTGGTAACTGTAAGCGCAAACACACAAGTCCATATATAATAGGAGATATAAAGGGCTGAGCAACTTAGTCCATAGGGGACAGGCTGGAAGTTCAAGGGTTAAGTGGTAACCGGTAATGTAATGGTTAAAGTAGGCTGGTAGGCTAGGTGGCTGCTGTCCTCAGAGAGCTGGCTCTGTGATGGATGAGAGAGGGGTAGAGAAGGAAGCGCCACCTGAGTGTAGTATTAACAAATGATGTTTAATGACACCAGGTAAAAACACACTTACAGGATAAAAACATATAAAAGGCTCATCTGTATAGGTATGTGGTCCTCGTGTTCCCTCTGATCCTGTGGTGGTGATGCTGCAGGGATGCTGGGCTGCAGAAGGTGGATTACCAGCCGGGAGCTCCTTCTGTGGCCATCAGGAAGAGACTAGGGGCCGGCGTGGAGCGTGCATGACGTCACAGGTCGTCCGTCCGCTTCCGGGTTCGGTATCCAGGGGAGGGATCGTCCAGGGAGGAGGGCTTGCAGGAAGGTTGAGAGAAGGCTAAACAGAAGCTTTTTTCAGCTGCTGTGTATTTGGAAGGGGTCAAGGACCTTTTTCAATGCAAAACGGTGCTTTTTTGGTTCAATATACTTCAATGGAGAAGCTGCAGAAAAGCATGTAATATTACAGTTCTGTTTGAAAATCTGCAAAACAGTCTAGAATTTTTTTTCTTTAAATAAAAAAAATTGATCTGAGTCCAGATTCAACCTCTAATAGTATATAGAGTATATCTCTTCTGTCTGTTATTCTCAGAGAGGATTAAAGATTTTACTCCCTAACCATATAGTTGGTCATTTATTTTTACCCCTGCGTATAAAGATATTTAGGAATAAATTGCCTTTTTTTTAAACTTTACATATTAACTAAATTATACACCACACTTCTTTTTAAGGTTATTAACCGATTAATCGATTAAGCGAAACAATCGGCCAACTAATCGATTATGAAAATAATCGTTAGTTGCAGCCCTACATCTGTCCATAGGATGTTGTTCCAGAACTGTGAAGGCTTTTTTAGATGTTGTTTGGCAAACTCTAACCTGGCCTTCCTGTTTTTGAGGCTCACCAATGGTTTACATATTGTGGTGAACCCTCTGTATTCACTCTGGTGAAGTCTTCTCTTGATTGTTGACTTTGACACACATACACCTACCTCCTGGAGAGTGTTCTTGATCTGGCCTACTGTTGTGAAGGGTGTTTTCTTCACCAGGGAAAGAATTCTTCAGTCATCCACCACAATTGTTTTCTGTGGTCTTCCAGGTCTTTTGGTGTTGCTGAGCTCACCAGTGCCTTCTTTCTTTTTAAGAATGTTACAAACAGTTGATTTGGCCACACCTAATGTTTTTGCTATCTCTCTGATGGATTTGTTTTGTTTTTTCAGCCTAATGATGGCTTGCTTCACTAATAGTGACAGCTCTTTGGATCTTATATTGAAAGTTGACAGCAACAGATTCCAAATGCAAATAGCACACTTGAAATTAACTCTGGACCTTTTATCTGCTCCTTGCAAATGGGATAATGAGGGAATAACACGCACCTGGCCATGGAACATCTGAGCAGCCAATTGTCCCATTACTTTTGGTCCCTTAAAAAGTGGGAGCACATATACAAACTGTTGTAATTCCTACACCGTTCACCTGATTTGGATATAAATACCCTCAAATTAAAGCTGAAAGTCTGCAGTTAAAGCACATCTTGTTCATTTCATTTCAAATACATTGTGGTGGTGTATAGAGCCAAAAAGATTAGAATTGTGTCGATGTCCCAATATTTATGGACCTGACTGTATAATGTTTGGGCGTTCTGAGTAACTTTCTAGCAAAAATACAGATTTTTACTTGTAAACAAAAAGTGTCAAAAGAAGGCCTGGTCTTAAAGTGGATAATGCCTGAAGGTGCTACTTGGATTTTGGGTCTTTATGTGGCAAGGCTGTGGAAAAGTCTCACACATGTGGTATCTCCATACTCAGGAGGAGTAGCAGAATGTGTTTTGGAGTGTAGTTGCAAGTAAACATACTGCATGCCGTTTGTGAAATATAACTTGTTAATATGACATTTTTATGGGAAAAAAAGCTAATATTATTTAATTTCTTAATTTTCCAAATAATTGTGGGAAAAAATTACAACTTTAAAAAACTCACCATGCCTCTTACTAAATACCTTTGCTGTATAAGGGGTCATTTGGGGGGTATTTGTATTGACTTGGCATGTTAGGGCCTCAAGAAATGAGATCGGCCGTTAGTACATTAGGTGTGATCAATTTTCAATGATTGGTGCCATAGCTTGTAACATCTATAACTGGCACAAAGACCAAAAAGATGCACTGCTTCGGGTTATTTTTACCAAAGAAATGTAGCAGTATATATTTTGGTCAAAATTTATGAAGAAAATTACTAATTTATAAAATTGTACAACAGAAACTAAGAAAAGCGTGCTTTTTTTTTAAAATGTTTGGTCTTTTTTCATGTATAGTGCAAAAAAAAAAGAATCCAGTGGTGATTAAATACCACCAAAAGAAAGCTCTATTTGTCTAAAAAAATGATAAAAATGTCATATGGGTACAGTGTTGCATGACTGAGTAATTATCATTCAAAGTGCGACAGCACTGAAAGCTGAAAATTGGCCTGGGCAGGAAAGGGGTGAAGCTGTTCAGCACTGAGGTGTTTAAGGCTGCTGTGTCCTTAAAATAAGGGAAATAGACGGCATCCCTCCCCCCCCCATCCTTACCAGACTCTTGGGGATAGATAGATAGATAGATAGATAGATAGATAGATAGATAGATAGATAGATAGATAGATAGATAGATAGATAGATAGATAGATAGATCAGAACAGAGAAACATCTCAGACCATCCTGAAACTGAGAAGAGCACCTTTGGAATGTGATATCCTCTAAACGTGGTGTCCTTGCTGGCTGCATGGAGCACTCCTATTGGTACAATATCAGCAAATCTCTGGATTTCATGAATGACAGCATCTGTATATGGCATCTTACTTCTGTCCTCCACTGATGGACAGCGATCACTGCCTATTACATTGTCAATCTCTTTTTGGATTCTCTCTGAGCACACAGAAAGAAAAGAACATTAAAAAAATTACACATCAATTCTATAGTTATTCATTTATGTAAGATTAGTGATATTTTTACACTGGGAATAATTTGGAAATAAGTCAGGGTTTCTCAAATCAGGGTTCCTCCAGACTTAGAGGTTGCTTGGGGTTCCTTGAGCAATGAGCAATATCTACCTCTCAGATAAGTTCTGAGTGATACCATTGATCTTTTTAGCTATCAGTAAGGGGTTAATTCTTCCAACGACCAAACGTGTAAGGAGAATTCTTCCCATTGACCACCACACTAATGTAACATGAGTTGTAGATATAGTCATTTTTAGCAGGGGTTCCCTGAGAATGCAAAGTTATTGCAAAGGTTCCTCTGTGATGGAAAGGTTCAGAAAAGCTGATCCAAGTAATCCTTTGTTGCACATGCACACACAGATCCATAGGGAAGCTGATTGCAGCATCCTTCTAGGAGCCTGGTGCTGTGTAACTTCTTCTCCCTGCTTCTAGCATCACCAATAACCAGGGATATAACTAGAATTCATAGGGCTCTATAGTAAAATTTGAATGGAATGCTCTGGGATTTCTTTCTCTAACACCTGGAATTCTAAATGAAGACACCAGACAACTTCCTTAACCTCCCTAACGGTAATCCAGAGAGTGTCTCTGGGTTAAATTTCAGTAACATTAGCGGTAACCCTGAGACACACTCGGGATTGCATCGCAGTATCCTGGTAAAGGTTACTTACCTTGTGCCCAGGATCCTGCGATGTCTCCCCGCTGTGTCCGGTGGCCAGATCCTCCGCCCGATGTACTGTGTTCCAGGCTCCATTCCTTGTGAGCGTCACGACGCAGGGGATGGAGGTGGCAGGAATTTCAAAAAAGTGAAAAAAACATAACACATACACTACACTGTAATCTTTACAGATTACATTACTGTATCAAATCATTTCACCTCCCTTTTGTCCCTAGTGCTTTGTCCAGTGCCTGCCTGCACTTTTATATTATATATGCTATTCTTTCTGCCTGGAAACTTGAGAACGTCCACGGCAACCAAAAAGCATCTCTTTACGTCAAAAGCGGTTTTAGACCAGCTAGAAAACAGCGATGGTAAATTAAAATCACCTGCAGAATTGAGTGATAGTGATTTGTGAGGAAAATCGTCATCAAACACTGAAAGTGACGACAGCGACAATTCTGCAACTGAGCAAATTTCTGTGTTTTTGATTTGATTACATTATTGAATAAAATTTGCTTTTATTATATTATTATTTTTTCTAATTATTTATAGTTATTTATTGTATTATAATTTATGATTTCATGTTTCAAACTTTATCATACCCGGGATGTCTACTAGACTCTTTTTTGGACATATTTAAGTGAGTTATTCCTAAGAATTACAGGCCTACAATATAAAATGCCAAATTTCCATGTGAAACAATGTATCGCTTTTGGATGCAAAAATCTGACATAATCATACCACCGGGGAGGTTAATGGGGCCCCCTTACCATTCTTGGGCTCAATAGTAGCCACATGGGTTCCTATGGCAATAGTGACACCATTGCAAATCACATCTCAACTTCCAAAACAGGTTTAAATCTTATTGGCTGCTGTAGAAAAAACAACTTCCTAATATTGGGATTTCAGGATTTTTTGTTTGTGAGATGCAGCAAGCATCTGAGATGATGCAGTTCAGCAATACGTAGATGAAAAACTGAATTAAGATCTGCTCTGGGCTTGTGTCAATTACATCCGAATTCACTGACAGGTGCAACTGTCCTGCAGTTGACTTTTTTCTGACTTACATTACATTTGACAAGTGAGTTTTGCATTCCCATAGACATGTATAGGAAACCAAAACCCATTTGAAGCAAACAAAAGTCTGTCATTCAGCAGGCCGGTTATGCTCCCTTCAGGCATCTCAAAGTTAAATTTTCAAATTTAGATAGGGCAATGGCCCTTAATGTTCTGCTAAGAAAACATGATGTTACCTTGTATTTCAGGGTATTTGAGTAGTATCAAGAAGGCATGTCTCAATGTTACACTTGTAGTCTCAGTCCCAGCGAAGAACAGGTCAGCTACTGTTCCTACTAAATTATCCTTATGAAATTCTGTTTTTGGGTTGTTCTTTTCCTGAAAAATATTTTCAGAGTAATTTTAACATCCAAATGGGGTATAAGGCCTCCACAATCCTAGTAAGTCCCCACTAATCCTAAATCAGACTCCCAACCTGGCTCGTATGGGTTTTTCTTCTGCATATCGTTGGAGCACCAGGTTTGAACAAACCACCCTCAAGATTCTTGTCCTTCCCCAATAGTTTAGATTGCTGCCATTAAACACAGGCATTGGACAAATTATGAACCTTTTCCTATAATTCTCACAAATTAATATTCAATCAGTATACCGGCCAAGAGTAACCTTTAAAGTGGCAAACAACCCTAGAATGTACAATAGAGCCATAGTATATATACATTACAGTGTGGTATCACTTGACACATTTGTACTTTTTTACCAGCCACATAGTAAAAGCTGACATACCCCTGTAAAACATTTCTCCCTTTAGAAAAAATATCAGATTGTAGACCAATAATTAAAAGTCAAACTCACCTCTTCCATTTTAATTAGGAAGCAATCTATAAAGTCTCGAGTGTAGTTCACATCCAATGTCTCCTTGTGAGCTTCCACCATTTCTATCACAAACTCGTCAAATTTTTCAAAATGTTTAAACATTTTTTGGTGGGGGCCAGGAACATGGCTCATTAAGGTTGGGAATAGATTAAAAAGCTGAAACAAATTTTTAATTAAGGTGTTAAATAATGAGCAATACATCTTCCTTACATTTTTAACATATTGAACATTACCAAAACAAGTCTCCAAATTTTCAGCTTTCCTGTCAATTGTTAACCTACTGCCATCCTTTGAAAAACTTCTCTGATTAGTGCTGGGCCTCAAATGTTTTGTATGTGTGACTGAAGTTTAAAAAAGCCAGATTGGGTCCAATTTAAAACAGTGCCTGGATACTACTTTCCACAGGACATTGCAGTGATAATTCCAATCAATGTATGCATTTTATTTAAATTTTAGTTTGTGAAATTGAAAGCACGGTGTGAAGTCTTCAGTGTCATACAGTATGCTCTCTGCATAATGCCATAGAGAACAGTCAGGATAGGAGGAGAGGCCTGTCACATGACCTAATTAATCCTATGACAGGCTTACTCCTCTCTACACTTTGTCCCTAGTCATTAGATTGAGTAGATCTTGTATTGCTTCAATGTCCTGAAGAAACCCTCTCTATTGGTCCTGGTGGCCATTTTCTCAGAAGGATGCTAAGGCCATTGTCTCATAAACCCATATAAAATATATGTAGCGTTAATGCACATACAATCATACACTATATATATTTACCTGGCCCAGTCGGGAGTTCAGCAGAGTTGCAATTTGTTGAATAATTTCCAAAAGAGACATGAACTTCTTATCTTCGTAGTCAAATCTCTCTCCAAATACAATGGAGCATATGACATTGGAGACAGCCAATCTTAGCAGATACATTGGGTTTATTGGTTTATCTGTTATTACACAAGCAGAACCAGTCAGCATTTTTGTCACCAACATCCGTATCTAGAATTTGGTAAACCATTTCAAATGTGTGAGGACCTTGAGTAAATACTAAATGATTACAGATTAATCTGACATAAAGGATGAGCGGAAGGTGAAGTCCGAACACAAGCTTGGCTGTTTTGGCATTTGGGTGAACACCTGAACATATACCCATTCATCGGGTATGAATTTTAAAGTGTGTCCCAATGACATAATTGACCAGATATAGTCATATCCATATTTAGTCAATTATGTCACCTGAGAGACCCTGCCCCTTTGTATATATGAGCTGTTATCTTTCAGACCTGTCGTTCAGCAGAAGTCTATCGAAAAGACAAGACGTGCTTTGGTACCTGGTGCTTTTTTCTGTGGTGGGTCAACTAGAGTCTGGCATCATGACTGATATGAATCTATATCACTGGATGATGTGTTTGATGGTGGTTGTACATGGTGATACTTGTTTTGTTTTTTACATTTATTTTGTGAATGAGTAGGGGTAATATGTACCCCTTGACTTAAAGATTCTGATAAGCCCCCCACTTACCGACCCCCACAACCGAGGCCCTTATCCTCATCAATATGGGGGCAAGGCGCTTTGCCAGGGGGCTCCTATGTTGAGGACATGTGGCCTGGTATGGTTCAAGAGTTGAGTAGACGCTTGCCTTACCATTCCCTGTTCTGCCAGGCTGCATGCTTGGACAAGGATCTGGTATAGAATTTTAGGGGTGACCCCATGCTTTTTTTTTCTTAATTTTTGCATGGGTTCCCCTCATAATAGTCATACCAAACTTAAAGGACCTGTTATGCACTGAGGAAACCCCATGCTGTATTTTGTGTGTGTGGGGGGGCCTCTGGATGCTTTGTTTAATAACTGTATTAAGTATCCGGGAGCTGTTGTTTTGCTGGCAATTTAACCACTTGACGTCCAACAGGTTTTACCCCCTTCATGACCAGGGGTAAAATATTGCTATTCAGTACTCTGCTACTTTAATTGGCAATTGCACGGGCAACACTGATCCCAAATTAAATGTATATAATTTTTTTCACACAAATAGAGCTTTCTTTTGGTGGTATTTTTTTTTCAAATATATTTTCTTGAGTTTTTTCACATAACAAAGCAAAATGAAGCATAACGTGTTTCATATAAGGTCAAAGATTTAAGAAACCCGAGGCAAAATGCCCTAATTTGCTCCGATACATAACAGCTATTGGCATAGTGTCACTTATACAAAAGGTTAAAAATGTTATTTAAACACTGGGTGGGGGGTAACCTTGGGATAAGAAGAGAGGGAAAGGAGAGAGAGAAGGAAGATAAAAGAGAGAATCTCTCAAAGAATTGGAGGTTTGTTGTTTGCTATATAAAGGCCAGTATCCCTAATTGAAATAATATACAATTTTCCCCTTGGAAAATTGGATTTTTTTAGGCACAGATTGTGAGACAATAATAATATAAAGTTTTATACTATCAAAAAAGTAGTATCGTAAAGAATAACATATATATATATATATATATATATATATATATATATATATATATATATATATATATATATATAAAAACATTAATGGTTGAGTTGTTTTTATAAAGCATATAAAATGCATATAATACCTAAACATTTGATCATATGGAAACAAGACCTTACAGGGAAAAGGCGGCACCTGCGCAGTAGGTAGGAAAGCAGTCAGTTACCCCCCCCCGTCCACTTTCAGGTGTAACTGACTGCTTTCCTGCCTACTGCGCAGGTGCTGCCTTTTCCCTGCAAGGTCTTGTTTCCATCATCTTTCTCGTTGGACGCCACAACTCTTCTGGGTAGGCATGCATGTCGGTGGGAACGTGCCGCATGACGTCACTCCGCTCAAGCCACCATCTTGGATGTGGGCAGGGGGTGATGCCGTGCACCATGCACTCGTGGGACCATGTTAGGCAGTCATAGGCAGGTGAGTAGTTGATTGTGATCGCTCTCACCTGTTACTGAGGTGGGTCCACCCACCAGCTTCATAAATTGATAGCTTCTCATGGCTAAGATCCATTGGGGATCGAGTAGAGAGGCAGGACACTGGTGATTGTGTTTTAGAAGTAAGTGTTACTACTCCAACCCTACACCTATTTATATGGTGTTCTACTGTCCTTTTGGTTTGGAATCCTTGCTTTTCTCTTTTTTCAAACCCTTTCCTTCTTTGATTTTAGGGTGCTTCTTATGCCAGTTTTAAACGGCAGAATCATTGAGGAATTTTTCCCAGGTATCGCCATTGATTGCATTTGTCTGTGGGAGCCCTTCTATGTACTGGCCCAATATTTCATCTTTCCTCCACTTCAAAGGAAAAAATAGGGCAAGCACTTCACCTGACCTGCCTCCTGTTATCAGTTACATCATTGTTCCAGATATTACGTTCTTCTTGGGTGTTTTTTCAGTTGTTTAGTAGTATATATGTGCCTTTGTGCCATTATCTATTTTTGTGTACACATAGTGTAATCCCCTTAGGGCGCCTTGCCTGATGTTCTGGCCAATTTATGTATGCCGTTCTTTCATCTCCAGTATTTCCTTGCTGAGCTGGTCCCGGTTTGCACACGGGGGATCACGGTGTCTGCCTGTCTCTCCGGAGTGAGGAGACAATACTCTTCTTCGCCCCTTTTCTCCCCATCTATCCATTGCGGCCATCTGGCCTCTGTGCTTGTCATTTTGAGCCCTACTCATTTATGGACATGTGAGTATGTGAATAATGTGACCTTTATGTTCTCTGCCTTTTTCATGTGTTGCCATTTTTCGAAGCTATGAATGCCTATTGGATATATAATGTTCACTAAAGAATTATTTTCTATGTGTTGTATTTTTACATTATTAAAACTTTAAACTACATATCGAACCATCCCTGAAGAAGGAGTTTATCATACTCCGTACTGCGTAGGAAATACAATTGTATTTTATGTTTTCATATTTGTGTTACATGATCAAATGTTTGGGTATTATATGCATTTTTTATGCTTCATTAAAACAACTCAACCATGAATGTTTTTATAAATATATGTTATTCTTTATGATACTACTTATTTGATAAAATAAAACTTTTTTATAAACATATATTGTCTCACAATCTGTGCCTAAAAAATCCCATTTTCCAAGGGGAAAATTGTATATTATGATAAAAGAGAGAAGGAAGGGGATATCTTGGGATCGAACCCTCTTGAGTTTCTTGGGTGGGCAAGGGTCCAAGCAGTGGTTCTTTGTTATAATTTATGTCTATAGACAAGTTAGGTCGTAACCCCTGGAGATGAAGATAACAACTTTTTTATTTGGAGAGGGTTACCGTAGGGGTCAAAAAAACACTAGCTGTGAATCTGAACGAAGTCTGTAAAGAGGATTCCTCAGTTGCCCTTAGATGTTTATCAATAAAGGAATGCCACCTGGATTCCATGCATTGGTCGCACCCGTTATTTTGTAGTATGTTGTCCAGTTTTTCCCTGAATAGTAGTATTTTGAGTTCTTTTTTAGTTTCGGACAAGGTGGGCGGTGTTGGGGAAATCCAGTGTTTGAGAATAGTTCTATGAGCAACTAAAGGACTTTTGAGTGTCCACTGATAGTTTTCTTGGAACAACAAGGTATGGATACCCTTGGAGGGATTCCACAGTTTTGGATAGCCAAACAAGAGGAGCCTGGGATCCTTTGGTAGTTGACAGTTTGTCACACCGTACATTAAGGATAAGACACGATCCCAATATTCTGAGATGGTTATGTCCAAAGGTGGTGAAATAAGGTTGGTCTCAGGTCTGAACACCAAGGACAAGAGGTACCGTTCGGTGTATTGTGCTTTGTGGGGAAAGAAGTATAAGCTCTGTGGATCAGTTTGAACTGCGAATCTCTCCAGGTTTCATTCGTTACTAACTTTTGGGTAATCTTAAAGCCTTCCAAAATTTTATCAATAATATCCTCTCCAGGTATATCTTTGCTCCAAGATTTTACTGAAGTGTGGTGTAATGATTTGATAGAATAGGAGTTCAGTGGTTTGTATGTATCTGTAATTGAGTGTTTTTGCTCGTTTAGCAGTTTGTCAATCAGGGATGTTCGGAATCTGATGTGTTTTTTTGGGCAAGTTTTTTTAATAAAGTCTGAGATTTGTGAATGATGTTTTGATATGTGGAATTCCTCAGTAAGTGAATTGACGGGCTTAAGAGATCCTGGGTCTTCATTATATAAGCAGACAATATATATCACCCCCTTGTCTCTCCATTTTGAAAATGGCCCAAACTGAAGGCCTGGAGGGAACATTGGATTCCCTTGGATGGGTAGGTGTTTGGAAACATAAGGAGAGAGTCCCAACTTTTTTCTTGTCTCCCTCCATGCAATAATAATGTCCTGAATCAATAGGTTCTGCTTGATGTGGTTTGGAGTTGATCTCAATGAATTGTAGAAGCACTGATAAATTGTATGGTTTGACCATGGCTGACTCTAAGTCAGAATTTGTGTACTTTGAATCTTTAAGTATCTAGTCCAGACCCAGCCTTAGTAAACAAGAAATATTCTATACTCTAATATTAGGAAATTTAAAACCCCCTTCGCTCCTTGGGAGGTGCAGTTTACAGCAATTCTGTTTTTTTTTGTTGCGCCATATGAAAGCTGTAGCCGCTTTATTTATTTTTTGAATGTCTTTGTGTTTCATAAGCAGTGGTATGGTTTGGAGGGGGTATAATAGTCACGCAAATCAAACCATCTTAAATAAGGCGCATCTCCCAGAGAGCGATAGTGGGAGCTTCATCCATGTTTTCAACTCATCCACTATTTTAGAGATCAGAGAAGGATAGTTATGAAAGTAGAGGGAGGAAGGTTCCTTATTTGTATTCCTAAATAGGTGATACATTTGTTGTTGATGGGAAAGGGGGAGGAAAATGTCCGGTTGCGTGAGCCTGATGCACTTAGAGGGAGTACCTCACTTTTGCTGAAATTTATTTTTAGGCCTGAGCATCTACAGAATGAATTAAAAATCTGTTGTATATTGTCTATGTCGGAGGAGGGTGCGGAGGAGAAAACTAGCATATCATCTGCGAAGAGGGCCACTCGCAGCTCTTCACCACCTATAGGGATGCCCTGTAATGGTGCCGTACTATTTAGATAATGAGATAAAGGTTCTATTGCCATGTTGAATAACAGTCAGGAAAGGGGGCAGCCCTGTCTAGTTCCTTTGTGGAGTGTAATTGGGTTAGATAGATGTCCTGCTGCTACAACTGCTGGAGCTGAGGGACTCTCCTAGCTGCCGGGGGAAGAACTCCTCCAGTGAGAGTGGGGGGGGGGGGGAGCGAAGGGAAAGGAAAGACAGATTCTGGTGGTAGAGGACTCAATTCTTAGAAGGACAGAAAGGCCAATCTGTAACAAAGACCTGAAGCGCTGAACAGTATGTTGTCTACCGGGTGCTCAGGTTCGGCACATCACGGATCTGGTGGACAGATTACTGGGAGGGGCTGGGGAAGACCCAGCTGTCATGGTGCAGGTTGGCACCAATGGCAAAGTCAGAGGCAGATGGAGTGTCCTAAAGAGCGATTTAGACTTAGGAGCTAAATTGAGGACCTCCAAGGTAGTATTCTCAGGAAGACTGAGAATGCCAGGAGCCTGGCGGGCAAGATGGGTGAACTAGAGATACTGTTGTATGAGGAGGATTTGGATTTTGTGGGAATTTCAAAGACATGGTTCAACAGCTCCCATGATTGGCTGGCAAACATTCAAGGGTATACCCTTTATCGCAAGGATAGAGAAGGAAAAAAAAGGGAGAGGGGTATGCCTATATATCAAGAATAATGTACAAGTGAATGTGAGAGATAACATCACTAAGGGAGCTGGGAGGTGGTGGAATCCTTATGGGTAGAGCGCCAAAGGGATGAAGCTAAGGGGAAAATAATACTGGGAGTATGCTATAGGCCCCCTAACCTGAGGGAGGAAGTGGAGACAGATCTCCTATCACAATTTGGATTAGCAGCAAGGATGGGAAGTGTTATCATAATGGGGGATTTTAACTATCCAGACATAGACTGAGCAGAGGGAACCGCGCATTCATCTAAGGCTCGCCAGTTCCTAAATGTCTTGCAGGACAATTTTATGAGTCAGATGGTAGATGCACCAACTAGAAATAAACTTATTACGTTACTGGATTTACTGATTACCAACAATACAGACCTGATCACGGATGTGGAATTACAGGTCAATTTAGGTAACAGCGGTCACAGGTCAATTGGCTTCAGTATAAATCACACAAATAGGAAACATAAGGGGAATACAAAGACACCGAATTTCAAAAGAGCCAACTTCCTTAAACTACAAACCTTGCTAGAAGGCATAAATTTGGGTTTGCTTTAAAAGCATATTAAATAAGGGCATTAGCCAATGCATCCCATTGGGTGATAAATTTAAAAGAGCGAACAAAAGTCCTGGATGGCTTAACTCCAATGTAAAACTGCATATAAAAGCAAAGGAGAAGGCCTTCAAAAAATACAAGGTTGAGGGATCATCATCATCATTCAGACTTTATAAAGAATGCAACAAGAAATGTAAGGGTGCAATAAGGACGGCTAACATGAAATACACATAGCGAAGGAGAGCAAAAAAATCTCAAGAAATTCTTTAAGTATGTGAACAGTAAAAAAGGGAGGACAGACAATATTGACAACATAAAGAATGAGGAAGGACATCTGGTTACAAAGGATGGGGAGATAACGAAGGTATTGAGTTTATTCTTCTCCTCAGTCTTCACGAGGGAACCGGGGGAGCTTCAGTAACCAAAACTGCAGTGTTTATCCTCATAACACATCACAGGACGCACCTCCATGGTTAACTGAGGACAAAATTTAAATTAGACTTGGGAAACTAAACATTAATAAATCACCGGGAGCAGATGGCTTGCACCCGAGGGTACTTAGGGAACTCAGTCAAGTAATTGCCAGACCATTGTTCCTAATTTTTACTGACAGTCTACTGACTGGAATGGTACCAGCTGATTGGAGAAAAGCCAATGTAGCACCAATATTTAAAAAGGGCCAAAAATACATCCCTGGGAATTACAGACCAGTTAGCCTAACATCAATAGTATGTAAACTCTTGGAGGGGATGATAAGGGACTATATACAAGATTTTAGTAATGAGAACGGTATCATTAGCAGTAATCAGCATGGATTCATTAAGAATCTAACCTTCTATGAGGAGGTGAGCTGCCAGCTAGATAAAGGAAGGCCCATAGACTTGGTGTATCTGGATTTTGCAAAAGCATTTGACACAGTTCCCCATAAACATTTACTGTACAAAATAAGGTCCATTGGCATGGAACATAGGGTGAGTACATGGATTGAAAACTGGCTACAAGGGCGAGTTCAGAGGGTGGTGATAAATGGGGAGTACTCAGAATGGTCAGGGGTGGGTAGTGGGGTCCCCCAGAGTTCTGTGCTGGGACTAATCCTGTTTAAGTTGTTCATAAACGACCTGGAGGATGTGGTAAACATTTAAATCTCTGTATTTGCGGACGATACTAAGCTAAGCAGGGCAATAACTTCTCCGCAGGATGTGGAAACCTTGCAAAAAGATCTGAACAAGTTAATGGGGTGGGCAACTACATGGCAAATGAGGTTCAATGTAGAAAAATGTAAAATAATGCATTTGGGTGGCAAAAATATGAATGCAATCTATACAATGGGGGGAGAACCTCTGGCGGAATCTAGGATGGAAAAGGATCTGGGGGTCCTAGTAGATGATAGGCTCAGCAATGGCATTCAATGCCAAGCTGCTGCTAACAAAGCAAACAGAATATTGGCATGCATTAAAAAGGGGATCAACTCCAGAGATAAAACGATAATTCTCCTGCTCTACAAGACTCTGGTCCGGCCGCATCTAGAGTATGCTGTCCAATACTGGGCACCAGTCCTCAGGAAGGATGTACTGGAAATGGAGCGAGTACAAAGAAGGGCAACAAAGCTAATAAAGGGTCTGGAGGATATTAGTTATGAAGAAAGGTTGCGAGCACTGAACTTATTCTCTCTGGAGAAGAGACGCTTGAGAGGGGATATGATTAAAATATACAAATACCATACTGGTGACCCCACAATAGGGATAAAACTTTTTCGTAGAAGGGAGTTTAACAAGACTCCTAGCTACTCATTAAAATTAGAAGAAAAAAAAGGTTTAACCTTAAACCATGTAAAGGGTTCTTTACTGTAAGAGCGGCAAGGATGTGGAATTCCCTTCCACAGGCAGTGGTCTCAGCGGGGGGTGCATTGATAGTTTCAAGAAACTATTAGATAAGCACCTGAATGACCGCAACATACAGGGATATACAATGTAATGCTGACATATAATCACACACATAGGTTGGACTTGATGGACTTGTGTCTTTTTTCAACCTCACCTACTATGTAACTATATGTAACTATGTAACTCTAGCCAAAGGTGCCGAGTATAGACTGTGAATAAAATAGCAGAAAGGTCCTGAGAGACCAAATTTTTGCATGACTAGGGAGAGCCAATGAAAACTAACATTATCGAAGGACTTCTCAGCATCTAGTGTAATGATGGCTAACTCCTCTAGTGGGTGTGTTTTTGCGTATTTGAGTACAGCTAGAACCTTATGTATGTTGGAGATGCTGATCTGCCTTTGATAAAGCCCACTTTTGCAGGGTGTATTAGAGATGGCATATTTTTTGCAAGTCGGGATGCCATTATTTTTGAGAGAATCTTGGAGTCTACATTTAGGAGGGAAATTGAACGGTATGAACCAGGTTCAGTAGGGTCTTTCCCCTTTTTTGCAATCAGTTTAATATGTGCTTGATGTCCTGAAGGTAGGTATGGGCCACCTTCCAAATACCATTGTATACCTCCATTAGTGTTCCTGATAACATTGGTTTGGTCAGTTTATAAAATTCTGAAGTGTACCTGTTGGGGCCTGGAGCTTTGCCATTTGCCATCTTTTTTATAGCCTCAGACACTTCCTCATGGGTTATTGGGGAGTTAAGGAGTGTCAGGTGTGCTGATTCTATTTTTGGTAAGGTGACCGAGTCCAACAATTTACATGCTTTGTCCGTGTTTATGGGTTTGTCAGCATAAATATTGGTATAATATGCTTCTAGAATTTCATTTATGTCCTTAGGAGATGAGGAAAGGGTACCCCTGGTGTTTTTTAGGGAGGTGATATGGGTTGGATGATACGTGCCCTTGCATAACCTAGCTAGCAAATTTCCTGCTTTGTTTCCATATTTATGGAACTATAGGTCTGTGTGTGAGAACTCAATGTGTTCTAGGTTTTTCACCCAGACGTTAAAAAGCCTCTTGGCTTTGTACCAAAGTTGTAAGTTGATTGGGGTGTGATGTTCGTTTAAGCGAGTTTGTGCTACTTGTAGATTCTCACTGCCTTCCTGGTATTGTTTCTGAGTGTTTTTCTTGTAGGATGCTACATAAGATATTATCCTACCATGTAGGAATGCTTTACAAACTTCCCAATATAGATTAGGGTTAGTTTTATGTGGGGCATTAGTTTCTGCATATTCAGACCATGCGTCCTCCAGCATTCGTTTGAAGGGTTCAAACGCCATTGTTTGGTATTATCGTGTGGTAAAAAATCTTCCAGAACTAATGAAATAGGGCTATGATCTGAAATTACCAGTTCATGAATTGTAGATTCCTGTATTCTAGGTAATAGGGAGGCCGTGCAGAAGAGGTAATCCAATCTGGCAAAGGAATTGTGTGCATGAGAATAAAAAGTATCATTTCTATCTGTTGGGTGTGATAGTCGCCAGGGGTCAATTAGCTGTAGGGCAGCAGTCATCTGATCAGTGGCAGCTGGTGCTCAAAATTTTTTGGGGGGGCGCAAACAAACTGAAAAAAAACCCCATCATTTGCAGCCACTGTGCCATCAAATGCAACTACTGTGCCCATCAATTGCCACCACTGTGCCATCAAATGCAGCCACTATGCCCATCAAGCGCAGCCACTGTGCTCATCAAATGCAGCCACTTTGCCCATCAAACGCTGCCACTGTGCCCATCAAACACTGCCACTGCGCCCATCAAACGCTGCCACTGTGCCATCAAACACAGCCACTGTGCTCATCAAACGCTGCCACTGTGCCCATCAAACGCTGCCACTGTGCCCATCAAATGCTGCCACTGTGCCCATCAAACGCAGCCACTGTGCCCATCAAACGCAGCCACTGTGCCCATCAAACGCAGCCACTGTGCCCGTCAAGCGCAGCCACTGTACCATCAAAGGCAGCTACTGTACCCATCAATTGCTGCCAGTGTGCCCAATAATTGCTGCCAGTGTGCCCATCAATTGCCGCTACTGGGCCCTATCAAATGCTGCCACGTGGCCATCAATTGCCGCTACTGTGCCCCATCAAATGCTGCCAGTGTGCCCATCAATTGCCGCTACTTTACCCCATCAAATGCTGCCAGTATGCATCGCCCGGCACTTACCTGTCTCGCAGCAGGTCAGCGACGGTGTCCTGCACACTCCTCAATGTCTTCTTCTGTTCTCTCTATCAGGCGTCCAATCACAGCGCCTGACGTTTCAGCCAATCTGGTGACAGGTCACAGACCCGAGCACCTGATTGGCTGAGAGGCAGTTCAGTGTTAGCAAAGCAAATTCCTTCGCTTTGCTAACACAGCTGAGTGAACAGCGAACGCACAGCATTGCCCCCTCTGTTCACCTTTTTGGGCACCTATTAGAGCCTACGGCTCCAATCAGGTGCTTCCAAAAAACACCCCCGCCGCTGTAATTCAGGTGTCCGGCACCCGAAAAGGGGCTGGACACCTGAATAGGGGGTGTCAGCGGCGACCATAGATAGATTCATGCAATGCACGAATCTATCTATGGTGATAGAGCAGTGCCAGGAGAGAGGGGGCGGCGCTCCTGCGCCCTTTATGGACGCACCGCCGCTGCATCTGATTATAATTGGATGTCACGATCCTGTGTATTGTCTGGTTCTCCAGCACGCTTCTGGGATCAATCCTCACTATTACACATGGTCATATTAAAATCTCCCCCTATTAGGTGTGGGATCTGGGAACTTGGTAGGAGCTGTTCTAAGAGCTTACTAGAGAAAGTTTTGTCTGGTGAGTTTGGGGCGTAGACGTTAGTAATCAAAAGCTCTTTTGATGGAAATTTGAGGTGGGCTGAAATTATTCTGCCCTCATCATCTTTATTTACTGAGATCAATTCACAAGATAGGTTTCTGTGGAGAAGAATCATTACTCCAGCTTTTCTACCCTTGGCAACTGAACCTAATACTTTGCTTACCCACAGTTTTTGCATACGGCAGAAATCATCAACAGACAGAGGGGTCTTCTGTAGCAAAGCTATGTCTTTATTATTTTCTGGTGTCTAAGGATTTTCATTCTCTTGGTTGGGGATCTCAACCCCTTAACGTTCCATGACACTATTTTCATATTATTTGAAGGGGGGTTTATAGTGGTATGTAATTTTTTTGGATTTTCACGCTAATTGGAGAGGAGACCGAATATTAGGTGCATATATCACACAGGTGGGTTCATGGCATGTAGGATGAGGACTGTTCCTCGCTAGAAGAAGAAAGAGGTGAAAAAAGTGTGAAAAAGGAAAGAGAACAAAACTAAAACAGAAAACCATAAAACTTTTTGACCTCGCTTTTTTCCACATGTATCTTCCACAACCAGTAAGGCCACCAGCCCACAGGCATGTGTACCCATGGACAGGGCCATCTTTAATGTTGATTGGACTCTGGGCAAAAAATTTCTTGGGGCCCCCCCATGCAATTTTGCTCTCCACCTGCTCGGAGGCATACAATAACTATCAGCTAGACTTAAAATCAGTTTACTGTATCAGATCAGGCAGTGATTGCGATTGGTTGCCAGAGGTTACAGCATATCATTCCCACTTACTGACTGGTTGCTAGAGGTTACAGCACATATTAAGGCTCACTGATTAGTTGCTAGAGGTTACAGCACATGATTTCTTCTTGTTGATTGGTTGCTAGAGATTACTGTACAGTAATACTGCTCACTGATTGGTTGCTAGAGGTTACAGCACATCATCTCTTCACTACAGAGGGGCATGATATACATATGAATGCCACCTTTATTTACATATGAATGCCGCCAGCCTCAGCTATTTACATATGAATCCTGACGCTATTTACATATGAATGAAGGTTATTTACATGTAAACACAGGGTCTGCAGGTGAGTCATCTGTACACAACAATAGGGCAGAGCTGGGCAGCATTAGTAGCAGCACTTCACACTGAGATATCAGGACACAGCACAGGACTAAAACTTCAAGGGACAAGGGATTTTAAACTGGGATAGTTGGCAAGTATGAGGCAGCTGCTTTGGGCCCCACAACAATGACAGGGCTCAGGGCAGCTGCCGCTTTTGCCCTGTCTTAAAGATGGCCCTGCCAAGATGCCTGAGAGCAGTTCCCCTGATGCCGCAGCAAAGAGGTAGAGGGGTGTGGAGTGTATATGTATAAAGCTGGACACTCCCCCTAATGGAGCTCACTGGTAGTGGAGTATGATCAAGGTCTTGCATGAAGAACTACATTTCTAATATGGAAATGGAACATCCATATATGAGTCAATAGACCAACATCAACAAACAATACCCTGTGTAGATGTGAGTGTAAAAGTACCAGCAAGTGTCTCCTGGGAGGAAGAAAGAGCATATTACTCTTGTCTAGGGAGAAAGAGCAAAGATTAAAGTTGTTCTCCGATGAGCGGGGCCTGCAGGGATGTTTGATTTCAGCTTTTTAGGAGGATCCTGCCTGGGCCCCTGCTTGGCTTTAACTTGTAAGGAGTTGGCAACTGTTGAACTGGATGATAGGGAGCGAAGAAAATTGTTTTTTGTAGAGTATCGAATGTAAGTTGTTCCCCATCTGGGGCTTGCAGGCATAATATGGCTGGGTATGACAGTGTGACTCAAACGCCTTTCTTGAATAGCTCTGAACAGACTGCCTGGAACTCCATGCGTTTGCGAGACACCTCTGCTGAGTAGTCAGCGAACATTAGGATATTATGTCCTTCGATTTCTACTGAGCAGGCTTTTCGTAAATTTTGCTGGATAGTTAGACGATCCGCATAGTTAAGGTATCTGACGATCACTGATCTGGGTTTGGTGCGATCGTTCGCTGGAGCGCTGATTCGCTGTTCTCTTTCTGAAATGCATTTATGCAGTATGCCCAGAGCCTCTGGGAGATGGTTTGCACAGATGTTTAGCAGAGAGCCAGGCTTATAACTTTTTGGGAGACCAATTATGCGTAAATTGTTCCTTCTCGAGCGGTTCTCTAAATCGTCTATTTTTTCATGCAGGAGTTGATGTGCATGGATATATTTTTCCATGGCAGCATCCATTTGATATTGATCATCTTCCAGGGATGCAATACGTCGTTCAACTTCTGTCAGCCTCTGGGAGTGCTCTCCCATCTCTTTCCTGAGCTGCAGAATTCCCGCTGCCACTGCTCTGTCCACTGCTGCTGTGATAGTGGGGGTCAGAAGCATGGCTACTGCCTGGGCTATTTTGCCATAAGAATCCTGTGAGTCTTGTGTCCCCATCTCACTAGCCTCCATACTGTCACCCATTGTCCCCCTGAGGTCCGCTGTATCGCTAGACACAGGGTATGAGTCATCCTGTGAAGGAGATGGAGACGGCGCTACCACAGCCATCTTGGGATCCAGGGCTGCCTGTGAGGGAGATGTATGTCGTGACCGAGAGCTTGAGCGGGATCGGGATTGTGACCGTTCCATTCCGCTGAAAGCAGAGAGGAAGAAGGAGAGATCCGGCAGTAGAGGAGCTGCCCCGGGAGTTTGTATGGCGGTTTTCCCCGCAGGCTGGAGCAGAGCTACTGGCTCACCTGTCCACCTACATATGGCGCGGGAATTGGAAGTCCTTTTGGTGGTATTTATTCACTAGTGGGTGTTTTATGTTTTGCAATATAAACGCAAAAATACAAAAAATTGAAAAAAATAAAACATGTTTTTCTTAGTATGTTATAAAATTTTACAAACAAATAATCATTCTTTATACATTTAGGCCAAAATGTTGTCTGTTACATTTTTTATAGTATTCTTATTCCTATATGCAATAATAGCAAATAGCTGTCATGAATGCCTTTTATTTATGACAGCTTGCCTACTGTTTTGATCTGTGATTGGCTATAGCTAATCACAGGGTACTATTATTGGCCCAGGTACTATGTGATAGCATGTGGGCATCACAATAGTAAGCTAAACAGTCATGAATGGAAGCCATTCATAGCTGTTTTTCTTACATGTAATCATGCGATCGCTATGACTAAATATAGTGATCACACGATACCCTTGCTGCTCACAGTGGATGCATATCAAAGTGTCAGTGCACATGTGCACTGCGTCGTATGGGTACATCCTGGTGCCTGGGGGAGCCGTCCTTCAGCGTTAAATAAATTGCTGGGGGTCCCTAGTGGTTAAACACACCTCAATATTAATTCTAAATAAATGGTGTGCCGTTCAAAAGGTTAGATAAATAAAAATCCTTTAAATTTAATTAATACACGCTAAATAAATATCACATTCGGCTATAAACATGATACACACATACTGTAATTGAATCACATTAAATCCTCTTTAGTACAAATCATGCTCAAAACCCATGCAGTGGTTATTAGTGAGGATTAAATATACACAAAAAGTCCACAAAGGGGCGCCCCCGAGGGCGGGGCCTGTGACAGTGGCTTCTAGTGTCTCCGGTACATGGAAGTCAGTGAGGAGGCGATCTGCTGATGTTTTTACATTTATGCTTTTGTATAAGTGATTTTTATGTGAGTGGTTTAGAAAACTTTTATCAAAGGCATATTTGGCTACGAGCCTATTTCTTTCATATCTTTGAGTAACCCAGTGGAGCAGAGCTTATCCAGGCAAACCCTTTAAAGGGGGCAACACGAGTGAAGGTTACCTAATTAGAGGGATGCCAGGCCATCAAGGCTAACACCATAAGGCGCCTTTTGACCTTTAATAGGTAATCCGAGAAGATGAGCGGGCACCGTACCTCTAGGTGATTGGTGGTGGAAGGCATAACACCCCTCTGTGGATGGACACTCTATACATATTTTTTACATGCTATAGAAGTGGATTTTGTTGCTTTAAGATCAATATGTGATTATTCACTGTAGCATCAACTTTATTTATATGTGGACTTTTTGTGTATATTGAATCTCCACTATCAACCACTGCATGGGTTTTGAGCATCATGTGTACTAAAGAGGGTTTAATGTAATTCAATTATGTGTATCACATTATTAGCTGAATGTGGTATTTATTTACAATAGTGTGCATTAATTAAGTTTAATGGGTTTTATTCATCTAGCCTATTGAACAGTGCACCATTCATTTAGAATTATTTTGATTTAGAGTGGTTAAGTACACTTTAGAAGTGGATGCGGCAGTTTACTCAAACATAATATTGTTGTTTTTTTTTGTTCATTGTCACGATTAAACACATTTCGGTGTTACTGTAGTAGGTTGTACACATATATACAGTAATATAATACAATAATATAAAACATTCATGTATATTTCTTCTTATAATAATATAAATGGGAGGGAGATGTCCAGGCTGCTGGAAGACAGCAATACATATCAAGTGACACCTAATAATCCAACCTTGACATATAAAAAGGAATTAGAAGAATTAATACAATATAGAGTGGGACAAGGAATATTAAATAAAAAGGAAGAAAAAAACTTATTTTCTCCCGTTTGCAGGCTACCAATCATATATTGTGTTCCTAAAATACATAAAGATTAAAAAAAAACACCGGGCAGACCCATCATTAATGAGATTGATTCCCTTACTGTTCGATTAGGGAAATATATAGATTTGCACCTGCAACCATTGTTGATGAAGACTGGGGCTTTTTTAAAAGACAGCAAACATGTTCTACAATTATTAAAGGAAATAAATGTGGATGATGACACGGTGATGGGGACAGCAACATGTCATTGCTATATACTAATATAGATCATGACGGGGCTATAAAAGCGGTAAGATGAGCACTTAAAAAATATGGAGATTACACTAAGACAAAGCAAGTTTATTTTAAAAAGTTTAAAATTCTGTTTAGAACATAACTACTTTAGATATGGGGGCGTATACTACTCCCAAATTAAGGGGGTTGCAATGGGCGCAAAGTTTGTGCCCAGCATAGCCAACTTATATATGGCTAAATGGGAGAAGAGCCAATTATTGAAGGACAACAACAATTTAACCCTTTACAAACATTTCATAGAGGATTTGATCTTCATATGGAAAGGTAACACAACAGAGCTCAGACTATTTTTAGAGAATCTTAATATTAATGATAAAAATAATATGTTAACCTGGGAGATAAGTGATAAAAATATATATTTTTTGCACTTAGTGATCAAAAAGAAGAATAATGGTTTATCTACAAAACGCACTTCAAAGAAACTGATAGAAATTAGTATACTCCTATAACTAGCTGCCATAATAGAAATTGGTTAAATAATATCCCTAGAAGCCAGTACAAGAGAATTAAGAAAAATTGCACAGAAGAAACTGATTTTCATGATCAGGCAGCTAAACTCAGATATGTTCATGGAAAAAGGATATGATAAGGACTTCTTACAAAAAGAATGGGTTAAGGTTAAAAATATACCAAGGGAGAAATTAATAGAAAATTGTGTAAAACAATGGGTTATACCAGGGCTCAAAGTTTCAAGTCCTGAGCTACTAGCCAGGCCTCAAGGGTTACTCGCCACCAGTTGCCCTGCCCAACCCCTACCATGTCCCGCCCCTATTTCCATCCCTAACACGCCCTCATAAATTAGCTAATGAAATGACACTTAAATGTTTTCTGCAGAATTAAGTTATAAAAATAAATATTAACAACAACTTTATCCGTGCCCAATAATGCAGCCTGTGTCCGCCAGTGCAGCCTGTGCCCGCCAGTGCAGCCTGTGCCCGCCAATGCAGCCTGTGTCCCAAATGCAGCCTGTGTCCCCAATACAGCCTGTGTGACTAATGCACTCTGTGTCCCCAATGCACCCTGTGTCCCCAATGCAGCCTACCTGTGCAGGGGAACAGAGAGGAGAGCCGCTGCCTGGTTTATTAGAGCGCCAGGAACATAACAGCTTTCATTTCAATAGCTGTGTTCCCTGCCATGCGTCGTCATATACAGCCCCTCTTCCTTGTCCGGGGAACTTTGATAGACAGATCACCCATCCCAGGATTGGACAGGTGATCTGTCTATCAAAGTGCCTGGACAAAGAGGAGGAGCTGTATATGACGACGTGCGGCGGGGAACACACAGCTATTGAAATGAAAGCTGTTATGTTCCCGGCGCTCTTATCAACCAGGTGTCGGCTCTCCACACTCTTTCCCTCCGATCTCTGGGAGAACAGCTCCCATACAACCCGCCTGCTGGCGGTGCTCGCCCCCCCCCCCCCGCTCCCAGGCAGCCATAGCTCGTCAGCCCTCAAAATCCACTTGCAAAATGTGAGCAGGCAAGTGGAATTTTTGAGGGCTGGGTTATACTGTAGTGATGGATTATAACATTCAACATAAGGCAGTAGAGAAGATTATAAACAAGCATTGGGAAATTTTAAAAGATGGTCATATAGGCCCCTCCCTCCCAAATACACCAAATTATATATATATAAAAAAGCCCCTAACCTTAGAGATATGGTCTTTAAAAATATAGTACATCCGTCCAAGAATATCAAACCCATGTTCTGGGACATGAAAGGTTTTTATGGATGTGGTAGGTGTCACTGCTGTACAAAGGTCCCAAAAAATATTAAAAACAAAAGGAATTTACTAATCCTATTAATCAAAGAACATATGTTATAAAGGTTTTTATATCCTGTGACACTAAGGGGGTAGTATATGCCTTAAAAAGGCCATGTGAACTCATTTATATTGGCTGAACAAAAAAAAAAAAAAAAAACAATCGTATAAAAGAACATATCTATAATGCCGCGTACACACGGTCGGACTTTCCGGCGGACTTGGTCCGGCGGACCAGAGTGTGCCGGACAATCCGCCCGTGTGTAGGTGCCAGCGGACTTTTCCGGCGGACTTTGGGGAAAAAGACCAAGACCAAGATTTGAAACCTGTTTTAAATTTATCCGCCGGACTCAGTTTCGGGCGGAAAGTCCGCTCGTCTGTGTGCTGGTCCGACGGAAAGCCCGCTCGTGTGTATGCTGGTCCGATGGACCAGATACGACGCGAGGGCAGGGTATTGCATCTCGCGCTCGCTGCAATAGGAAAAACAGATTTTCCTATTGCGGTGAGCGCGGGGCATACCAGGCCCTTAGGTCTGGTATAGATTATGAAGGGGAACCCCCTACGCCGAAAAAACGGCGTGGGGTCCCCCCTAAAATCCATACCAGACCCCAATCCGAGCACGCAGCCCGGCCGGTCAGGAAAGGGGGTGGGGATGAGCGAGCGCCCCCCCCTCCTAAACCGTACCAGGCCGCATGCCCTCAACATGGGGGGGTGCTTTGGGGGAGGGGGGCGCCCTGCGGGGCCCCCCACCCCAAAGCACCTTGTCCCCATGTTGATGAGGACAAGGGCCTCTTCCCGACAACCCTGGCCGTTGGTTGTCGGGGTCTGCGGGCGGGGGGCTTATCGGAATCCGGGAGCCCCCTTTGATAAGAGGGCCCCCAGATTCCGCCCCCCCACCCTATGTGAATGAGTATGGGGTACATGGTACCCCTACCCATTCACCTAGGGAAAAAGTGTCAATAATAAAACACACTACACAGGTTTTTAAAATAATTTATTAAACAGCTCCGGGGGGGTCTTCCTCCGGCTTCGGGGGTTCCTCCGGTTCCTCTTCTCCCGGCGTCCGGTTGGTTCTTCTCCCGGTGTTCCAGTTCTTCAGCCGGCTCCTCTGCTGTCTTCAGGTAGCTCTCTTGCCAGCAGAGGTCCGGGCTTCTGGGCTTCTGGGCTTCTGGGCTTCTTGGCTTCTTCCCTCTTCTCTTCTCCAGATGTTGACACGACGCTCTCTCCGGCTGGACTGCTCTCTGAGGGCTCCGTTGTGACATGGGGACAAGGTGCTTTGGGGTGGGGGGCCCGCAGGGCGCCCCCCTCCCCCAAAGCACCCCCCCATGTTGAGGGCATGCGGCCTGGTACGGTTTAGGAGGGGGGGCGCTCGCTCGTCCCCACCCCCTTTCCTGACCGGCCGGGCTGCGTGCTCGGATCGGGGTCTGGTATGGATCCTTGGGGGAACCCCGCGCCGTTTTTTTCGGCGTAGGGGGTTCCCCTTTATAATCTATACCAGACCTAAGGGCCTGGTATGCCCCGCGACGGGGCTCGCAAGGTGTCAATCTTGCCGATAAAAGCGGCAAGATTGATTTCCTTTTCTAGTCCCGTCGCACATGAGTCACGTTCAAAATGAACGGACTTGTCCGTGTGTGGGCAAGTCCGTTCATTCTGAAAGTCCGCCGTACCTCCGGCGAAAGTCCGGCGGAAAGACGGGCGGACTTAGCCCGCCAGAAAAGTCCGGTCGTGTGTGGGCAAGTCCGTCCGTTTTAAAGTCCGGCGCACCTGGCGGACAAAGTCCGTCAGAAAGTGTGCCGGACCAAGTCCGCCGGAAAGTCCGACCGTGTGTACGTAGCATAATATAGGCATAGGATATGAAAAACACCGTCTTTCCTTACATTTAAAAAAAGTCCACAGTAGAGACTATAGGGGGTTACAATTTTGGGGCATAGAAGCCCTAAAAAAACATTGGAGAGCAAAAAATGGCATTAGGGAAATTAGCAAAAGAGAATCATGGTGGAGCCATGAATTATCGGTAATGACGCCCATGGGGTTAAATGAAGAATTTGATTTAGGCTGCCATTATACTGCGGCAGGTCGGCACAATCCCCCGAATCGCGGTAGGTGTACATCAGCACCTTTAAGGGTGATGCGCATGGCCGGCGGTCACGATGACCGCTGGCCACCCGCGATCCCAGGCACGAGAGCCAGAACGGGAATGTATGTGTGTGTAAGCACACACACATCCCTGTTCTGACAGGAGAGGAGAGACAGATCGTCTGTTCCTACTAATCAGAAACAGCGATCGGTCTCCTCCCCCAGTGAGTCCCATCACAGTTAGAACACACATGAGGGAACACATTTAACCCCTTGATCGCCCACTAGTGTTAACCCCTTCCCTGCCAGTGACATTTATACAGTAATCAGTGCATTTTTATAGCAATGGTCCCAAAAAAGTGTCATGTCAGATCTGTCCGCTGCAGCCCTGCTAAAAATTGCTGATCGCCGCCATTACTAGTAAAAAAATAATAATAATACAAATGCCATAATACTATCCCCTATTTTGTAGACGCTATAACTTTTGCGCAAACCAATTAATATACTCTTATTGCAAATTTTTTACCAAAAATATGTGGAAGAATATATATCGGCCTAAACTGATTGTTTTTTTACTTTTTTTTGGATATTTATTATAGCAAAAAGTTAAAAATATTGTTTTTTTTCAAAATTGTCGCTCTTTTTTTTATTGATAGCGCAAAAAATAAAAAACGCAGAGGTGATCAAATACCACCAAAAGAAAGCTCTATTTGTGGGAGTAAAAGGACGTCAATTTTGTTTGGGTACAACATCGCATGACCACGCAATTTTCAGTTAAATCGACACAGTGCCATATCGCAAAAAATGGCCTGGTCATTAAACACTTCAGCCCCGAGCCTCTTTCTGAGAATCTGGTGTTTTACAAGTTAAAAACTTTTTTTTTGCTAGAAAATTACTTAGAACCCCCAAATTTTATAATAAAATGGCGGTTGTTGCAATACTTTCTGTCACATCGTATTTGCGCAGCGGTCTTACAAGCACATTTTTTTGGAAAAAATACACCTTTTTTTGAAATAAAAAATAAGACAACAGTAAAGTTAGCCCAATTTTTTTTTTATATTGTGAAAGATAATGTTATGCCGAGTAAATTGATACTTAACATGTCATGCTTCAAAACTGCGCCCGCTCGTGGAATGACAACAAACATTTACCCTTAAAAATCTCCATAGGCGATGTTTAAAAAATTCTACATTTTGCATATTTTAAGTTACAGAGGAGGTCTAGGGCTAGAATTATTGCTCTCGCTCTAACAATGGCGGTGATACCTCACATGTGTTGTTTGAACACCGTTTTCATATGCGGGCGCTGCTCACGTATGCATTCGCTTCTGCATGAGCTCGGTGGGACGGGGAGCGTTAAAAAAAATTATTTATTTTTTCTTATTTGTTTTACCTTTTTATTTTTACACTTTTAAAAAAAAAAATTGTGTCACTTTTTTTTCCTATTACAAGAAATGTAAACATTTCTTGTAATGCATGACAGGACCTCTTGAATATGAGATCTGGGGTCAAAAAGACCTCAGATCTCATATTTACACTAAGATGCAATAAAAAAAAAAATTGCGTTTGAAAAAAAAAAAAAAAAAACTCTCTTTAAGAGCTATGGGCGGAAGTGACGACGCTTCCGCCCTGCAATGGTATGGAGAAGGGTGGGGGCCATCTTCCCCTCACTCATCTCCATACCTAACAGGAGACAGGACGCAATCACCTCCACCGCTGCCGGCAGCTTCGGGAAGCGGCGGAGGGCACCAGAGCGCGGCGGGAGGGGGGCCTCCTCTCCCACCGCCAATAAAAGTGATCTTGTGGCGAATCTGCTGCAGAGACCACTTTTATCTGAAACGGACTGCCCGCTGAAGAAGAGGATACCAGGGTTATGGTAGAAAGTACCGACGTATAATGACGGCGGGCAGTCCACAAGTGGTTAAGGGGGCAAATCTTCCGGTCTGTAAGTGGTTAAATAGGTTGAGAGAATTAGAGGCTCACGTATATGTTTTTGCATGTTGTAATTGCTGCATTTATATATAGAGAATGAGTTAGCAGTATGTTTTTAGACTCCATTGCTTATTAAATATCCAGTTTTATTGGTTTGTATATCGTTTTTACAAATTATATATCATGATGCATAGGAATTATTTAGATTATTGCATTACATTTGTAATGGATCCCCGTCGCTGTCACTAATAGTACTCACCGAGGCCGAGATGCTGAGAGTGGTTCACCCTTGCAACTAAGCGCAGTCCGCCCCCTGGAGGTGGTACAGGGAGGGAACGGCACGAAGAGGCACAGGCTACCCCAATGGACTGTGGGTGACTTGCTTGAGGGTCTTGGTAGAGAAGAGCCGCTGTGCAGGTACTGGTAGACAGAGGTGCAAACTGGAACAACAGGTAGAAAGTCCAGAACCAGGCTGAGGGTCAAACACAGTAAGCAGTGGTTTTGAGCTGCAGGGTTTGCAGGTTGCTGTCTAAAGACACGGGCAGTCCAGGTGCAAGCAGAGAGTCAGGCTAGGAGACAGGAGACAGTCCAAGTAACAGGCCGAGGGTCAAACACAGGAGACTGGTGGAAATCCGATAAACAAGCAGAGGTCAGGTCCAGGAGAGAAGCAGAGAAATCCAATGGCAAATCCGGGTCACAACAGATAGTCAAGCAAGATACAGGAGACAGGTTCAGGTAATACAGGGAGCTGAGACAAACCAGCAACTTGTTTGATTCTCTGAGCGACTTTTAGAGGCCGCCCAGAGGATCACGTTGGGTGTGTGCTAGTGCGCATGTGCGAGCGCCGTAGCGCCGGACCGCGAATGCACATGCGCTGTAACGTCGTTCCGCTGCGCATGCGCAAAAATACACGGCCGGAATAGGAAGAAGGCTTCTTCTGACAGTCGCACTCCACTTGAGTGCTTCCATCAGTACACTGCTTCCTCCAATCAGGGACTTCAGATATCAGATTTTTCTACCGAATATTGTAACCAAGATCCAGATGAGACTAGCTCAGTTGAACAGCTTGAACATGGACTGTTTTATTTGAGATCTGACACAAATATATATACCAGAATGACAACACAAACTGTAACCAGAAACCTAATTAACATGAGCTAAATAACTAATCTTATAGACAGCCTAGGTGACTCAGAGGCATGACCTTTCAGAACAGACTTGCCGTCTTTTAGCTCAAAAGATACAATCAATATTATCATAAGTATAAACAAAGCAAACCTTTTCACAATAGCAGGAGCTTCCACTAGCAAACGGACCGTCTCCTACATTGTACAGATGCCAATGTGATCAGCTCTTTCAGTTAACATGTCAAGTTCAGAATCAAACAAACCAGGAATAGTCTTTATAAATATCCTGGGAGATATTGTGGATAAATATTACTGTAACAGTTTAAGTAATCCAAGCCACATTTTCTCAGTCACTATCACGTACCTGGTAGAAGAGCCTGAATGGACGAGCAAGACCTCCCTTACACCTCTGACTTGGGACCTCTGATAGTGGGAACAGAAGGCGCCAAGGTACAGAGTCGCACGAGTGCCAAGAGTCTTTAACTGGTAGCTGGACGGCGGTCCTGGAAAGGCTGGAGAAGACAGCGGCTGGCTTCAGCAGGAAGACCGACAGGCAGGCAGCTGGTGCGGATGGCAGCAATGAAGAAGCAAGGTCAGGCAGGCTGGGTCATACACGGCTAGGACAATCGGATGCAGGGTGCAGGCAGGATCGTAGTCAGGAGGCAAGCCAAGGTCACAAGCCGGATCAGCAAACAGGAGCCAAGGAGAAGACAGGAGGATGGTCACAGGACAAGCCAGGGTCGGTGCTGGTGGAGATCAAGGGATGGTCAAGACAAGCCGGGTAGGTAACAGGGATCAAGATACAGGTTTTCAGGCAACAGGAGCACAGAGCTGAAGACGAAGCAGCACTGGGGCTAGGTACTGGCTGTGCCTAAATAGACTCACTTGGCGCCAGCGTTGCTCACGTGTGCACGCGATCGTCGATGCGCACACGGGTGCGCAACAGCTTCTGTTTGCGCGCCAGTTCACACATGCGCACTTCTATGCACCAAAGCCCGATTCCTATGGGCAATAGGAATGTGTGTATTTCTGCGCCTCAAAGCTCTTATAGGGAGGTGGATCTCTCTGCTGGTATGCGCATCCTGACAGTCACCCTGTGCCCCTAATGGACATAGGGTGACTTAGACATAGAGGGTGCATGGGGAGCTGAAACAATGGTTTCCCAACCTCTCCAAGGCATTCTAGGTTCCATGGGCCCTCCCGTCACATCTCTCCCCTTTCAGCAGAAGACCAACGCAGAAGGAGACCCCAGTCTGGTTGACTCCAAAGTTAGTCCATAGGTCCAGTCCCCCAATGCCTGTACCCACACAGTATCCCGAACAAATTGTTCCAAACAAAGCATTACTCACCCAGCCAACCTCTGCCTCTCTCATAGAACATTCCTGCTGCTGGGTGGAAATGTGGACTGGTCCTTCCACCTGGAGTCCCTTCGGCCACTGGAGAGAAGACAGGGTGGCTGGGCTCACTCCGTCATGCTGTTGGGGATCTGGGCCAACTGCCCAGCCTCCCTAGGGTATACAAGTGGAGACCGTAGTCCCATCCACTTTCACAGGAAATCCATCCTTTGTTAGTGGAGGGCAGAGGCCATCAGCACTCTGTCCTGTTGCCAGTGGTTCAGCTGGGTGCAGGAGCTTCACTACATCAACTGCTCCAGCTAACTGTTGGGGAGAGAGGGCGATTGCACTGACTTCCTGGAACTCCACAGTTGTTGCCAGTTCTGGGCAGGGGTTGGTAGCACTCTGCCCTGTTGCAGCACTTCTTCTGGTTTTCTGTTAGTGGAGACCGCAGGCTCATCCACCAACACCAGATCAAGCTGCAGTTGTGAGGTCCTGACTGCATTCTCTCCTTGGATCCTGATCTGCAGCTCGGGAGTGACTGTCACCACCTCACCCTGGGCCTCCAGAACTGCCACAGGTGTGGGGCAGAGGTCTTGGACCCTCTATGTCCAGTTGCCAGCCCTTCAGCTGGGTTAGTGTCATAATTTTGGGGCGCTGTCTGCTTCTGGAACTCCCTTTCTCTGGTATTGTCTCCCAGGTGCATGAATCCTTGTTGGGGAGGGGGAATGGCAGCTTCCCCTCCCTGCATCTCTGCAATCCACTGGGGAAGAAGAAACACCACCTCCTCACCTCGGGCCTCCGAAACTGCCATGGGTGTGGAGCAGGTGTCTGCAGAACTCTGTCCTGCTGCCAGCACTTCTGCTGAGGTTTTGCTAGGTGGTTCCTCCTCTACAGAAACGTCTATTAAATCCCCAGTCTCTGGAATTGCTAAAAGTCCAGGGCATGGGCTGGTGGCCCTTGGGCCCAGTGCTAACACTTTGGCAGGTGACTTATCATTGATAACATCCTCTGAAGAAAAGTCAATTAAATCCATTGCTGACACTTCAGCCGAGCTCTCTGTTTGTACTTCCTGATAGTCCCAGGCAAAGGGAGCCCAGCCTTGGTGCTGAGAAGAGTCTAGCAGCTGTCTGTAGGCAATCTCCAGCTCCCATTCCTGAACGGCCAGAAACTCTTTATCTTCCAGTGCCAAGTGCACTTCCGAAATCTCTTCTCTGAAATCCATGATTTCATCTAACCGCCACTCCAAATCGCTCCCAAAGTTATGGTCCCCTGTCAGCTTCACGTACAACAGTCCCAGGTTGCCGTAGCCAAAGCCTTCCATTGGGCTGTCATCCGCTATCCAAGGGCATGATTGGGATACATGCCACCGGAGGGCTCTGTAGCTCTCATCCTGCCGCATCTCTGCCCAGACCAGCCTGCTTAACTCGGCTGTCTGCTCCTTCTGCGTTTTTTCTCCCAAAAAGAGCACCCACAATCTATACTGCTACCAGTACCTTTCCTGGATGGAGGGGAGAATTTTCCCCTAGTGGCGCTGCTCACGGGCTAGCGTTTCCTTCCAGAGTTCGCAGCTGATAGAATCATACCATCCCAGGAGGACCTCTCTCTCTGATATATATATCTCATATATCTCTCATATATTTTGAGTCATAATGGAGGTACATCAATGGAGCAACGAGGAGGAAAGCATGATCTGTTGGTCCAGGGTGACTAAAAAAGCTTTACTTGACCAAACTTAAGTGTGAGGTCACACTCTGTGAGGTGACCGCATTTCTTATGAGGGAGCACTGAGGTGAATGGATACAAAGTATGGATTTTTGAGGATTTGTGTAGAATTAACAAGTTAAAACTTTTTTCTGACATTATTCATTAAAGGGGTTGTAAAGGTAAAAATTTTTTCACCTTAATGCATTCTATGCATTAAGGTGAAAAAACTTTTGACAGTACCGCCGCCCCCAGCCCCCCCGTTTTACTTACCTGACGCCTCGAATCTTCGCTCCTCGTCCTCGTCAGCTTCATTGCAGCTCAGCCTGGTCGCTGATTGGCTGCAGTGGATGGATTGAAAGCAGCGCAGCCATTGGCTCGCGCTGCTGTCAATCACATCCGATGACGCAGCGCGCCGGGGGGCGGGGCCGAGTGATACAGCGAGCGGCTATAGCCGCCGGCTGTATCACGGGAGCGCGCCCGCAAGCACTCACCACCGTGCGAGGGAGCTCGCATGAAGGTGGTAAATGCTTGCGGGGAGGAGCTGAAACCGCCGCCGAGGGACCCCAGAAGACCAGGTTCGGGGCCACTCTGTGCAGAACGAGCTGCACAGTGAAGGTAAGTATAACATGTTTGTTATTTTAAAAAAAAAAAAAAAACATCTTTACAACCCCTTTAATTTACTATTTAATTGCACTTAAGCACGGGATTTATATTGTTATGAGAAGAAATATACATGAATGTATTATATTATTGTTTATTCACATGTTATTATGATGGCACTCTTATTTGCACAAGAGAATTGATACACTAAGTGGTTAGATACATTTATTAACAACAGCGCAGCATTATTTGTTTTCAGTTTTATTTGCACATTTATATTGGGAGTGTTACTTGCTGCTTCCATACATTACACAGATTGTATTCTAGTTGCTTGCAAGATTACCTATTATACACATATATACAGTGCCTTGAAAAAGTATTCATACCCCTTGAAATTTTCCACATTTTGTCATGTTACAAACAAAAATGTAAATGTATTTTATTGGGATTTTATGTGATAGACCAACGCATAGTGGCACATAATTGTGAAGTGGAAGGAAAATGATGAATGGTTTTCAAAATTTTTTACAAATAAATATCTGAAAAGTGTGGCGTGCATTTGTATTCAGCCCCCCTGAATCAATACTTTGTAGAACCATCGTTTGCTTCAATTATAGCTGCAAGTTTTTTTGGGGATGTCTCTACCAGCTTTGCACATCTAGAGAGTGAAATGTTTGCCCATTCTTTATTGCAAAATAGCTCAAGCTCTGTCAGATTGGATGGAGAGTGTCTGTGAACAGCAAGTCTTGCCATAGATCCCTATTTGATTTAGGTCTGGACTTTGACTGGACCATTCTAACACATGAATATGCTTTGATAAAAAACCATTCCATTGTAGCTCTGGCTGTATGTTTAGGGTCGCTGTCCTACTGGAAGGTGAACCTCCGCCCCAGTCTCAAGTCTTTTGCAGACTCTAACAGGTTTTTGTCTAAGATTGCCCTGTATTTGACTCCATCCATCTTCCCACCAACTCTGACCAGCTTCCCTGTCCCTGCTGAAGAAAAGCATCCCCACAACATGATGCTGCCACCACCATGTTTCACGGTAGGGATGGTGTGTTCAGGGTGATGTGCAGTGTTAGTTTTCTACCACTCATAGCGTTTTGCTTTTAGGCCAAAAAGTTAAATTTTGGTCTCATCTGACCAGAGCACCTTCCACATCTTTGCTGTGTCTCCCACATGGCTTCCCACAAACTGCAAATGGTACTTCTTATGGCTTTCTTTCAATAATGGCTTTCTTCTTGACACTCTTCCAAAAGCCATATTTGTGCAGTGCACAACTTATAGTTGTCCTGTGGACACATTCTCCCAAGTGAGCTGTGGATCTCTGCAGCTCCTCCAGAGTTACCATGGACCTCTAGACTGATTCTCTGATTAATACTCTCCTTGCCTGGCCTGCCAGTTTAGGTGGACAGACATGTCTTGGTAGGTTTGCAGTTGTGCCATAATCTTTCCATTTTTGGATGATGGATTGAACAGTGCTCCGTGAGATGCTCAAAGCTTGGGATATTTTTTTTATAACCTAACCCTACTTTAAACTTCTCCACAACTTGATCCCTGACCTGTCTGGTGTGTTAATTGGCCTTCATAATGCTGTTTGTTCACTAAGGTTCTCTAACAA